>NC_084753.1:8330472-8357972 GCF_033978785.1 Entelurus aequoreus
CGTTAAAATGGGCCGTCTGCGTTAGCGCTTATAATAACAATATCACTCATATTTGGAGGACCCTCGATCTTTTAACTCAATTATTAGCTATTTATTTACCATTTCAGATTTGGAAAAAAAAAAAGCCAAGCTTCTGCTTGAATTTTTGACCACTCCTCTTGACAAAATTGGTGCGGCTCAGCTAAATGTGTTGCTTTTCCTGACATGGACTTGTTTCTTCAGCATTGTCCACACGTTTAAGTCAGGACTTTGGGAAGGCCATCCTAAAACCTTCATTCTAGCCTGATTTAGCCATTCCTTTACCACTTTTGAGGTGTGTTTGGGGTCATTGTCCTGTTGGAACACCCAACTTTGGGAAAAAATGACGATCCAGAACCTTATATTTTTGAGCCTGAACACAAAGAGGATGAGCAATACGTTTTAGAAGCCGAGTGCTAAACGGATGCAGCTTTATTGTGACGCTATAGCGTTCGCAGCATTGCTAGGTGCTAAACATACAAGCTAACCATAATAAAACAAACATTTACTGTACAATTTCCACTCTCGCTGGGAGGTCGACCGACGGCACGCTCACATAGTGGGGCTTGGATGAAGATTCAATCGCAATCCTCACGAAGGGTTAAAAAAAAAGTAGCCGCCACTTACGTCTTTTTTGTGGGGGGGTTTCGCCATCTCGGGTGATGCCAAAGTAAACCTGTCTCTCGGTCCATGGTGACTTGTGTCTACTACCAGGGGAGATGCATGAATTATAATCTACAATTTACCCTTATTAAGTTTCAACAATAGCAGCGTAAGCTAGCATTAGCTCACTGCTATCAATGTGCCGTTAAAATGGGCCGTCTGCGTTAGCGCTTATGATAACAATATCACTCATATTTGGAGGACACTCGATCTTTTGACTCAATTATTAGCTATTTAATTACCATTTCAGATTTGGAAAAAAAAAAAGCCAAGCTTCTGCTTGAATTTTTGACCACTGCTCTTGACAAAATTGGTGCGGCTCAGCTAAATGTGTTGCTTTTCCTGACATGGACTTGTTTCTTCAGCATTGTCCACACGTTTAAGTCAGGACTTTGGGAAGGCCATCCTAAAACCTTCATTCTAGCCTGATTTAGCCATTCCTTTACCACTTTTGACGTGTGTTTGGGGTCATTGTCCTGTTGGAACACCCAACTTTGGGGAAAAAATGACGATCCAGAACCTTATATTTTTGAGCCTGAACACAAAGAGGATGAGCAATACGTTTTAGAAGCCGAGTGCTAAACGGATGCAGCTTTATTGTGACGCTATAGCGTTCGCAGCATTGCTAGGTGCTAAACATACAAGCTAACCATAATATAACAAACATTTACTGTACAATCTCCACTCTCGCTGGGATGTCGACCGACGGCACGCTCACATAGTGGGGCTTGGATGAAGATTCAATCGCAATCTTCACGAAGGGTTAAAAAAGTAGCCGTTTTTCGCCATCTCGGGTGATGCCAAAGTAAACCTGTCTCTCGGTCCATGGCGACATGTGCCAAGCATGCAGTGGCGATCAAAAGTGTACATACACTTGTAAAGAACATCATGTCCTGGCTGTATTAATATTAACATTGCTGTATGTATACTTTTGACCCTCACATTTTCAGTAGAGCCATAATAAATTCATAAAAGAAGCAAACTTCATGAATGTTTTTAGTGAGCAACAAGTATGTGCTCCAATCACTACATCACAAACAAATGAGAGTTGTAGAAATGATTGTAAAGTCAAGACAGCCATGACATGATGTTCTTTACTTTTGACCACGACTGTAATGTGTTCTTGTCTTACGTAAGGGTTGTAAGCGGCGGATCTCTTTCCGATTTTTTGCATATTTCCAGTATGACTGACCTAATAATGTGGTCAGAGTGAATACGCGGAAATTGCCGAAAATATTCAAAACTGAACTTGTGGCGTTTTGTGATGTACTTTCACATACTTTGTAGATTGTAAATACAATTAAATATGTTTCATGGATACAATGAAGCATATAAAGTCAACTTGTTTTTCCACTCTACTGCTACTTTAACTCTTTTTTCAGCTGCCATAGCATTTAAAATGGATTTTATATATATATATATACTGTATATATATATATACAGTATATATATATATATATATATATATATATATATATATATATGTGTGTGTATGTGTATATGTGTGTGTATGTGTATATGTGTATATATATATATGTGTATATATATATATATATATATATATATATATATATAATATATATATATATATATATATATATATATATATAATATATATATATATATATATATATATATATATATATATATATATATATACAGGATACTGTAGATGGATGGATATATACATAGGTCGAGGTCTGGTCGCGGGGGCAGCAGCCTAAGCAAGGAAGCCCTGACTTCCCTCTCCCCAGCCACTTTGTCCAGCTCTGATATATAGATACAGATTTATAGATCATACATAGAAATACTTCATTCTTCTTGTTAGGGCCAATAATGCAGTTAGATGAGATGAATAATTACTGTGGAATGCATACCGAGAAGTTTGTTTATTTGGTTGGGTAGTCGTGACAGGTAGTCGTGACAGGTAGGGTGGGCGTATTGATCAAATATAAATAGTATCCATTCCAAGGGTAGTATCAGAATCAAATATGAGTATATCTATACAAGACCCATATATACAGTATATATATATATATATATATATATATATATATATATATTTTACATTATGTTTATTTTCACTAATATCTGTGTTTTTTTTTTGTGTTGTCAATATTATTACAAGGATGATATTTTAATACTTGTATATTGTTTTAAGAAAAAGAGGAATTATTATCATGGCTTTTGTTTTGTAAGTAATAATAATAGTTTTTATTTTGTTGCTATTGTTAAATTCTCTTAAAATGTTGTATTTAAATCATGTTCAATTGTTCCCGAAGAAGTTTGTCCACAAGAATATTTTGTTAAGTTGGACTTTTCCCTTTGCCTGACCTGACATGTTGAATCCTCAGATTGTTTCTACCGTGCTTGGTGTATATCGGTCCTTCTCAAACTGCGATACGGCTCCATCTAGTGGTACGCCGAATAATCACTTGGTTAAAAGTACCGTATTTTCCGGGACGATAGAGCGCACCGATATATAAGCTGCACCCTCCGAATTTTGGAAATCTTTTCTCCCCCCGTATGGTGTCTGTAACAGGGCAGTAAAACGGATGATCAAACAAAACAGAAGTCATGGTCATGGACCCACTAGCTGCGCAAGCTAGTTCTCCAATCAGCTAAACAGACTCAATAACTCCACGGTGACGTTTTGGTGAATTTACGAAATTAAACAAATGATGCCATTGTAAGCTAATAATGCTAACAAAAACAAACATATTTCCGGACGATAGAGCGCACCGATATATAAGCCGCACCCTCCGAATTTTAGAAATGTTTTTCCCCCCATATATTAGCCACACCGGACTATAAGTGGCAGATATATATGCGGTGAAATTAGTTATTTACACTGAAATATTGTTCAAATGTTCCTTAATTGTTTCCAAACGGTGTCTGTAACAGGGCAGTAAAACGGCTGACCAAGCAAAACAAAAGTCATGGTCATGCACCCGCTAGCTGCGCAAGCTAGCTCTCCAATCAGCTAAACAGACTCAATAACTCCACGGTGACGTTTTTGGTGAATTTACGAAAATTAAACAAATGATGCCATTGTAAGCTAATAATGCTAACAAAGACACACGTAAAACGCGAGCTAATAATTAGCGCATTAGCTAATGCTAACGACGCTAGTTGCATTACATTATGATAGCTACGTACAAATATGCATGGAAACACTCCTGCAGACGTCACACACGGGACGCTTTAGCAAGTAAAAAAAAAAATGTTTTAGTTATATTGTAAAACTTACAAACATCACTTGGAGAATCAATGCAAGTAGAAACGCTATGGATGGCCAGAAGGCGGAACAGGGCTTCCCTAGACTCCCGTTCAAACAGAAGGGTAAATGCACCTGCAGTGAGCGAACTGGTCTGAAAGATGGCGCCGTGGCACAAACAATAACACACATTTTCAGGGTTTTTTGGTTTTTTTAAGTCAGTGAAAAAAAATCCGTAGATTAGCCAACTCGACAGTGCGCCTTATGACCCGGTGCGCCTAATGTAAGGAATATTCCTGGTTTTGCTTACCGCCTCAAAGCCATTTTATTTGGTACATGGTGTAATGATAAGTGTGACCAGTAGATGGCAGTCACACATAAGAGATACGTGTAGACTGCAATATGACTCAAGTTAACAACGGCAACATTTTATATGTTCCATTGAAAATATAGAACGGTGCGCCTTATATATGAAAAAAAGATCGAAAATAGACCATTTATACGGCAGTGCGCCTTATATATGGGGGAGGGGAACGAAAAAAGACCATTTATCGGCAGTGCGCCTTATAATCCGGTGCGCCTTATATATGAAAAAAACTGAAAATAGACCATTTATCGGAAGTGCTTCTAAAGTCCGGTGCGGCAGATTTATGAAAAAAGATCGCGAATAGACCATTTATCGGCAGTGCGCCTTATAATCCAGTGCGCCTTGTATATGGGAAAAAACAAAATAGACCATTTATCGGCAGTGCGCTTTATAATCCGGTGCGCCTTATATATGAAACAAAGATCGGAAATAGACCATTTATCAGCAGTGCGCTTTATAATCCAGTGCGCCTTATATATATCGGGGGGGGGGGGAGAACGAAAAAAGACCATTTATCGGCAGTGCGCCTTATATATGAAAAAAACAACTGAAAATAGACCATTTATCGAAAGTGCTTCTAAAGTCCGGTGCGGCTTATTTATGAAAAAAGATCGCGAATAGACCATTTATCGGCAGTGCGCCTTATAATCCAGTGCGCCTTGTATATGGAAAAAAACAAAATAGACCATTTATCGGCCGTGCGCTTTATAATCCGGTGCGCCTTATATATGAAACAAAGATCGAAAATAGACCATTTATCAGCAGTGCGCCTTATAATCCAGTGCGCCTTATATATGGGAAAAAAAATAGACCATTTACCGGCAGTGCGCCTTATATATGGGGAAAAAACGAAAATAGACCATTTATCGGCAAGTGCGCTTTATAATGTGGTGCGCCTTATATATGGGAAAAAAAGTAGACCATTTATCGGCAGTGCGCCTTATAATACGGTGCGCCTTATATATGAAAAAGGGATCGAAAATAAAGTATTTACCGGCAGTGCGCCTTATATATGGGGGGAAAAACGAAAATAGACCATTTATCGGCAGTGCGCTTTATAATGTGGTGCGCCTTATATATGGGAAAAAAATAGACCATTTATCGGCAGCGCGCCTTATAATACGGTGCGCCTTATATATGAAAAAAAGATCGAAAATAAACCATTTACCGGCAGTGCGCCTTATATATGGGGAAAAAAACAAAAATAGACCATTTATCGGCAGTGCGCTTTATAATGTGGTGCGCCTTATATACTGGAAAAAAATAGACCATTTATTGGCAGTGCGCCTTATAATACGGTGCGCCTTATATATGAAAAAAGGATCGAAAATAAACTACTTACCGGCAGTGCGCCTTATATATGGGGAAAAAACGAAAATAGACCATTTATCGGCAGTGCGCTTTATAATCCAGTGCGCCTTAGATATGGGGAAAAAAACGAAAATAGACCATTTATCGGCAGTGCGCTTTATAATGTGGTGCGCCTTATATATGGGAAAAAAATAGACCATTTATCGGCCGTGCGCCTTATATATGAAAAAAGGATCGAAAATAGACCATTTATCGGCAGCGCGCCTTATAATACGGTGCGCCTTATATATGAAAAAAAGATCGAAAATAAACCATTTACCGGCAGTGCGCCTTATATATGGGGGGAAAAAACTAAAATAGACAATTTATCGGCAGTGCGCTTTATAATGTGGTGCGCCTTATATATGGAAAAAAAATAGACCATTTATCGGCAGTGCGCCTTATAATACGGTGCGCCTTATATATGAAAAAAGGATCGAAAATAAACTATTTACCGGCAGTGCGTCTTATATATGGGGAAAAAAACGAAAATAGACCATTTATCGGCAGTGCGCTTTATAATCCAGTGCGCCTTAGATATGGGGAAAAAAATGAAAATAGACCATTTATCGGCAGTGCGCTTTATAATGTGGTGCGCCTTATATATGAAAAAAGGATCGAAAATAAACTATTTACCGGCAGTGCGCCTTATATATGGGGAAAAAACGAAAATAGACCATTTATCGGCAGTGCGCTTTATAATCCAGTGCGCCTTAGATATGGGGAAAAAAACGAAAATACACCATTTATCGGCAGTGCGCTTTATAATGTGGTGCGCCTTTTATATGGAAAAAAAATAGACCATTTATCGGCAGTGCGCCTTATAATACGGTGCGCCTTATATATGAAAAAGGGATCGAAAATAAACTATTTACCGGCAGTGCGCCTTATGTATGGAGAAAAAAACGAAAATAGACCATTTATCGGCAGTGCGCCTTATAATCCGGTGCGCCCTATGGTCCGGAAAATACGGTAATTGATTTACAACCTAATTGCTGTATGAGATCAGGTGTTTTTAGCTAAAAACTAATCCAGTGAATGGAGCAGTTTTCTGGGCACAGAATGCTCATTTGACAGCATGTTTTCAAAGGGAAAGTCACATAATAATAATAATAATAATAATAATAATATTAATTAATAATACTAATAGCTCCTTCTCTGGAAAATGCTGCGGTATAAAAACAAACCCCACCAATCCCGGCTTCACAGGTACAGATAACCTATCCAGTAAACCACGTTGAAGAGGCCAAAGGCGGTGGGGAAGAATATTCTTGAGTAGGAGTCGATCTTGGACACGCGAACATGCATCCTGTTCTCTCGCCAGGCACCTGAGCGGCAGTCGTCGAAGCAGCAGAAGAAACCAGCGCAGTCTTTCCCGTCCAAACACTCGTAGGCGTGGTCGTCCTCCTCGTGGTAGCGCATGATGTTGTTCATCTGCAGCAGCGACGTTCCCCCGTGGAGACTCACCATGCTGGTGGTGTTGTGCTGGGGAGGGAAGCATACCACTTGTAAGACCACTGCATACCACTTGTAAGACCACTGCATACCACATGTAAGACCACTTGTAAGACCACTGCATACCACTTGTAAGACCACTGCATACCACATGTAAGACCACTGCATACCACATGTAAGACCACTGCATACCACATGTAAGACCACTGCATACCACATGTAAGACTACTGCACACCACATGTAAGACCACTGCATACCACTTGTAAGACCACTGCATACCACATGTAAGACCACTGCATACCACTTGTAAGACCACTGCATACCACTTGTAAGACCACTGCATACCACATGTAAGACCACTGCATACCACTTGTAAGACCACTGCATACCACTTGTAAGACCACTGCATACCACTTGTAAGACCACTGCATACCACATGTAAGACCACTGCATACCACATGTAAGACCACTGCATACCACTTGTAAGACCACTGCATACCACATGTAAGACCACTGCATACCACATGTAAGACCACTGCATACCACTTGTAAGACCACTGCATACCACTTGTAAGACCACTGCATACCACATGTAAGACCACTGCATACCACATGTAAGACCACTGCATACCACATGTAAGACCACTGCATACCACATGTAAGACCACTGCATACCACATGTAAGACCACTGCATACCACTTGTAAGACCACTGCATACCACTTGTAAGACCACTGCATACCACATGTAAGACCACTGCATACCACATGTAAGACCACTGCATACCACATGTAAGACCACTGCATACCACATGTAAGACCACTGCATTCCACTTGTAAGACCACTGCATACCACATGTAAGACCACTGCACACCACTTGTAAGACCACTGCACACCACTTGTAAGACCACTGCATACCACATGTAAGACCACTGCATACCACTTGTAAGACCACTGCATACCACATGTAAGACTTAGACACAATGAAGTTGTCAGGTTGTGTAAATGGTAAATAAAAAGAACACAACAAATCCTTGTCAACTTATATTCAATTGAATAGACTGCAAAGACAAGATATTTCATGTTCACACTGAGAAACTTTGTTAGTTTTTGCAAATAATCATGAACTTAGAATTTAATGGCAGCAACACATTGCAAGCGTTTCTGGGTGTTGTTGATAAATGGCTGTGGCTTTGCATAGTAGAGTTTTAACTTGCACTTACAGATGTAGCGACCAACTGTAGTTACTGACAGTGGTTTTCTGAAGTGTTCCTGAGCCCATGTGGTGATATCCTTCACACACCGATGTCACTTTTTGATGCAGTAGCGCCTGAGGGATCCAAGGTGTGTAATATCATGGCTTACGTGCAGTGATTGCTTTAGATTTTCTGACCCTTTTGATGATATTACGGAGCGTAGATGGTGAAATCCCTAAATTCCTTGTTGAGAAATGTCCTTCAACAATTTGCTCAGGCATTTGTTGACAAAGTGGTGACCCTCGCCCCGTCCTTGTTTGTGAATGACTGAGCATTTCATGGAAGCTGCTTTTATACCCAATCATGGCACCCACCTGTTCCCAATTAGCCTGTTCACCTGTGGGATGTTCCAAATAAGTCTTTGATGAGCATTCCTCAACTTTCTCAGTCTTTTTTGCCACTTGTGCCAGCTTTTTTGAAACATGTTGCAGGCATCAAATTCCAAATGAGCTAAAATTAGCAAAAAATAACAACGTTTTTCAGTGTAAACATGAAATATCTTGTCTTTGCAGTCTATTCATGTGCAATGACAATGTCGTCCCATCTTCTAATCATCCATAGCGTTTCTACTTGCAAGGATTCTTCATTCATCACTTCAAGCGACGTTGGTAAGTTTTACAATACAACTAAAATGTTTGTAAGTTTTACAATATAACTAAAACAATGTTTTCTTACTAAAGCGCCCCATGTGTGATGTCTGTCTTAGTGTTTTCATGCATATTTGTACGTGCTATCGTGATGTAATCAAGCCAGCACCGTTAGCATGAGCTAATACGCTAGCACGTTTACGAGTGTCTGTGTTAGTATCGTTAACTCACGACAGCATTCTTTTTGTTTCAGTTTCACAAATTCCTCAGTAAATTCACCAAAGCGTCACCGTGGAGTTATTGAGTCTGTTTAAGCTGATTGGAGAGCTAGCTTGACTTCTGTTTTGTTTGATCAGCCGTTTTACTGCCTTGTTACAGACACCATGGGCAAATAATTAAGGTATGTAAATAAACATTTAAAAAGTAGTTCTGTGTAAATAACTCATTTCATGCGGCTAATATGTGGAAAATATTTATCTTCCCTAAAATTTGGTGGGTGCGCCTTATAATCCAGTGCGCCCTATATGTGCAACAAAAACGAAAATAGACCATTTATCGGCAGTGCGCCTTATAATCCAGTGCGCCTTATATATGAAAAAAAGATTGAAAATAGACCATTTATCGGCAGTGTGCCTTATATATGAAAAAACAAAAATAGACCATTTATCGGCAGTGCGCCTTATAATCCAGTGCGCTTTATATATGAAAAAAAGATTGAAAATAGACTATTTTTCGGCAGTGTGCCTTATATATGAAAAAAACGAAAATAGACCATTTATCGGCAGTGCGCCTTATAATTCAGTGAACCTTATATATGAAAAAATATAAAAAATAGACCATTTATCTGCAGTGCGCCTTATAATTAGTGCACCTTATATATGAAAAAAAGATCAAAAATAGACCATTTATCGGCAGTGCGCCTTATAATCCAGTGCGCCTTTCATATGGGGGAGAAAAAAGAAAATAGACCATTTATCGGCAGTGCGCCTTATAATCCAGTGTGCCTTATATATGGGGGGAAAAAAAGAAAATAGACCATTTATCGGCAGTGCGCCTTATAATTCAGTGCACCTTATATATGAAAAAAATATAAAAAATAGACCATTTATCTGCAGTGCGCCTTATAATTAGTGCACCTTATATATGAAAAAAAGATCAAAAATAGACCATTTATCGGCAGTGCGCCTTATAATCCAGTGCGCCTTATATATGGGAAATAAAAAAGAAAATAGACCATTTATCGGCAGTGCGCCTTATAATTCAGTGCACCTTATATATGAAAAAAAGATCAAAAATAGACCATTTATCGGCAGTGCGCCTTATAATCCAGTGCGCCTTATATATGGGGGGGGAAAAAGAAATAGACCATTTATCGGCAGTGCGCCTTATAATTCAGTGAACCTTATATATGAAAAAATATAAAAAATAGACCATTTATCTGCAGTGCGCCTTATAATTAGTGCACCTTATATATGAAAAAAATATAAAAAATAGACCATTTATCTGCAGTGCGCCTTATAATTAGTGCACCTTATATATGAAAAAAAGATAAAAAATAGACCATTTATCGGCAGTGCGCCTTATAATCCAGTGCGCCTTATATATGGGGGGAAAAAAAGAAAATAGACCATTTATCGGCAGTGCGCCTTATAATCCAGTGCGCCCTATATATGAAAAAAAAAGAAAATAGACCATATATATATATATATATATATATATATATATATATATATATATATATATATATATATATATATATATATATATATTTGTATCTATATCTTTATACATCATCCATGGCATTTCTACTTGTAAGGATTCTTCATTCATCCCTCCAAGCAACGTTGGTAAGTTTTACAATATAACTAAAACAATGTTTTCAATGGTGCGCTCTATAGTCCAGAAAATAGGGTATATGGCTTCAGGTATAGTATATATGCACGATAAAAATACAGACCATTTACCATTCACGGGGCATCACTGGTGATATTTAGAAGGCCATTAACAGTTTTGTACTAGTACTTAATCGATTTATTAATACTGATTCATTAGCCGCGATAAACAAGTTAAAACTCTACTATGCAAAGCCAAAGCCATTTATCAACAACACCCAGCAAAATTTCTCTCTGCATTAAACCCCTCCCCAAACAAATTTCCAAAATACTGTAACAATTCTTTGTGTCCTTTTATTTTTGTTCACCTGACATGATTAAACCATTTCCTGTCATCTGGAGGGGTTTGCATTCACCTTATAGGCCTGCAAAAATTGTACAATTTAGGTTTTTATGTATTAAAAATGAGAGGTTCCTTACTTGTGTTTGGTTGTTGGCTTTAGCCTTCTTGGTCTGCCTGTTGCTGGTGAAGTAATGCAGGGTTCCGTACTCCATCAGGGCGGCAAAGGTGAAGATGAAACAGACGGAGACAAACAAGTCCATGGCGGTGACGTAGGACACCTTGGGCAAGGACTTCCTGGAGATGGTGCTCAGAGTTGTCATGGTGAGCACGGTGGTGATGCCTTCACACAAGAACGGATGGACAATGTTGTTACCTTGCTATCCCGATTTGTTCATTAGACATGAACTATGGTTTGAAAAACCGTCCGACCGTAACTCTCTAACAACTAAAGTTCCTTGGGTGAATAATGTAAAGTCACTACACCGGTATGTTTTAGTGCTTTCATGGTGAGTTTACTGACAGATATAAGTAAGAACTTTACACTACTTTATATTAGAAATGGCAACAGTGGAGGATGAATGTCACATAAGAAGAAGATAGAGAAAAAGAAGAAGCTTATCGACTACGGACTACAAAGGCGGACTAGCGCAAATTTTGTAGGACTTATGCAGATCCCAAATACAGATCAGCAGGTACCAGAAAGAAAGAAAAGTTGCTTTTGCATAATATTGCGAAACAAAACACCAGATAATATGTCTTACCTTATACACACACACCATAATAATACTCCTATGTTGAAGCACAGTCCTACTTGGCAACCTTGAGATCTCAGGTGGGGGGGGGGCTTGGTCGGGGGTGGGGTGGGGGGTGTTTGGGGGCGGGGGGCGTGGTCGTGGGCGTGGTTATTTACAGCTAGAATTCACCAACTCGAGTATTTCATATATATTTCATATATATATATATGTATGAAATACTTGACTTTCAGTGAATTCTAGCTATATATATATATATTTTTTTATTTTTATTTTATTTACATATAAAAAAAATAAAAATACTTGAATTTCAGGGTTCCAGTGGCTATCCATTAGATGGCAGTATTGTCCTGTTTAGCTTCTCCGTTCATGATGAGTATATCATTTCGGCCGCCATGTCTGTAATTTCCTCGTTCTTCTGCTTCGTCTCCTTGTTGTGTGCGCAGTTGTGCACTCTATAAAAGCCTTAGATGTTATGACGTCTTTGGGCAGGCAAGCTGTTTATATTGTGGGGAAAGCGGACGTGAGAACAGGCTGTCCCCACTCAGTCTCAGGTCCGCATTGAGCTGGAGGGGGCGTGGCCTCCAGCTCCGGCTGAATACCGGGAGTTTGTCGGGAGAAAATCTCTGCCGGGAGGTTGTCGGGAGAGGCGCTGAATACCGGGATTCTCCCGCTAAAAACGGGAGGGTTAGCAAGTATGAGCATAGTACAATCCATCAAGCGGTGTGGTTTCATAGCTTACCAAAGTCCTACTAAAACATTTTGATAGATTTTTTGAGCGCCGTGTGTAATGTTCTATATTTTCAATGGAACATCTAAAATGTTGGTGTTGTTTACTTGAGTCATATTGCAGTCTACACATATCTCTTATGTGTGACTGCCATCTACTGGTCACATTTTTAACTGTTTTTAACTTTTTAACTGCTTTTTATCTAACAAATTGTTCTTAAAGGCCTACTGAAAGCCACTACTACCAACCACGCAGTCTGATAGTTTATATATCAATGATGAAATCTTATCATTGCAACACATTTTAAATTTTCCTGAGGGAACTCTCCTGAAGGAATCAATAAAGTACTATCTATCTACATGCCAATACGGCCGGGTTAACTTATAAAGTGCAATTTTAAAATTCCCGCCACACTTCCGGTTAAAAAACTCCTTTGGATATGATTTATGCGAGTAACGTGAGAAAATCTACGGAAGTGGTTGGACCCCATCGGACCCGATAGAAAATCCTCTTGTTTTCTTCGACAAAATTCCACAGCATTCTGGACATCTGTGTTGGTGAATCTTTTGCAATTTGTTGAATGAACAATGGAGGCTGCAAAGAAGAACGTTGTAGGTGGGATCGATCGGTGTATTAGCGGCTAAGTACAATACTTACAGCAACACAACAAGGACTACTTACTTAGAAGACGCCTAGCCGATGCTTGCCGCCAAACCCACGGATGAAGTCCTTCGTCGCGCCGTCGATCGCTGGAACGCAGGTGAGCCCGGCTGTTGATGGGAAGATGAGGGCTGGCTGGCGTAGGTGGAGCGCTAATGTTTTTATCATAGTTCTGTGAGGTCCGGTTGCTAAGTTGCTGAATTAGCCTTAGCGTCGTTAGCAACAGCATTGTTAAGCCTTACCAGGCTGAGAATTTTTAACCGTGTAGTTACATGTACATGGTTTAATAGTATTGTTGATCTTCTGTCTATCCTTCCAGTCAGGGGCTTATTTATTTTGTTTCTATCTGCATTTGAGAACGATGCTAGCACGTTAGCTCAGTAGCTAAAGAGCTTCACCGATGTATTGTCGTGGAGATAAAAGTCACTTTAAATGTCCATTTCGCGTGCTCGACTCTCATTTTCAAGAGGATATAGTATCCCAGGTGGTTTAAAATACAAATCCGTGATCCACAATAGAAAAAGGAGAGAGTGTGGAATCCAAAGAGCCAGCTTGTACCTAAGTTACGGTCAGAGCGAAAAAAGATACGTCCATCACTGCCTCTCAAGTCCTTCACTGTAACGTTCCTCATCTACGAATCTTTCATCCTCGCTCAAATTAATGGGGTAATCGTCACTTTCTCGGTCCGAATCTCTCTCGCTCCATTATAAACAACGGGGAATTGTGAGGAATACTAGCTCCTGTGACGTCACGCTACTTCCGCTACAGGCAAGGCTTTTTTTTATCAGCGAGCAAAAGTTGCGAACTTTATCGTCGATTTTCTCTACTAAATCCTTTCAGCAAAAATATGGCAATATCGCGAAATGATCAAGTATGATACATAGAATGGATCTGCTATTCCCGTTTAAATAAAAAAAATCATTTCAGTAGGCCTTTAAGATCATTTGTATTTGCTTTTTCAATGTGTATTTTACCTCGGTTTTAAATGTTATTTTTCAGTATGTCCTTTGCCTGTATTGCTTTGTTCTTCAATTGTGGTTGTTTTAAAGGGCTTTATAAATAACGTTGGTATGGTATGGTATTTATAATTTTTCCATGTACCAAATAAAATAGCTTCGAGGTCGGTAAGCAAAACCAGAATTATTCCGCACATTAGGCGCACCGGGTTACAAGGCGCACTGTCAAAATTTGAGAAACAAAGTATTTTAAGTGCGCCCTATAGTCCGGAAAATACGGTAGTTTGATGTGCTACAATGCGGATGAAGGTGTTGAATGAACATGATTTAATAAGCAGAATAGCATAACATTATTTTTTTTAGAAACCTAGAGATGTGCGAGCAGGGACAGCATCCTTGTTGATCCAGAAGGAGACCCAGGACAAGACCACAATCATACTGCAAGGTATATAGGTCTGGATGGTGAAGTAACCCATTCTCCGACTCAAGTCAAAAAAGATTGTCATGACGACATATTCTCCTAGAAAGAGTACAGTCACACAACAAGAAGTTAGGCAGGGCAAGGTGTAACATTCGAGTGATGAAAGTGACACAAGAGGTCTGTCATTTCCTACCTGACTGGGTGTGCGCCACATCCGAGGTATTTCTCATCCCTACAAAGGCAAACTGGTAAAGTCTCCAATAACGCTGGTCGGCCACTTCCACCGCTCGTCTTTGCCATCGATACAAGATTTCATTCCGAGGGTAACCGTCTGTAGGACACCACACATGTTCCTTAGTCCGGAGGATATCGGACAGAACAGTCTCATGTGTCAATCAGGGGAGGTACCGAAGCATGCCGGAGACACAACACAACAATTGAGATGGAACTGACAAGTTGTGTCTCGTGAAATTTCATCAAATACGCATAGTGTCTGAAATGCAAATGGAGAAATACGTTTTTGATCCCTGTTGATTTAGTAAGTTCAGTAACGGTTCAGAATTGTTGTAGTGTAACAGAAAGCAGAGACCCTCTCCAGGAAAAGGGTTAAAGTACCACTGATAGTCAAATTATCCTCTGCATTTAACCCATCCCCTTATTCCACACACTAGGAGGTGAGGGGAGCAGTGAGCAGCAGCGGTGGCCGCGCCCGGGAATCATTGTTGGTGATTCAACCCCCAATTCCAACCCTTGATGCTGAGTGCCAAGCAGGGAGGTAATGGCTCCCGTTTTTATAGTCTTTGGTAGGACTCGGCCGGGGGTTTGAACTCACGACCTACCCATCTCAGGGCGGACACTCTAACCACTGGGCAGGTTTTGAAAACTGTAATAGTGTAAAACTGCTCGTACGAAGCGGATGACAATCTATAAAGCATTCTATCAACCATCCAAACACTTCCCTGCAATGTATCAATTGCAGAGGATCAATCAATGTTTACTTATATAGCCCTAAATCACGAGTGTCTCAAAGGGCTGCACAAGCCACAACGACATCCTGGGCTCAGATCCCACATCAGGGCAAGAAAAAATTCAACCCAATGGGATGACAATGAGAAACCTTGGAGGGGACCGCAGATGGGAAATGCTCAGTCATTCACAAACAAGGACGGGGCGAGGGTCACCACTTTCGCTGTCGGGAAACTCCGCCTCCAGTGATTCAAACTCCGTCCCCAGTGATTCAAGCCCCGCCCCCATTGACTCGAGTACCCCCCCAGTGATTCAAGCCCCTCCCCCAGTGACTTTGGCCCCGCCCACCACTCTGGAATTTTTTTCTGGACCTCCTCAACAATCTCTTGTTGGAAAGACAAAAGGACTGTTTAGACCAGGGGTTGGCAACCCGCAGCTCTTTGACCACTCTGATGCGGCTCAGCTGCATACCTGCCGACCCTCCCGACTTTCCCGGGAGACTTCCGGCTCAGCTGCATACCTGCCGACCCTCCCGACTTTCCCGGGAGACTTCTGGATTTCACTGCCTCTCCCAGACATCTCCCGGGGCAAATATTCTACAATTTTCATACTAACAATAATAATAAGGGAGTGCCGTGATGGCACAGCATTTTACACCCTCTACAACATGTACAAACAGCGTGTCAGCCCAGCCACATGTTGTATGCAGCTTCTGCTTGCACTCGTAAGTGACAGCAAGGCATACTTGGTCAACAGCCACACAGGTTACACTGACGGTGACCGTATAAAACAACTTTAACACTCTTACTAATATGCGCCACACTGTAAACCCACACCAAACAAGAATGACAAACACATTTCAAGAGAACATCTGCACCGTAACACAACATAAACACAACAGAACAAATACCCAGAATCCCATGTAGCCCTAACTCTTCCGGGCTGCAATATACACCCCCGCTAACGACGAAGACATCGTCCTCCTCGTCTCTGGCGGGCCTTTCCCTGGCGCCGCCATCCTCCTCGTCTCCAGCATCGTCGCCCCTGCGACCTCCGGCTGGCCGGCCACACAGGCGGTCATCAGGCGACCGCACGAGGCGCCCTTCGTGGCCAGTGCATGGACACTTTTTGCGGCAACAGCAGCAACGCCCAGGACAGAGGCGTGGAACTCGTAGGCTGCTGTGGTTCTGGCGCCACTCACGTCCGCCTTTCCGCCGGCCAAGGAGGTGGCCGTTCCTTGGTCGCCCGTCTTGCCTGCTGCAGCGGCGTTCTACTCGCTGCCGCCACCAGACTCGTCTCCGGTGGATTCGGGGACACTTGGACCAGTTCACCCCTCCGCCCTCCCTTGACTCTTGATCTCTGTGTTCTTCTGGTCCAGTTTTAGGACATGTGGAAGCTGTCCATAGGATGGGGGTACTGCCACGGCCCAAGCGCACCCCAGTGGGCATTCATCTGTGCGCTGCGCTGAGCACACCTCCAAGAGTGCGCCGGCGCGCGCCGCTGCTTCTGCAGCAAGCAGCTGCATTCAATCGCCAATCAGCAATCAACACACCTGTCGCTGAAGAGCTGTCCTGCCTTCTTAAGCCAGCGCAACCTGCTATCCTGTGCCAGAATGTAGCGACCTGTCCTGTGCAGTAAGCTGAACCTATCAAGCTCTATGCACTCTTTCTCTCTCTGTGTTTCTCCCCCTCCGTGTTCATTTGTCTCGTGTCCTCCTGGTTCCCTTCCAGCAGCATACCTCCGTTCCCGTGTGTGTGTCGTCTCCCCATATTCCCTGTGCTTCCCTGGCTGCCTCTTGGATCTCGACCTCCTGCCTGGAAACGGAACCTTTGACGCATCGCTGTTGCCCCCGACTTCCTGCCTGCTCACGGACCTCCGAGCCTGTCTTGCCCCCCCTCTTGGACTTCCGCACCTCGCTCAACACTCCTGGTAACACTCCTCCGTTAATCACTACACATAGTTGCACACATATGCATTTTGGTTTAGTTACACGTGTCTCCTCAGTTACCAAACCTTTACTGAGTGTTGTTAAAAGGAAAGGCCATGTAACACACTGGTAAAAATGACCCTGTGACAACTTTTTTGCAATGTGTTGCTGCCATTAAATTCTCAGTTCATGATTATTTGCAAAAAACAATTAAGTTTCTCAGTGTGAACATGAAATATCTTGTCTTTGCAGTCTATTCAATTGAATATAAGTTGAAAAGGATTTGTTGTATTCTCTTTTTATTTATCATTTACACACGTGACAACTTCACTACTTTTGGGTTTTGTATTTAAGAGTTGAAAAAGTTAGTTTTTTGTGGCGGACTTTTACTGATGTATGCTCATTTGATGAAATTCGATTGAACTGCAATACTACAGATATCCATCAAACCCATGAAATGGTCACTGGCATATGGACAAACCATGAGAGGGTAAAGCACAATGCAGGAGACAAATGAAGAATGACGCATACAGCATGAGTCAGGCTGCTGAGGTTGTATAATTCATTATGTCTGTCAAAGCAAATGGTACTAGATGACATCCTCTCGCCACTGGTGGAGCAAATAATAGACTGGCACAGGTTAGAGAGGGCAGCCTAAAGCAGATGGATCTTTTGGCAGGGAGAAGAAATAGGCTTAGCCCACAAAGGAGCCTGTGTCGCCAGGCAAGGTTAAGTTGAAGTCAAGATGGCAGGTTAATAATGGAAGAGGAAAGCATTTGACCACCTACAGCTTGAAAACTCCAGTGGACACGAGTGCTCATCCATTGGAAAGTTATGCAGCTTAAGGTAACACTCCGCATTAATAGTCAACCTGACAACAAAAGAATCGTGACAGAGAAAAGGCAAGTCTCAGCATTTTTTTTCCCCTGCCAAGCGTGACCAAACATACATTTTCTGTGTTATCACACCAACAAATGCAGAGCAAACACTGACAAGATCAAAAGGGTGGTCACCTAAGAGAGGACAAGTACAGATGCAGACGCTACAGTAGCACAAACAACAAATGTATTCCAAGAAGCTCGTAGCTGCAAAGGATACAAGAAGGTTTGGCAGAACAATTGCTTAACGGTCTTACCTTAGCGTGTACATCACTCTCCCATTGCTCCACAGCCTCAGTAGACGGTTGGGTGTGGTGATCCAGTGTGCGTCGGATTTCCTGGAATTCCGGAAGAATGTGTCGGGAATCCAGATTTTGCCTACCATGTTACTGTTGAGCATGAGTAGTTTCATTGAGCTGTTGAACTTCAGTCTGCTGTCATACCATGTCTGGGCAAAGAATATATCAATCGTGTATTCCTGTAAAAGATAAAAGTGTCATTAGTTTGGGGATTCTGTTAAGGTGAGTTCAAGGACTGGTTAAAGGACAGACTCTGGGTGTTTCGCTGCAGACTTTGCTGCTGTTCGTCCCAGTCAGTTCTACGGACTAGCACACCGGAGCTAGGTAACGTTAGCCTGAGATACAGGGTTGTGGGTGTCCTTTGCCACTGGATGCTTCGGCGTATAAATCATGAGAATGCTCCCACCAAGTAAAGGTCCGACATCGGAGGAGTTCAAGAAGATAAAGCTCTCTCTCCTCTCCTTGTCCGGCAATGTGACTGAACGCAGCAGGAGCAACCTCTGGGGCTACTGGAGGAGGTGAAACAACTACGCGGGAAAAGAACAGCGCATTGTCGATCTGGACCAGCTGGAGCAATGCTGCCGCATGAATGATGTGGTCATCACCGGCATCAAGATTAGGCCCAGCTCCTACGCGCATGCATTTGCCGTGGACAGTGGGGAACCCAGCAACCAGGAGGCACAGTCGGTGGAGTGACAGGTGGCTGCCTATCTCCAGACCAGCAAGATAAATCCCTGGAGCTCATCCAGACTTGTCACCAACTGCCCACCAGCGGACATCATGAGGTTTACCAATCATAAAAAGAAAATGCCACTTCTGAAAAAAGGGCGCAAACTGAAAACTGAAACAGAAAAGGAAAGGGTGGATTGGTTGGGCCAGAGGTCTTGCCTCAAGTAGAGGAGTTTAAGTATCTTTGGTTGATCTCCTTGAGTGAGGGAATTGACAGGCAGAACGACAGCATCTGCAACGTGCTGCTTCCACTGTCGTGGTGAAAAGAGATGAGACGGAAGAGAAAGCTCTCAATTTATCAAGACTTACGTTCCTACTGATGTGTATTTCTGCTCTTTTCACCCCCTCCCGAGGAGAAGGGCGACACGGCAGTGCGGCCGGATCAAATGAGGCGTCGGGGACGCTTTGCTGAACAAAAAGTTGCTTTATTACAAGTGAGCGTCATTATACAGGACTGCAGTACCTGGAGCTTTCGCAGCCATACAGGAGGACAGACTCCACAGAGGCGTGGAATAGACTCAGCTTTATGTGTCAGGAGAGATTCGAGCAACACACTCTTGACATACCGTTCAGGGCCCTCCACGTTAGTGCCTTCCTGACCTTAAGGTCTTGTTCTGTGTAGTTCATCCAGGAACCCAAGTACTTGAAGTCATTGACCTCTCGCAGAGCGTTGCCATCTGATGTTGTTATTGGCGGGTGGTCCGTTTGTAGGTTATAGGTGATTACCTCAGTTTTCTTTGCGTTCAGTCTGAGGCCAACCCTGGCACATTCCACCTCCACTCTGTTCAGGAGTTCCTGTGCCTGCTCCACGCGATCAGCCAACAGACAGATGTCATCTGGGTAGTCTAGGTCTGCCAGGGCTACAGCAGGGGTTCTTCTAGACCTTCTTGGTGTAATTGTGAAGCCAAGCTCCTGCTGCCGCCCGTTGATGGCTTTCCTAAGCGCGTAGTCCAGAGCTATGATAAAGAGGAAGGGGGTGAGAGTGTCTCCCTGCTGCACCCCTGCCAGGATTTCAAACTCCTTGCTGATGCCATCTGGGGTTACCACCTTGGCTCTTGTGCCCTTGTACATGGCCTCTATGGCCCGGAGTAGATTTGGGGGGACCCCGTAAGCCTTGAGGATTCTCAGCAATATGCCTCTGTCTATTGAACCAAATGCCTTTTTGAAATCAATGAAACACAGTTCTGCTGTCAAGTTGTTCTTCTTCACCTCCTCAATGATCCTCCTTAAGGCCAGGATCTGGCCTACCGTGGTCCTTCCCTTTCTGAAGCCATTTTGGATGTCCCTCAGGTGTGGGTCAATGGCGTCCCTAATCCGGTTTAATATCATGGGGTTGTAGGGCTTCGGTATGACACATATTAGCATTAGCTAATATGTCAACACGTTTAAGACGTGTGTCTTACAGCCGCGTTCTTTTTGTATTGTTTCACTTTCACAAATTCCTCACTAAACTAACCAAGACGACTTATCGAGTCCGTTTAGCTGATTGGAGAGCTAGCTTGCGCAGCTAGTGGGTCCATGACCATGACTTCTGTTTTGTTTGATCTGCCGTTTTACTGCCCTGTTACAGACACCGTTTGGAAACAATTACCGGTAACATATTACTACACAATTTTTTAATGCATTTTATTAGTCGATTTTTTTTAACTAAAATGTTAAAAAAATATATGCTAAATTGCAATAATTTCCCCTCTCAATTTAGTGTATTTTACTGTAAATGGAAAAACAGTACTGCTGTTTTTAAAAAAAGGCAGCTCAGTTGCCAGAATTTTACAGTAAAATGTAGCTAGAGGGTCCATGATGGTGACTTCTGTTTTGTTTGATCAGCAGTTTTGCTGCCCTGTTACAGACACTGTTTGGAAACAATCAAGATATGTAAATGAACATTTACATATTATCCCTGTGTAAATAACTCATTTCACAACATATACATCTGCCGCTTTTTGTCCGATGCGGCTAATGTATGGAAAAACTTATTTTTCTTCTAAAATCTAGTGGTTGCGCCTTTATATACTGATGCGCTCTATAGTCTGGAAAATACGGTAACCTAATTGTTTCTAGACGGCGCCGGCAGCAAAACGGCTGATCAAACAAAACAGAAAATTCATTGATGTCCTTATTAAGATGAATACAATTATTATTATTTTTTTAATCAGGATTCTTCTTCTTGTACTTTGTAAACACTGAACGGATCATTTTAGTACCATGTTGGATTTCTTTGCTTAATCCATTCCATAATTTAGCCGCTAGCAAAAGAAAAATCCATAGATGAGCAGCACCCTGGTATAAACCGCAGGGTTCAAAGCTTGGGGAAAAAGAAGATATGCTAGTACGACTTTACTCTTTATTTACTACTGTTGATGATTATTGTCAATGGCCAACAAAGTGGAGACATGTTGTTATATTTTATATTATTATGTTCAAATGAACATGCACAATTTGCAATAAATCCCCCCCAAAAAAATAATTTAAAGTGGAATTTATGATGTGAAGTCATTCATTAAGTCAATATTCCTAACAAAATTGATTTTGCCTCATTGTTTTTTGAGCAATAACAGCTTCAAAAGAAAAAATATATAATAATAATACAAAAGTATTGTATTATTAGAGCCAACATTGCAAGTTTTCTTGTTACATTTCACCCTTTTTTTTTTAAGAGTATTTAATTGTGGCATGTGAGCAGATGATGCAGGAAGTGGGGGTCTCACCATGTTTATGGGGTCCACTGGTCCAATGCTGTTGATGTACACGGCTGTTTCAATCACAGTCGGCCTCACTGAGAGAATGAGAGGAATAATAAAGTCACATATAAAAGATAATTAAGTCACGTATAAAAGATAAAGCGTCTCTCTCCCACGTCATTTGTCCTCAACTCCATCAGACTCTTATTTTGGCGTTTTCCTGTCTGCGCTCTGTGTTTCAGCCAGCTTGATCGGGAGACTCGGGGTGCAGCAGTGAGGCGGGTGACGCCTTTACGTCGTCTAATGCGGGGGCGTCCAAGTGGTTTTCACCGAGGGCCACGTGGCAGTTATGTTTTTCTAAAAGTGAATACTATTATTACACCATTTGTTTATGCATGTTATTAGTAGTCCATGACCATGACTTCTGTTTTGTTTGATCAGCCGTTTTACTGCCCTGTTACAGACACCGTTTGGAAACAATTAAGGTATGTAATTATGACACCATTTTTTAATGCATTTTATTAGTCGATTTTTTTTTTTCAACTAAAATGTAAAAATGTTTTGTTTATTTTACTGTAAATAGACTGCTGTTATAGTACTGCTGTTTTTATGGTTAAAAAAATAAAAAATAAAAAGCTCAGAGTTTTACTATAAAATAAAAATAAAAATTCTGTAAATAAAAAACCTGCAATTTTACAGTAAAATTTTGCCATCAGAGCTTCTTACTTACTAAACCATATTATTACACAATTTTTTAATGCATTTTATTAGTCGATTTTTTAAAACTAAAATGTAAAAATAATACAGTAAGTTGCAATAATTGCCCCTCAAAATGTAGTGTATTTTACTGTAAATGGAAAAGCCGTACTGCTGTTTTTATGTTAAAAAATAAAAATAAAAGAGCAGCTCAGTTGCCAGAATTTTACTGTAAAATAAAATAAAAAAAATTCTGTAAATAAATAAAAAACCTGCAATTTTACAGTAACATTTTTTATCATCAGAGCTTCTTACTTACTAAACCATATTATTACACAATTTTTTTATGTAATTTATTAGTACATTTTTTTTAAACTAAAATGTAAAAAAAATACGGTAAGTTGCAATAATTTCCCCTCAAAATGTAGTGTTTTACTGTAAATGGAAAAACAGTACTGTTGTTTTTATGGTTAAAAAAAAAGAAGGCAGCTCAGTTGCCAGAATTTTACTGTAAAATGTACTTCTTTTTTTTTCTGGAAATAAAAAACCCTGCAATTTTACCATGACCATGACTTCTGTTTTGTTTGATCTGCCATTTTACTGCCCTGTTATAGACACCGTTTGTAACATAATATTACAACATTTTTTAATGTATTTTATTACTAGATGTTTTTAAAACAAAAATGTAAAAAAAAAATGTTTATTTTGCAATAATTTCACTTAAAAATGTAGTGTATTTTACTGTAGATGGAAAAACAGTACGGCTGTTTTTGTGGTAAAAAACAAAACAAAACGGCAGCTCAGTTGCCAGAATTTTACTGTATAATGTCCTCTTTTTTTCTGTAAATAAAAAACCCTGCAATTTTACAGTAAAATTGTGTCTGTTTGGGTTTTTTTTTTTTAGGTTTTTTTTAACCACAAATCAACAAGTGTAGATTTTTCCGTGTATTACTGTAAATGCCAAAATGGCACCACCGTTTATTACAGTAAACTTTTTTTTTTTCATTTAGAGAAAAATGTTTCACATTTTGACCATGAAATCTATTGCTACAATTTCATGGATAAGTTGCTTTGAAAACATTATTATTAGTATTTATTTCTATGTAAAAAAAAAAATGCTTTGAATGTTTGATCTTATATTTTTGCATAATTATACGATATTACCATCATTTGGGATTACATGGAGTTAAAATGATTACACCATTGAAATGAGTGATGTGTGGATCGATACTGAAATACCGATACCGCCGTTACCAGATCTTGATGCTCTAATATCGATTCACAAATCAAAATATCGATACTTTTGATACTTTAGGTCAGCGGTGCCCAAACTTAAATTTATTACAGGTGACTAAGTATATTATTAGTTATTATTGTTCAGAACATTTCAGCTTTTTCTCACTACATATCGATCTGTTTGCTCTTTTCTATAATAATTAAATAAATAAAATAATAATAATAATAATAACAATAGGATTGTGTAACTGCATAACTTAGTGTGTTAACAAGTTTGCCTCTATGGAAATATTAATGTTAATTCACACATTTAACACTGTTTATTATGCTTGTTGACGTTGTAGTATTATTAAGTGTTTTATTAACTAACTAAACTTTGTTTATATTTTAAGTATATTTTATTTTTCCACCAAGAGCCACATACTGAAAAGTCAAATATGGGGGGGGGCATTTTGATATGTTTTTAATTGAATAAAAAAATGCTAAAAACATATTACATGTAGTTAAAGACAGGCGCGTGTCGGTCCTGCCTTCTTAGGCCGGTGCAGACCTGCGTTCCGGGCCAGAACGTAATCATCTGTTTAACAGGAACCCCGTTCCTGTTAAACGAGCTGTGCGTCTCATTTTCCTCATTTGTTCCTCTCTGGTTCTCTGGCTTCCCCCTTGGAGCTCGACCTCTCGCCTGGACACGGATCTCCTACGCCCCGCTTTAGCCCCCCGACTTCCTGCCTGTCTCACGGACATTCGAGCCTGCCTTTACCCTCCGGGACTTCCGCCTTTCGCTCAACACTCCCGGTAACACACTCATTAATTCCTACACATAGTTTCACACCATACACCCCTTGGATTTTTGTCACACTCCATTCTCTAGTTTATAGTAGTATTGTTTATTATTATATATACATATATATAGTGTTTATATATATAGTAAATCATAGAACTACTACTCCCCCTTGTAGTGTGTGCCGTCTACTCCCACCGGTACATAACAATATTATCATTAAATAATAGTTTATACATTTTGCTCTCGTCTGGACAAGGACCTCCTACACCCGGCTATAACCACCCGACGTCCTGCCTGTCTCACGGACATTCGAGTCTGCCTTTACCCTCCGGGACTTCCGCCTTTCGCTCAACACTCCCAGTAACACACTCATTAATTCCTACACATAGTTTCACACCGTACACCCCTTGGATTTTTGTCACACTCCATTCTCTAGTTTATATTAGTATTGTATATATATATATATATATATATATATATATATATATATATATATATATATATATATATATATATATATATATATATATATATATATATATATATAATAAATCATAGAGGTACTACGCTCCCTTGTGGTGTGTGCCGTCTACTCCCCTTGGTACATAACAATATTATCATTAAATATGTTTTTTTCTTACATATTTACTGTTTTTTTAGATGGACGTCTTACCTGAAAATACACAACTTTTAACATTTTAGCAGACACGTCAGGTGTATTTGCACAAGGTATGGGATCAGTGCGATACCACTAATGCAAAGTCAAATTCAGGCTGGTTCCCGCGATACTGATCCCATACCTTGTGCAAATACACCTGACGTGTCTGCTAGGAACCAGCCTGAATTTGACTTTGCATCAGTGGTATCGCACATCACTAATTGAAACGATGGACTCTTACAAAGAATAATTCTTCTTCTAACTCCCGTCGTTGTTTTTGGACTCTGTTTTTGACTTTTGACAGATCTGAATGTGGGTCCACAGGGCTTTAATAAAGAAATGGGGTACTTGCCACCAATGTCAGGTCGTAGCTTGTTGTCGTAACCTTGTAGAAGTTTATTTAGTATCATGGTCACATCACTTTCATAGACCTTGGGAGACAAGACCCAGGTCTTATTTATGGGCACATCTTCATAATCCTCTTCTTCTTGTTTGCCAGCCCCAAGCGCCACACTGGAGGCAAATGAAAATAGGACATTTCAAATGAAGAGTGACAAAGGGACGACACGTGGAGTCTTAGGCCACGACATGCTAGATCAGGGGTGTCCAAACCATGAGTTCAACCAAGCCTTGCACTGCAGAGTGCTTTCAAACTAATCTTAAATACCAGGCAGACTCTGAAAGCTACAGATCTGCTGCTGTTTTGTGGACAAATGTGAGTAATTCACCCTTTAATGTACTTTGACACAATCCAAACAACCTTCCCTAGTCATAGTGCAAAAAAAAAGAAAAAAAGAAGCTAATTAACAAAAAGGTCAATACACATAACACAACCTGCTCACTGAACTTTTTGGATATTATGAGAAACGTCCAAACACCATAAAAAAAATGTTCAAAATGACACCTGTTTAAATTCATTAGAGTGCATGATGGGAAAAATGTCAAACTCTCTCCACACTTATCCATGTTTGGCTCCTTTTAGCTGCTTGATATTTCTGATTGATTACACAACTTTAAGAAAGTCGTCACAGAAGTAAACAAGGAAGGAGTCGAACTTTCACTTACACTTTATGTCCAATTATATTAATTATATATCAATTATATTAATATAATATGTACACACACCTACATACATATATATATATACATACAGTATACATATATATGTATATATATATATATATATATATATATATACTGTACATACATATATATACATACAGTATATACATATATATACATACAGTATATATATATATATATATATATATATATATATATATATATATATATATACACTGTACATACATATATATACATACAGTATATATATATCTACACTGTATATGTATATATATGTTATGTGTATATGTATATGTTTACAGTATGTACACTACCGTTCAAAAGTTTGGGGTCACCCAAACAATTTAGTGGAATAGCCTTCATTTCTAAGAACAAGAATAGACTGTGGAGTTTCAGATGAAAGTTCTCTTTTTCTGGCCATTTTGAGCGTTTAATTGACTCCACAAATGTGATGCTCCAGAAACTCAATCTGCTCAAAGGAAGGTCAGTTTTGTAGCTTCTGTAACGAGCTAAAGTGTTTTCAGATGTGTGAACATGATTGCACAAGGGTTTTCTAATCATCAATTAGCCTTCTGAGCCAATGAGCAAACACATTGTACCATTAGAACACTGGAGTGATAGTTGCTGGAAATGGGCCTCTATACACCTATGTAGATATTGCACCAAAAAACTAGACATTTGCAGCTAGAATAGTCATTTACCACATTAGCAATGTATAGAGTGTATTTCTTTAAAGTTAAGACTAGTTTAAAGTTATCTTCATTGAAAAGTACAGTGCTTTTCCTTCAAAAATAAGGACATTTCAATGTGACCCCAAACTTTTGAACGGTAGTGTATATATATATATATATATATATATATATATATATATATATATATATATATATATATATATATATATATATATATATATATATATGTATGTATGAATATACAGGGCTCGAGTTTAACCACGG
>NC_084753.1:8370472-8387972 GCF_033978785.1 Entelurus aequoreus
GTAAGTGTCTATATTAGCCTACTATCAAAATGACTTTAAAAGTCTTATATAAGTGTTATAATGAAGACAACACATGATGTAAGTGTCTATATTAGCCTACTATCAAAATGACTTTAAAAGTCTTATATAAGTGTTATAATGAAGACAACACATGATGTAAGTGTCTATATTAGCCCTACTATCAAAATGACTTCAAAGTCTTGTATAAGTGTTCAACAAGTAGAAACGTTATGGACGTGCTCCTGGGAAATGTAGCGACGTCACGCAGCGTGGCCTCTTGTAGCTTATGTAAGTTGTGGCCCTCACAAGACGCCTTCTGTTTCCTTTTCTTTTCTCTCTTTTTCTTTAGCTTTTTCTTCTTCTTCTTGACGGCACATATTAATGAGCTTCAGCACCACGGAGAGCAACCGGGTCATTCACAAAGGACATGAAGTGGTGAGTTGCTTCCACTGCTTGTCGACTCTGCGTGTAGCCAGATGTGGATTCATGCTTCTCAACTATGTGAGTAGACTTTGTATCGCATTCCTTTATTATTTATAATGCTTTAAAAAAAATTAAAAATACATCGTCATGTCTCTCATAAAGATTGTGAACGTTAGGCAGAATTCCCCCAAAGAGTGCAGTTCCCCTTTAGGGCCAACATTGATCTAATTGCTGTGTAGTTTGGCTTCAGGGGAACAAGCCACTCTATATGCTCCCCCATTGATGTCACTGGACACTCAGCTTTGACCTTGCTTCATGCACTGAGACGCCAACACATGAGTGGGGGCATGAGCAGCTCATTCTTCACAACTCATTCTTTGCACAATGAAATGTAAACTGAAAAATGACATGTTTGACCTCTTATTTTTATTTTTTTTGAAATTTTAGAGCAATTGCCACTGCATGCCCCATTTTATAGTCAAATATATTTTAAATGGCAGCCTATTTTTTATCTATTTAAATATTTGTTTTATGTCCCACAGGATTTAATGCTCTGTGTGCGTGTGTCAGATGTAGTTTTTGACACAAAGTCACTTACTGGACCACACACACACACACACACACACACACACACACACACACACACACACACACACACACACACACACACACACACACACACACTATTGTGTTTGTTACCTTCTTGAGACCTCCGAATAATGCCTCCCTCTTTAGGACCAGCCTTTCTAGATATATAAAGAAGTGTATTTACAACATTAATAATATATACATACTATGCACATATAAAAAAGCTTGTTGTGAAAATGAGTTGGATTCCACAATAAAAAGGTCACAATTTCACAAGAAAAACTTTGAATTTTGGCAGTATTATAATAAAAGTTGTCATTTTACTCAACGCAAGTCAAAATTCCACAAGGAAAAACTGAACATTTGTGCAATATTATAATAATAATCAGGATTTAACTCTGCAAAATTATGACAAAAGTCATAATTTTACACAAGACATTTCACCATTTAAAAGAACAACAAAAAACAAATTGGCAAAATTATGATAAAAGTCAGAATTTTATATGACAAATGTCACCATTTTGCAAATATAAAAAAAAACTTGTTGTGAAAAATGAGTTGGAATTCCACAAAAAAAAGGTCACAATTTCACAAGAAAAACTTTGAATTTTGGCAGTATTATAATAAAAGTTGTCATTTTACTCAACGCAACTCAAAATTTCACAAGGAAAAACTGAATGTTTGTGCAATGTTATGATAAAGTTGGAATTTTACTCAATAACAGTTGCAGGTTTCAAAAAAAAGAGTCGACATTTTACTTGACAAAGTCACAATTTTAATTTTTTTTTAAATCTTAAACATTTTGAAATATTATAATAATAATCTGAATTTTACTCGACAAAATTATGACAAAAGTCATAATTTTACACAAGACATTTCACCATTTAAAAGAACAACAAAAAACAAATTGGCAATATTGTGATAAAAGTCAGAATTTTATATGACAAATGTCACCATTTTGCAAATATAAAAAAAACTTGTTGTGAAAAAATTTGTTTGAATTCCACAAGAAAAAGGTCAACATTTCACGAGAAAAACTTGGAATTTTGGCAGTATTATAATAAAAGTCGTCATTTTACTCAAAGCAAGTTAAACTTCTACAAGAAAACTGAACATTTGTGCAATTTTATGATAAAAGTTGGAATTTGACTCAAGAACAGTTGCAGGTTTACAAGAAAAGAGTCGTAATTTTACTTGACAAAAGTCACAATTTGAATTAAAAATGTGTTTTTAACATTTTGGCACCTATCATAGTTGAATGATTACATTTGTATATGAGCAACAATCATGTCTTGATGGAACTCAGGATAGCTCAATGGTCAACACCGGAGGCTCCCAATACAGGGGTACTGGGTTTGAATCCCAATGGGTTTGATATGTAACTTAGGTTCAACATTTTGTTCCACCTCAATCCTAGTTCACTGCGACAGGTGTCACGATTACAATAGTTAATGAGCCGGACTCCACTTACAACAAAACTGGGGATAGCTTAATGGTTAAGACTGCTACGTCTTTCTTAGTAAAGTATGATAGAGGTACAACAAAATACTGTCAAAATCAGGTATCAACAAGAACAGGGGTAGCTCAATGGTTAGGACTGCTGCCTCTCATGCAGTACTACTGGGTTCAAATCCATAACTTGGAAGTTCTTGTTTTTTGTTTCGCCTCAATCATAGGTCACTGATTACATTTGTATATGAGCAAAAATCATGTCTTGAAGGGACTCAGGGTAGCTCAATGGTCAACACTGTAGGCTCCCAATACAGGGGTACTGGGTTTGAATCCCACTTGGTTTAATATGTAAGTTAGGTTCAACATTTTTTTCCACCTCAATCATAGTTTACGACGACATATGTCCCGCTTACATTAGTGAATGATCCCGACTACACTTACAGCAAGACTCAGGATAGCTTCATGGTTAAGACTGCTGCGTCTCATTCAGTAAAAGTGGGTTCAAATTCAAGACTTGGTATAACAAGTTTTTTGTATCACCGATCATAGTTTAATGATTGCATTTGTATATGAGCGAAAAAAATGTCTTGCTGGGACACAGGGTAGCTAAATGGTCAGCGCTGTAGGCTCCCAATACAGGGGTACTGGGTTTGAGTCCCAATTGGTTGTATATGCAACTTAGGTTCAACGTTTTGTTCCACCTCAATCCTAGTTCACTGCAACAGGTGTCACGATTACAATAGTTAATTAGCCAGACTCCACTTACAACATAACTGGGGATAGCTTAATGGTTAAGACTGCTACGTCTTTCTTAGTAAAGTATGATAGAGGTAGAACAAAATACTGTCAAAATCAGGTATCAACAAGACCTGGGATAGCTCAATGGTTAAGACTGCTGCCTCTCACGCAGTACTACTGGCTTCAAATCCATAACTTGGAAAACTCTTGTTTTTGCTTTCGCCTCGATCATAGTTCACTGATTGCATTTGTATATTAGCGAAAACCAAACCATAACGGGACCCAGGATAGCTCAATGGTCAACACTGTGGGCTCCTATTACAGGGGTAGTGAGTTCACACCCACACTTGACACCTGACACACCCAGGTGAGTGATGATGACATGTCACCGGAACCAGTGAGTCTTTCTCCTTGGTCTTCAGTGCCCCCTCTGGCTGTCTTCAGTACTTTCTTGGACAGAAGTGGAAAGTGATTTAGGGACAGACAGGTGTACTACTTCAACAAGGCTCAGGTGTTGTGTTGGCAGCAATGTATACATATGTATACATACATGTTTGTATACATGTACACACGTCCATTCTCCCTTTTCTGTCTACACACTGTGTCTGCTTGTAAGTAGTGTGTGTGTGTGCTGGCCAACAGCAGTAAAACCAGCAATGTCATGATTGACTATTTGCTTGATGAGTAACTTAACAAAGCTCAAGAGTTTTGGTTCACCTCCATGGTAGTTTACTAAGACGGGTCCTCCATTATATTTGTCATTAGGGCCTGGAATGTAGTTGTGTAAGACCTGGGATAGCTGAGTGGTTAATTCTGTTGGCCACCAAGCAAGGGTACTGGGTTCGAATCCCAGTAGGGAGTTGGTGTTTGTTTCACTATTATTGTGATTTAGTAAGACAGGTTCTCAATTAAATATGTCATTGGGGCCCCAAATCTCAGCTCAAGAAGACCAAGGATAGCTGAGTGGTTAAAGCAGCTAGCTCCCAATCCAAGGGTTCTGGGTTCAAATCCCAGTCAGGTCACTCTGAAGCTAGTAAAGATCTAGTCAGAGGAAGAAATCTTTTGTAAGATAGTTTAAAGGTTCTCAATTATAAATGTCATTGGGGCCCCAAGACTCAGTTAAAGAAGCCCAAGAATAGCTGAATGGTTAAACAGCTAGCTCCCAATCAAAGGGTTCTGGGTTCAAATCCCGGTCAGGTGGATGGGCTTGCCAAGCCAAAGTATGCAGGAGTGGGGACAATGTGGGGGTGTATCACCTCACCCACACAGAGTAAAGCTAAGTGGTAGCTGGTTCATTAACTTATAGTTAAAAAGGTAAGTATGGGTAATAATAATAATAGCAAAAGTCCAGGGTAACCTCGGGGGTTAGCTCCTCCTGTGTGCCCAGGCTAAAGTTGCTAAGTGGACCAGCAGTCATTCCTAGGCTGGGATGGGCGGGACTAGGAAGATGTATAATTAATCATTGTGAGTGTCGACCAATCAGCTCTCCTGCTCTGACTAATTGCAATTAAAGATGAAACAATTCTAATTGGATAATAAATCAACCAAATAGAAAAAACATCATTGGGGAAAAAATGGAGGAAATAAAACTAGTGGAATAATTTAATTTAATTCAAAGATAATTGTATTGATCATTAATTATTATGATCATTAATTATACAATTGTTGTTTTTTATTATCTAAACTTTTTTTAATCTCAATTGCAATTAGACATGTTTTTATTCATCTTATTTTTTTATTATCCAATTATTTCTATTTTTTTATTATCTCAATTGCAGTTTTTTTTTAAATTGTATTATCTCAATTGCAATTAATCAGACCAGGAGCTCCCATCAAGATCTTTGATTAGTGTTTTGTAACATGTATTTTAAAACAGCAGAGTGCTCCTGTCAAAGAAACAATTTTTTGTATCTTTGATTTTTCCACATTTAAGTGCTCCCGTCAAGCACGATCTTTGATTTGTGTTTTGTATATTTTAATACAGCACAGTGCTCCTGTCACATAAGGATCTTTGATTTTTCCACATTTAAGAGCTCCCGTCAAGCACGATCTTTGATTTGTGTTTTGTATATTTTAATACAGCAGAGTGCTCCTGTCACATAAGGATCTTTGATTTTTCCACATTTAAGTGCTCCCGTCAAGCACGATCTTTGATTTGTGTTTTGTAAATTTTAATACAGCAGAGTGCTCCTGTCACATAAAGGATCTTTGATTTTTCCACATTTAAGTGCTCCCGTCAAGCACGATCTTTGATTTGTGTTTTGTAACATGTATTTTAATACAGCAGAGTGCTCCTGTCACATAAAGGATCTTTGATTTTTCCACATTTAAGAGCTCCCGTCAAGCACAATCTTTGATTTGTGTTTTGTATATTTTAATACAGCACAGTGCTCCTGTCACATAAAGGATCTTTGATTTTTCCACATTTAAGTGCTCCCGTCAAGCACGATCTTTGATTTGTGTTTTGTATATTTTAATACAGCACAGTGCTCCTGTCACATAAGGATCTTTGATTTTTCCACATTTAAGAGCTCCCGTCAAGCACGATCTTTGATTTGTGTTTTGTATATTTTAATACAGCAGAGTGCTCCTGTCAAAGAAAGGATCTTTGATTTTTCCACATTTAAGTGCTCCCGTCAAGCACGATCTTTGATTTGTGTTTTGTATATTTTAATACAGCAGAGTGCTCCTGTCACATAAAGGATCTTTGATTTTTCCACATTTAAGAGCTCCCGTCAAGCACGATCTTTGATTTGTGTTTTGTAAATTTTAATACAGCAGAGTGCTCCTGTCACATAAAGGATCTTTGATTTTTCCACATTTAAGTGCTCCCGTCAAGCACGATCTTTGATTTGTGTTTTGTAAATTTTAATACAGCAGAGTGCTCCTGTCACATAAAGGATCTTTGATTTTTCCACATTTAAGTGCTCCCGTCAAGCACGATCTTTGATTTGTGTTTTGTAACATGTATTTTAATACAGCAGAGTGCTCCTGTCACATAAAGGATCTTTGATTTTTCCACATTTAAGAGCTCCCGTCAAGCACAATCTTTGATTTGTGTTTTGTATATTTTAATACAGCACAGTGCTCCTGTCACATAAAGGATCTTTGATTTTTCCACATTTAAGTGCTCCCGTCAAGCACGATCTTTGATTTGTGTTTTGTAACATGTATTTAAAAACAGCAGAGTGCTCCTGTCAAAGAAAGGATCTTTGATTTTTCCACATTTAAGTGCTCCCGTCAAGCACGATCTTTGATTTGTGTTTTGTAAATTTTAATAAAGCAGAGTGCTCCTGTCACATAAAGGATCTTTGATTTTTCCACATTTAAGTGCTCCCGTCAAGCACGATCTTTGATTTGTGTTTTGTAACATGTATTTAAAAACAGCAGAGTGCTCCTGTCAAAGAAAGGATCTTTGATTTTTCCACATTTAAGTGCTCCCGTCAAGCACGATCTTTGATTTGTGTTTTGTAAATTTTAATACAGCAGAGTGCTCCTGTCACATAAAGGATCTTTGATTTTTCCACATTTAAGTGCTCCCGTCAAGCACGATCTTTGATTTGTGTTTTGTATATTTTAATACAGCACAGTGCTCCTGTCACATAAAGGATCTTTGATTTGTGTTTTGTAACATGTATTTTAAAACAGCAGAGTGCTCCTGTCACATAAGGATCTTTGATTTTTCCACATTTAAGTGCTCCCGTCAAGCACGATCTTTGATTTGTGTTTTGTAAATTTTAATACAGCAGAGTGCTCCTGTCACATAAAGGATCTTTGATTTTTCCACATTTAAGTGCTCCCGTCAAGCACGATCTTTGATTTGTGTTTTGTATATTTTAATACAGCAGAGTGCTCCTGTCACATAAAGGATCTTTGATTTTTCCACATTTAAGAGCTCCCGTCAAGCACGATCTTTGATTTGTGTTTTGTATATTTTAATACAGCAGAGTGCTCCTGTCACATAAAGGATCTTTGATTTGTGTTTTGTAACATGTATTTTAAAACAGCAGAGTGCTCCTGTCACATAAGGATCTTTGATTTTTCCACATTTAAGTGCTCCCGTCAAGCACGATCTTTGATTTGTGTTTTGTAAATTTTAATACAGCAGAGTGCTCCTGTCACATAAAGGATCTTTGATTTTTCCACATTTAAGTGCTCCCGTCAAGCACGATCTTTGATTTGTGTTTTGTATATTTTAATACAGCAGAGTGCTCCTGTCACATAAAGGATCTTTGATTTTTCCACATTTAAGAGCTCCCGTCAAGCACGATCTTTGATTTGTGTTTTGTATATTTTAATACAGCAGAGTGCTCCTGTCACATAAAGGATCTTTGATTTGTGTTTTGTAACATGTATTTTAAAACAGCAGAGTGCTCCTGTCACATAAGGATCTTTGATTTTTCCACATTTAAGTGCTCCCGTCAAGCACAATCTTTGATTTGTGTTTTGTAACATGTATTTAAAAACAGCAGAGTGCTCCTGTCAAAGAAAGGATCTTTGATTTTTCCACATTTAAGTGCTCCCGTCAAGCACGATCTTTGATTTGTGTTTTGTAAATTTTAATACAGCAGAGTGCTCCTGTCACATAAAGGATCTTTGATTTTTCCACATTTAAGTGCTCCCGTCAAGCACGATCTTTGATTTGTGTTTTGTATATTTTAATACAGCAGAGTGCTCCTGTCACATAAAGGATCTTTGATTTTTCCACATTTAAGTGCTCCCGTCAAGCACAATCTTTGATTTGTGTTTTGTAACATGTATTTAAAAACAGCAGAGTGCTCCTGTCAAAGAAAGGATCTTTGATTTTTCCACATTTAAGTGCTCCCGTCAAGCACGATCTTTGATTTGTGTTTTGTAAATTTTAATACAGCAGAGTGCTCCGGTCACATAAAGGATCTTTGATTTTTCCACATTTAAGTGCTCCCGTCAAGCACGATCTTTGACATGCACAGGTCAAAGATCCTTTATGTGACAGGAGCACTCTGCTGTATTAAAATACATGTTACAAAACACAAATCAAAGATCCTTTATGTGACAGGAGCACTCTGCTGTATTAAAATATACAAAACACAAATCAAAGATCGTGCTTGACGGGAGCACTTAAATGTGGAAAAATCAAAGATCCTTTATGTGACAGGAGCACTCTGCTGTATTAAAATTTACAAAACACAAATCAAAGATCGTGCTTGACGGGAGCTCTTAAATGTGGAAAAATCAAAGATCCTTTATGTGACAGGAGCACTCTGCTGTTTTAAAATACATGTTACAAAACACAAATCAAAGATCCTTTATGTGACAGGAGCACTGTGCTGTATTAAAATATACAAAACACAAATCAAAGATCGTGCTTGACGGGAGCACTTAAATGTGGAAAAATCAAAGATCCTTTATGTGACAGGAGCACTCTGCTGTATTAAAATTTACAAAACACAAATCAAAGATCGTGCTTGACGGGAGCTCTTAAATGTGGAAAAATCAAAGATCCTTTATGTGACAGGAGCACTCTGCTGTTTTAAAATACATGTTACAAAACACAAATCAAAGATCCTTTATGTGACAGGAGCACTGTGCTGTATTAAAATATACAAAACACAAATCAAAGATCGTGCTTGACGGGAGCACTTAAATGTGGAAAAATCAAAGATCCTTTCTTTGACAGGAGCACTCTGCTGTTTTTAAATACATGTTACAAAACACAAATCAAAGATCGTGCTTGACGGGAGCTCTTAAATGTGGAAAAATCAAAGATCCTTTATGTGACAGGAGCACTCTGCTGTTTTTAAATACATGTTACAAAACACAAATCAAAGATCGTGCTTGACGGGAGCACTTAAATGTGGAAAAATCAAAGATCCTATATGTGACAGGAGCACTCTGCTGTATTAAAATTTACAAAACACAAATCAAAGATCGTGCTTGACGGGAGCACTTAAATGTGGAAAAATCAAAGATCCTTTATGTGACAGGAGCACTCTGCTGTATTAAAATTTACAAAACACAAATCAAAGATCGTGCTTGACGGGAGCACTTAAATGTGGAAAAATCAAAGATCCTTTATGTGACAGGAGCACTCTGCTGTATTAAAATTTACAAAACACAAATCAAAGATCGTGCTTGACGGGAGCACTTAAATGTGGAAAAATCAAAGATCCTTTATGTGACAGGAGCACTCTGCTGTTTTAAAATACATGTTACAAAACACAAATCAAAGATCGTGCTTGACGGGAGCACTTAAATGTGGAAAAATCAAAGATCCTATATGTGACAGGAGCACTCTGCTGTATTAAAATTTACAAAACACAAATCAAAGATCGTGCTTGACGGGAGCACTTAAATGTGGAAAAATCAAAGATCCTATATGTGACAGGAGCACTCTGCTGTATTAAAATTTACAAAACACAAATCAAAGATCGTGCTTGACGGGAGCACTTAAATGTGGAAAAATCAAAGATCCTATATGTGACAGGAGCACTCTGCTGTATTAAAATTTACAAAACACAAATCAAAGATCGTGCTTGACGGGAGCACTTAAATGTGGAAAAATCAAAGATCCTTTATGTGACAGGAGCACTCTGCTGTTTTAAAATACATGTTACAAAACACAAATCAAAGATCGTGCTTGACGGGAGCACTTAAATGTGGAAAAATCAAAGATCCTATATGTGACAGGAGCACTCTGCTGTATTAAAATTTACAAAACACAAATCAAAGATCGTGCTTGACGGGAGCACTTAAATGTGGAAAAATCAAAGATCCTATATGTGACAGGAGCACTCTGCTGTATTAAAATTTACAAAACACAAATCAAAGATCGTGCTTGACGGGAGCACTTAAATGTGGAAAAATCAAAGATCCTATATGTGACAGGAGCACTCTGCTGTATTAAAATATACAAAACACAAATCAAAGATCGTGCTTGACGGGAGCACTTAAATGTGGAAAAATCAAAGATCGTATATGTGACAGGAGCATTCTGCTGTATTAAAATTTACAAAACACAAATCAAAGATCGTGCTTGACGGGAGCACTTAAATGTGGAAAAATCAAAGATCCTATATGTGACAGGAGCACTCTGCTGTTTTAAAATACATGTTACAAAACACAAATCAAAGATCGTGCTTGACGGGAGCACTTAAATGTGGAAAAATCAAAGATCCTATATGTGACAGGAGCACTCTGCTGTATTAAAATTTACAAAACACAAATCAAAGATCGTGCTTGACGGGAGCACTTAAATGTGGAAAAATCAAAGATCCTATATGTGACAGGAGCACTCTGCTGTTTTAAAATACATGTTACAAAACACAAATCAAAGATCGTGCTTGACGGGAGCACTTAAATGTGGAAAAATCAAAGATCGTATATGTGACAGGAGCACTCTGCTGTATTAAAATTTACAAAACACAAATCAAAGATCGTGCTTGACGGGAGCACTTCAATGTGGAAAAATCAAAGATCCTTATGTGACAGGAGCACTCTGCTGTTTTAAAATACATGTTACAAAACACAAATCAAAGATCCTTTATGTGACAGGAGCACTCTGCTGTATTAAAATTTACAAAACACAAATCAAAGATCGTGCTTGACGGGAGCACTTAAATGTGGAAAAATCAAAGATCCTTTATGTGACAGGAGCACTCTGCTGTATTAAAATTTACAAAACACAAATCAAAGATCGTGCTTGACGGGAGCACTTAAATGTGGAAAAATCAAAGATCCTTTATGTGACAGGAGCACTCTGCTGTATTAAAATTTACAAAACACAAATCAAAGATCGTGCTTGACGGGAGCACTTAAATGTGGAAAAATCAAAGATCCTTTCTTTGACAGGAGCACTCTGCTGTTTTTAAATACATGTTACAAAACACAAATCAAAGATCGTGCTTGACGGGAGCTCTTAAATGTGGAAAAATCAAAGATCCTTTATGTGACAGGAGCACTCTGCTGTTTTTAAATACATGTTACAAAACACAAATCAAAGAGCGTGCTTGACGGGAGCACTTAAATGTGGAAAAATCAAAGATCCTATATGTGACAGGAGCACTCTGCTGTATTAAAATTTACAAAACACAAATCAAAGATCGTGCTTGACGGGAGCACTTAAATGTGGAAAAATCAAAGATCCTTTATGAGACAGGAGCACTCTGCTGTATTAAAATTTACAAAACACAAATCAAAGATCGTGCTTGACGGGAGCACTTAAATGTGGAAAAATCAAAGATCCTTTATGAGACAGGAGCACTCTGCTGTATTAAAATTTACAAAACACAAATCAAAGATCGTGCTTGACGGGAGCACTTAAATGTGGAAAAATCAAAGATCCTATATGTGACAGGAGCACTCTGCTGTATTAAAATTTACAAAACACAAATCAAAGATCGTGCTTGACGGGAGCACTTAAATGTGGAAAAATCAAAGATCCTTATGTGACAGGAGCACTCTGCTGTTTTAAAATACATGTTACAAAACACAAATCAAAGATCCTTATGTGACAGGAGCACATGTTACAAAACACAAATCAAAGACCGTGCTTGACGGGAGCACTTAAATGTGGAAAAATCAAAGATCCTATATGTGACAGGAGCACTCTGCTGTATTAAAATTTACAAAACACAAATCAAAGATCGTGCTTGACGGGAGCACTTAAATGTGGAAAAATCAAAGATCCTTTATGAGACAGGAGCACTCTGCTGTATTAAAATTTACAAAACACAAATCAAAGATCGTGCTTGACGGGAGCACTTAAATGTGGAAAAATCAAAGATCCTTTATGAGACAGGAGCACTCTGCTGTATTAAAATTTACAAAACACAAATCAAAGATCGTGCTTGACGGGAGCACTTAAATGTGGAAAAATCAAAGATCCTATATGTGACAGGAGCACTCTGCTGTATTAAAATTTACAAAACACAAATCAAAGATCGTGCTTGACGGGAGCACTTAAATGTGGAAAAATCAAAGATCCTTTATGAGACAGGAGCACTCTGCTGTATTAAAATTTACAAAACACAAATCAAAGATCGTGCTTGACGGGAGCACTTAAATGTGGAAAAATCAAAGATCCTTTATGAGACAGGAGCACTCTGCTGTATTAAAATTTACAAAACACAAATCAAAGATCGTGCTTGACGGGAGCACTTAAATGTGGAAAAATCAAAGATCCTTATGTGACAGGAGCACTCTGCTGTTTTAAAATACATGTTACAAAACACAAATCAAAGATCGTGCTTGACGGGAGCACTTAAATGTGGAAAAATCAAAGATCCTATATGTGACAGGAGCACTCTGCTGTATTAAAATTTACAAAACACAAATCAAAGATTGTGCTTGACGGGAGCACTTAAATGTGGAAAAATCAAAGATCCTTTATGTGACAGGAGCACTCTGCTGTTTTTAAATACATGTTACAAAATACAAATCAAAGATCTTGCTTGACGGGAGCACTTTATTGTGGAAAAATCAAAGATCCTTTCTTTGACAGGAGCACTCTGAGTGGGGTTTGAACCCAGTACGTCTCATTCCAAGGCAGCAGTCTTAACCACTGAGCTATCCTTGGACTTATAAAGAGTAGATTTATTTCCATACACAAATGTTATCTATGACTCCTGACTCTGTAAAGTATGATGAGGTGGAACAAAACACCATCAACCAGAGTGGGATTCGAACCCAGTACCTCACATTCCAAGTCAGCAGTCTTAACCACTGAGCTATTCTGGCTCACTCAACATTTTGGGTTGCAGACTCCTGACTTAAACTATGCAGTGTCCACCAATACTCGATCAGTGCTAACTACTGAGCTAAAAGCCACGGGAAGCAAATTGTTTGTTGATCTTTATTTTTTTTTTACCCCCGAATAAAATACTGCACTTAGTTTTCTTTTTTTATTGGATAACAACAACATACCATTGAGATTGGTGAGTCAAACAAACAGACACACACATTTCACATATTTCTTACTGGTGATCTACACGATCAGATGTTCTTAAATGGGGTTTAAAAAAAAATGGTGATTCTCAATATAAACTGTATTTTTGTTACTAAAAAAAATGTGCATGTAAATAAAATGAGTGGGAGGAACATTGCGGGTCAGTTTGAGACATTAAAGATGCTCAAATGCAAAACTAACTGGGTGACAATGTCAATTATATATATATTATTATCTCTTTTATATTGAGCTCATTTTATTTGTGCAATATGGGAGTAAAAAACAAAGAAAAACAAGCTAAATTGCCAGTCAACATAATTCTACATATAAAATGGCAGTTAAATCACATCACATAAAGACACTTACAAGGACTTTTTTTACACACAGGTCTCACAAGTCATTTAAAGGCCTACTGAAAGCCACTACTAGCGACCACGCAGTCTGATAGTTTATATATCAATGATGAAATCTTAACATTATAACACATGCCAATACGGCCGGGTTAACTTATAAAGTGACATTTTAAATTTGCCGCTAAACTTCCGGTTCGAAACGCCTCTGAGGATGACGTATGCGCGTGACGTAGCCCGGCGAACACGGGTATGCCTTCCACATTGAAGCCAATACGAAAAAGCTCTGTTTTCATTTCATAATTCCACAGTATTCTGGACATCTGTGTTCGTGAATCTGTTGCAATCATGTTCATTGCATTATGGAGAAGGAAGCTGAGCAAGCAAAGAAGAAAGTTGTCGGTGCGAAATGGACGTATTTTTCGAACATAGTCAGCCACAACAGTACACAGCCGGCGCTTCTTTGTTTACATTCCCGAAAGATGCAGTCAAGATGGAAGAACTCGGATAACAGAGACTCTAACCAGGAGGACTTTTGACTTCGATACACAGACGCCTGTAGAGAACTGGGACAACACAGACTCTTACCAGGATTACTTTGATTTGGATGACAAGACGCAGACGTGCTACTGTGAGTATGCAGCTTTGGCTTCTAAACATTTGATCGCTTGACCGTATGTGCGCAACTTTTTTTTGCGTATGTACGTAACTTTTTAAAAATATATAAGCTTTATGAACCTTGGGTTAGGTGAACGGTCTTTTGGGCTGAGTGATTGTGTGTGTTGATCAGGTGTTTGAATTGTATTGGCGTGTTCTATGGAGCTAGGAGCTAGCAGAGGAGCTAGGAGCTAGCATAACAAACACGCAGGTGTTTTTATGCAGGATTAATTTGTGTCATATTAAATATAAGCCTGGTTGTGTTGTGGCTAATAGAGTATATATATGTCTTGTGTTTATTTACTGTTGTAGTCATTCCCAGCTGAATATCAGGTCACCCCCGGCTCTCACAGCATCTTCCCTATCTGAATAGCTTCAACTCCCCACTAGTCCTTCACTTGCACTTTACTCATCCACAAATCTTTCATCCTCGCTCAAATTAATGGGGAAATTGTCGCTTTCTCGGTCCGAATCTCTCTCACTTCATGCGGCCATCATTGTAAACAATAGGGAACTTTGCGTATATGTTCAACTGACTACGTCACGCTACTTCCGGTAGGTGCAAGCCTTTTTTTTATCAGATACCAAAAGTTGCAATCTTTATCGTCGTTGTTCTATACTAAATCCTTTCAGCAAAAATATGGCAATATCGCGAAATGATCAAGTATGACACATAGAATAGATCTGCTATCCCCGTTTAAATAAAACAAATTCATTTCAGTAGGCCTTTAAAGTGTGTTTAAAAAAAAGTAGAAATTATTCAGTCGTGTACATGAAGAAGTCCATTTTCTGGAAAGGCAAAGAACTTGTCTTTTGCGTGCTTGTGATGCACCACAAACGTGCCCTCGATAGTTTCAGCGAGGAAAGGAAATACTAAATCAAGAGGTTACAATTCACCAGAAGACATGCGAGAAGGAGAAAAGGTCAACATTGGGATTGTGCGGCAACAACAAACACATTTGGCACAAATGTGACAAAAAGTCAGGGACTCGACACAGGGCCGCCCCTCCTTATGCAAAGATCACGTCGTGTTTTGCATTAAAAAGCACTGGAATTTTTTTTTTTTTCCCCTAGCCCCTTCCTGCTCTGTTACCGGTAAGAATACGACGTGAAATGTCCTCGCGTGTTTGCATTGTTCACAGTGACTCGCTGGGCTGGTGTCAGGAAGATATGAGAAATGATTTCAATGACCTAAAATATTTTAAAAAACCCTTAATTTAAAATTTGTATTTAAATATTTTAAAAATATTTATTTATTGAAGAAAACAAAAAAAAAGATATAATTTTTTTTCCACCCGTCACAAATTTGTTTTAGTACAAAACATCTAATTTAATTCAACTTTTTTAAAAAGGTATAAAAAACGTGTGAAAATATTCTGTGTCCACTAAACAGGCCTCAAATTCAAATAAAAGTGTGGCCCGACGGCCCAAATTTACCCTCACTGGCGGCCATGAATAGGGAAGATACACAATCTACTTAGTATTAGATATGAGACGATGCCATTACATTGATCACTAACTAAACATCTCATACTTGTGTTGTGTGTGCTGAGATCTGCTGACAGTGCAGTCAATGTCAATGTAGATACGTGTGAATGTAGATACGTGTGAATGTAGATACATGTGAATGTAGATACGTGTGAATGTAGATCCATGTGAATGTAGATCAATGTGAATGTAGATACATGTGAATGTAGATACGTGTGAATGTAGATACATGTGAATGTAGATACATGTGAATGTAGATCAATTTAAATGTAGATACATGTGAATGTAGATCAATTTAAATGTAGATACATGTGAATGTAGATCAATTTAAATGTAGATGCATGTGAATGTAGATGAATGTGAATGTAGATACATGTGAATGTAGATCAATTTAAATGTAGATACATGTGAATGTAGATCCATGTGAATGTAGATCCATGTGAATGTAGATACATGTGAATGTAGATCCATGTGAATGTAGATACATGTGAATGTAGATACATGTGAATGTAGATACATGTGAATGTAGATACATGTGAATGTAGATCAATTTAAATGTAGATACATGTGAATGTAGATCAATTTAAATGTAGATGCATGTGAATGTAGATGCATGTGAATGTAGATGCATGTGAATGTAGATGCATGTGAATGTATACATGTGAATATAGATGAATGTGAATGTAGATACATGTGAATATAGATGAATGTGAATGTAGATACATGTGAATGTAGATACATGTGAATGTAGATGAATGTGAATGTAGATACATGTGAATGTAGATGAATGTGAATGTAGATACATGTGAATGTAGATACATGTGAATGTAGATGAATGTGAATGTAGATACATGTGAATGTATACATGTGAATATAGATGAATGTGAATGTAGATACATGTGAATGTAGATACATGTGAATGTAGATGAATGTGAATGTAGATACATGTGAATGTAGATACATGTGAATGTAGATGAATGTGAATGTAGATACATGTGAATGTAGATGAATGTGAATGTAGATACATGTGAATGTAGATGAATGTGAATGTAGATACATGTGAATGTAGATACATGTGAATGTAGATGAATGTGAATGTAGATACATGTGAATGTAGATACATGTGAATGTAGATACATGTGAATGTAGATCAATTTAAATGTAGATACATGTGAATGTAGATACATGTGAATGTAGATACATGTGAATGTAGATTCATGTGAATGTAGATACATGTGAATATAGATGAATGTGAATGTAGATACATGTGAATGTAGATACATGTGAATGTAGATACATGTGAATGTAGATGAATGTGAATGTAGATACATGTGAATGTAGATACATGTGAATGTAGATGAATGTGAATGTAGATACATGTGAATGTAGATACATGTGAATGTAGATACGTGTGAATGTAGATCCATGTGAATGTAGATCAATGTGAATGTAGATACATGTGAATGTAGATACGTGTGAATGTAGATACATGTGAATGTAGATACATGTGAATGTAGATCAATTTAAATGTAGATACATGTGAATGTAGATCAATTTAAATGTAGATACATGTGAATGTAGATCAATTTAAATGTAGATGCATGTGAATGTAGATGAATGTGAATGTAGATACATGTGAATGTAGATCAATTTAAATGTAGATACATGTGAATGTAGATACATGTGAATGTAGATCCATGTGAATGTAGATCCATGTGAATGTAGATACATGTGAATGTAGATCCATGTGAATGTAGATACATGTGAATGTAGATACATGTGAATGTAGATACATGTGAATGTAGATACATGTGAATGTAGATCAATTTAAATGTAGATACATGTGAATGTAGATCAATTTAAATGTAGATGCATGTGA
>NC_084753.1:8390472-8585472 GCF_033978785.1 Entelurus aequoreus
GAGAGGAAGGGGGATTTTGGAATGAAGTCTGCTGAAAATGATGGAAAGCGCCACTCTACATGGCAACTACCGCTGTGGTCAAATTTGGAATTGCCACAAAACGCATTTTAAGATATTCAACACCCTACCGCCGTCTGGTGGCGAAAGTGGATTTTTTTGGACACGTTTCCTGTGTCAGGTAAACTGCGACTAATGGGGCCCTACGAATCCCCTTCCTACTGCATGTGTACCAATAGTCAGTTATGAGTATAATACCAGGTATTATACAGTAGTTGGTAATGGTGACCCATGCATGGAGATGGTGTACTTGAGCAGCTGTGGGATTGTAAAAGTAGAAAATCCTGATCATCTTTTCGGAAGGAGTCCCTGAGGATCATTTTGCATGCTCCCCGTCTTTAATAACCAGATCTCTGTTCAAGTAGGTGGCCCAGTAGACAAGGTTGAAGCTCCCAAACAGCACCGGGAACATGATGCGGGAAATTCGGTCAATCTTGCTGACGCTATTGAAGGTTTTCTTGTTCTGCTCGGGTCTCTTCTCCGAGGAAGCCTTGTTGGGATCGCCGGAGGCACACTTGGAGATTGTCGGTAGCGTTGAGTCCTTGGTGATGTTGGGAGCATAGTTGGCCACAGCCACGGCGTAGGCATTGTTCTTCTTCACCACAGAGGATTCTTTTTTCTACGAGGTCAAACAATACTTCAGTAAATATACTACTTTTCAAACAGAGTATAGTACCGTTTTTGATTCATTAGTACCGCGATACTATACTAGTAGCAGTATACCATTCAACCCTATTACATAGTTACATAATCTAGTTAACATGATGGAGGGTCAAGTACTACGATGTTAACATCAATCAGTATTACAAGACTAGAACTCGTATATTTTCCTTAAAAAAAGAAAACTATTTCATGAGTCAGAGGTTTAGAGTCTGGGGTGTACACAGCCTCTTGGCTGGGATAGGCTTCAGCTTACTCTTGACCAGGTAAAGGAAATGAATGGATGGAAGGCTCGAAGCAAAATCCATTGCAATTCTGTACGACTTTACAAGTGTATTTTTTTAGTACATTTTGGAGGATTTAACATTTGCATTGAACACTTTCCTGGGGATAGGTTGATTGGCAAGTTGATGAGGTAGAAACTGGTCCAGGGTGTATCCCGCCTACCGCCCGTGTGCAGCTGGTATAGGCTCCAGCACCCCCCGCGAACCCATAAGGGACAAGCGGTAGGAAATGGATGGATGGACTTTCTTGCGGATAGGTTGATTGGCAACACTAAATGGTACCTAGTGTGTGAATGTAAATGTTGTCTGTCTATCTGTGTTGGCCCTGCAATGAGGTGGCGACTTGTCCAGGGTGCACCCCGCCTACCGGCCGTGTGCAGCTAGCATAGGCTCCAGCATCCCCCTGCTACCCAATAAGGGTAGAAAACGGATGAATGGATGGACTTTCTCTGGAGTAGCAAACACATCAGACTCCAGAAGCTTACCAACTGGCCTTCATAAAACTCCATTATCCTCTGATGCCTTCTAAAAAGGAAGAGTGTGTCAGTCGTACCTTGTCATTGACCACGCTCTTTCCATCCCAGGCCCAGCCCCGCTTGGTGAAGTAGTTGACCGTGGCAAATTCAATGAGGGCAGAGAAGACAAATGCGTAGCACACAGCAATGAACCAGTCCATGGCTGTTGCATAGGCCACTTTGGGCAGTGAGTTGCGGGCACTGATACTAAGAGTTGTCATTGTGAGCACCGTTGTTACGCCTGCAATGAAGAGAGAAACATATATCACCATCAACCGTGGCTGTATCTTTGGGCTGAAATGGTTTGGGAGTGTTTGAGTTGAGTTTATATCGGATAAGGTTACACCCGATCACTTCTCATGCTCACAAGAACACAACTCAAGGAAGAAGCAGCAACAATCACAGATAATGGTGTTCACTTTCTATGTTCAATGTACACAACTTGTATGAGCTGAGGACGTCAGACCCATGGACGAGACAGAATCAGAATCAGAATCAGAAACACTGTAATAATCCCTGAGGGAAAATTAAGATTTTCAGTACAATCCCATTCAAGATCAGACAAACATTACAGGGAGACAGAACAGGATCGCTGACGGGTCTGCCAACTTCCGGCGCCCCTTACAAAAAGGGGAGAAACAGGTAAACGCTGGAGTTACCAGTCTAAGCCTGGGCTCCTGGACAGGGGGTCCAGACTGAGGCCAAGGGAAAAAAACTCATAGCCATAGCACACATAAACATGTGTGCAAGAGGGAAACATAAAGAACACAAGGGACATTTAAGACATTAAAACACCAGAGCTGATGAAACCAGCCACTTCTACACACATCTACAAAAGTACAACAAAAACAAAAAAAACTATAAAACATATACACTGTGGTGGCCTCTGCGGTGTTCCACGCCATCGTCTGCTGGGGTGAGGGGAGCATGGCCAGAGACAGGAGCAGACCCAACAAAGCAACCAAGAGAGCCGACTCCACCCTCGGCCGCCCACCAACTCTCGGCCAGTGTCCAGTCCGCATAGAGGAGCGGGGATACATCCAAGGAGACCGAGGTGTCCGATACCTGCTCATTCAGCCAAGACACTGTGAAGCTTGTCCGTCCCGGCACTCAGCGCCAGCTCTGCAGCCCTGTCTCTTCATCCACATCTCCTACAGTCTCTCCAAACGGACTCTGGTGTGGCAGAGACCTAGCAGCTGGTCTCCATGGCCAAAAGGCTCCCGGGAGGAAGATCCACGTGTCCACACGTGTCAAAAACAAGTGAACAGTCTGACACGGGCACATCATTTCTTGGAACTAATGACCAATACGACAACTTTGGTCTACCTTAAAATCTGGCCATTCCAACTGTGAAAGTACCACTCCTCTGAACTAGCAGCATGTACACAAAACAAGTAGTATATCTAAATCTCCCCCTTGGCTTTGATACCAAGTCAACTCTACTGCCACACCTTTTGGTACCAAGGCTAAAAAACGCGAGCAAACAGCTTCATGTTGACACAGTTTGACTTTTCTGATAACGACCAATGTTGTATGTCATCCGTAGGTACGACAGACAGCATTTATGTGAAAAAATGAGTGAAGTTAATGGACTCACCAAATACAGTTCTGGCAGGAACAGACTCTCGATTCAGCCAAAAAGAGACTTGGGAAAGGATGACTGTCATGATACAAGGCAAATATGTCTGGATCACAAAATAGCCAATTTTCCTCTTCAAGTGGAAGTGGGCAGTCATGACTGTGTATTCACCTGAGGGGAGAGTCACAACATTCATCAACAGTAACATTTACTTGCTACTAGGGTTGTCCCCATACCAATATTTTGGTATTTGTCAAGGCTTGGTCCTTGGGGTGTTTTGTTTTCCCGGAATGCAACGGAAAGTTGGCGCGGGCAAGGTGTGAATGTGAGTACATATTTTATTTAACACTATCAAAAAAGAACAAACGAAAGGCGCGCACAATGGCGGAGAACAAACTTGACTATTGAAACAAAACTTGCACAAGGGCAGAAACTATAAACAAACAAAAACTTACTTGACATGGAACGGTGAAACAAACAGCGTGAACTGAGCATGGAATGGTAAACATGGCATGAAGCAGAGTGATGATAATGTCGCCAGGCCGACTGCCTGGCAACTGAAAGCTTAAATAATGGTGACATGATTACAACAGGTGCGTGTGTCCAAATGAGTCCGGTGCGTGAGTCCAAAAACAGGTGAAACTAATAAGTAGTCATGGAAACAAAACAAGCAAGAGTGCACAACCAGGAACTAAAAAGAGTCCAAAAAATAAACAGCACATGGCCAAACAAAAACATGATCAACAGACATGACAGTATTGGTACCAAAATATTTTTCGATACTTTTCGATACTTTTAGCACAAAAAAATGCAATTATTGTCTTTATTTGAACAAAAAAAATCAGTCAAGCACAGGATGCCCGCAGAGCAGATTAAAAGAGATTAAAAATGGTCTTAACCCGATTAAAAATACATTACACGCTAAATATGACTGTAATTCATTGATTGTAATTAATGTGATCATTTGAACCCCTGATTATGATTACATAGTAGGGTTGTCCCGATACCAATATTTTAGTACCGGTACCAGTACCAAAATGTATTTTGATACTTTGATAGTTTTCTTAATAAGGAGGACCACAAAAAATGTAATTATTGTCTTAGGGTACATGAAACTTTTATTATTGTAATTTAGTCCTTGAATAAAATAGTGAACATACTAGACAACTTGTCTTTTAGTAGTAAGTAAACAAACAAAGACTCCTAATTAGTCTGCTGACGTCATTCTATTATTTTGTCTACATTATGAGGGACAAACTGTAAAAAAATTAATGATTAATCTACTTGTTCATTTACTATTAATATCTGCTTATTTTCTGTTTCAACATGTTCTATCTACACTTCTGTTCAAATGTAATAATCACTTATTCTTCTCTTCTTTGATACTTAACATTAGTTTTGGATGATAACACACATTTAGGTATGGATCCGATACCAAGTAGTTACAGGATCATACATTGGTCATATTCAAAGTCCTCATGTGTCCAGGGACGTATTTACTGACTTTATAAACATAATATGATTTTTTTAAAAAGGAAAAAAGATTTTGTGACAATAAAAAATATCGACGCAATCATAATAGTACTTTTTAGAGGCGGTTTAGTACCGAATATGATTCATTAGTATTGCGGTACTTTACTCGTACCGGTATACCGTACAACCCTACTTGGTATATATTGTGCACGCTAAATAAAGTATGAACAAGAATTATAGACCGACTGAACACAGAGGCGTCCAAACTTTTTCCACAGAGGGCGTCTTAAAAAATGAAAGTACGAAGGAAATACTTTGGTATTTTCTATTTTCAATAAGGGCTGACAGCAAACCAATATAGATATGAAAATAGGTTATACATCAATTCCTTAGCCAATAAAGAAAATTCTGATAAAACAGCCTGCCTATCAGCTTTGTGTTATAGGAGACAAAGCATATTATTATTATTATACGACTAGTGTAATATTAATATTTGGTCCTAAGCATAGTGTGAAAGTGCATTCTTGATACAGTAGTCTAATCAATGGATGTGTGATAACAACAATAACAATTTTGTGTTATAGGTAACAAAGCATGTTATTATTAATATTATTATTATTCGATTTCCAGCCTTTTTGTCTTTACCCCATTTGTTTGTGTATTTCTTGGAGTTTTATTTAATTGTTTTTCTAGAAAATGGCAAACTGGAATTGAATTTATCATCATCGTATATTGCGGGGGGGAAAAATGGCCTACAATATAATATTTTAAATAGACAATTTGAATGTATTTTTTTTGTCATGAAATTCATATGACAAAAAGTTATCAAAACAAATGTTTTAAATTACATTTTTCTCTAAGGTTGAATATGAGAAGAATTGCTGTACATACTTGGGTAGCATAATGGAGTTTGTTTTGGACATCATTTTAACTGCATCATTTTAGAATGTAGTAATTATAGGCACAACGCTGAAAAGCCAGCATCTGTGATGGTATTGGGGTGTAAAGGATATCACCACATGGGCTCAGGAACACTTTGGAAAACCCCTGTCAGTAACTATAGTTGGTCGCTACATCTGTGAGTGCAAGTTAAAACTCTACTATGCAAAGCCAAAGCCATTTATCAACAACACCCAGGAATGCTTCGCTGGGCCTGAGCTCATCTAAGATGGACTGATGCAAAGTGGAAAAGTGTTCTGTGGTCTGACGAGTCCACATTTCAACTTGTTTTTGGAAACTGTGGACGTCGTGTCCTCCGGACCAAAGAGGAAAAGAACCATCCGGATTGTTCTAGGCGCAAAGTGTAAAAGGCAGCATGTGTGATGGTATGGGGGTGTATTAGTGGCCAAGACATGGGTAACTTACACATCTGTGAAGGCACCATTAATGCTGAAAGGTACATACAGCTTTTGGAGCAACATATGTTGCCATCCAAGCAACGTTATCATGGACGCCCCTGCTTATTTCAGCAAGACAATGCCAAGCCACGTGTTACAACAGTGTGGCTTCATAGTAAAAGAGTGCGGGTACTAGACTGGCCTGCCTGCAGTCCAGACATTGAAAATGTGTGAAGGCTAAAATATGAGAAGGGAGACTGTTGAACAACTTAAGCCAGGGGTGTCCAAAGTGCGGCCCGGGGGCCATTTGTGGCCCGCAGGTCATTTTTTAACGGCCCCACGGCACATTTTAAAAATACGATTGAAAAAAATAAAAAAAAACATTAAAAGTGGTATTTAAAGAGCAAACAGGTGAAATGTAACACGAAAATGAAGCAATGTTTACTCTAATCACACAAAGCTGCCATGTAGGCTGTTTCTATCTTTAAAAAATAATAATGAATCAAAATCAATGTCATTATGAATTATTGACCTATTCAAGGCTCCAATTACGTCACATTAAATATTTTGAGATATTTTTTTGGGAAAATGTTGCATATTTTGTGTTTGCCATGTAAAAAAACGAGCTGTTTTTTTTTAAAGAAGGGCCTAAAACGAACAACAAACAAACAACAATAAAACTTATAATTGGCGGACAGATCTGAAGTTGATCTCGAGATTATTGTGTTGAAAGTAAACAGTAAAAAAAAAAAATTATAATTTATTTTTTTACACTTTAATGAGTGGGACCCTTTTGGATCCCCTACAATGTTAGTGTGATTAGTTTTTAAGTGTCACTGCTCAAAAAATAATAATTAATTAAAATCAATGGTGTTATGAGTTATTGACCTTTTTAAGGCTCCAATTATTATATAATCTCAAATATCCCACTTAAAAATTTTATTGGGTGAAAATATTGCATATTTTGTGTTTTTTTCATTAAAAAAAAGGGTTTTCTTTGACAAAAAGAGCATACCATTTAAATCTTTAAAACATGTTATATTGACAGATAGACCTAATGTTGATCTAGAGATTGAAAAACTTGAATAATAACACAAATAATAATACTGAATAATGACACATTTTTTATATTTTTTGGACCAAAACCCTTTGGGGTCCCCGGGATCAAGCCTGAGTGGAGGCCTAAATGTATATTTTTTATACATATATTGTATTGGTTTTTAAAATAAAAAATATCAAAATGCTAGCTTTGATTTTTCAATGTGCGGCCCTCAGTGGAAAAAGTTTGGACACCTCTGACTTAAGCTGTACATCAAGCAAGAATGGGAAAGAATTCCACTTCAAAAATGTGTCTCCTCACTTCCCAAACCTTTACTGAGTCTTGTTAAAAGGAAAGGCCATGTAACACAGTTGTCCCCAACCACCGGACCGATTGGTACCGGGCCGCACAAGAAATTAAAAAAAAAGAAACATTTTTTTTTTTTTATGAAATCAACATAAAAACACAATATATACATTACATATCAATATAGATCAATACAGTCTGCAGTGATACAGTCCGTAAGCACACATGATTGCATTTATTTACGTGGAAAAAAATAAAAAAATTAAAAAAATTTTTTTTTTTAAATACCACCCCCTCCCCCGGTCCGTGGGACAAATTTTCTAGCGTTGACCGGTCCGCAGCTACAAAAAGGTTGGGGACCACTGATGTAACACACTGGTAAAAATGCCTTTTTTGCAATGTGTTGCTGTCATTAAATTCTAACTTCATGATTATTTGCAAAAATAAATAAATAAAGTTTCTCAGTGTGAACATGAAATATCTTGTCTTTGCAGTCTATTCAATTGAATATAAGTTGAAAAGGATTTGTTGTATTCTCTTTTTATTTACCATTTACACAACGTGACAACTTCACTGCTTTTGTATAAATAAATGAGTGTTCTCTACATCCAACATTATGTATTATTCTAACTGACCTGTTTTGTAACACTGTTAGTGAATGAAGCATATTTTTGGAGTCATTTTCTACACAACAACTCAGACATGCATCTGGGGGCCGTGCAGACGCTGCCGTGACACTGATGGCATTTTTTTTTTTTAAATAGCCTTCGGTTTTTGTCATTTTAGATGTATTATTAATATAGGAGCGATATATCAATAATATACCTTCTATGGTACTTGATAATTAATGGACTGTAGAGGCGCTCTCTGCATGATGCAAGAGTGATGTGAGGTGCTAGTGACCACCATCTTGTATTAACAATAGTGCAAGTAAAGCTAAGGAAAGTTGGACGTGAAGCAAAAAAAAAACACAGTTTGAAATTGCCAAGCTCAGAGAGTCAAAGGTAAAGACTTCTTTTGTAACTGAACTGTGGGAAAGATTCTAGCTACTATCTTATCTTGCTGCTTGTATTGTACCTTATGTCCCGGCAAGAAATCTGCCTTCAAAGAACTCCGGCGTATTAGTGATTCCCAGAACCCGAAAAAAGTCTGCGGACTGTAGAGAGTTTTCTATTGGGGCTCCAGTACTATGGAATGTTCTAGCAGTAACAGTTAGAGATGCTACCTCAGTAGAAGCATTTAAGTCCCATCTTAAAACTCATTTGTATACTCTAGCCTTTAAATAGACTCCCCTTTTAGACCAGTTGATCTGCCGTTTCTTTTCTGCTCTGCCCCCCTCTCCTATGTGGAGAGAGGGGGCATATATTCGGTGACCACAGATGAAGCGCTAGCTGTCCAAAGTCGGGACCCAGGGTGGACCACTCATCTGTGCATCGGTTGGGGACGTCTTTGCACTGCTGACCTGTCTCCACTCAAGATGATCTCCTGCTGGCCCCACTATGGACTGGACTCTCACTATTATGTTAGATCCACAATGGACTGGACTCTCACTATTATGTTAGATCCACTATGGACTGGACTCTCCCTATTATGTTAGATCCACTATGGACTGGACTCTCCCTATTATGTTAGATCCACTATGGACTGGACTCTCCCTATTATGTTAGATCCACTATGGACTGGACTCTCCCTATTATGTTAGATCCACTATGGACTGGACTCTCACTATTATGTTAGATCCACTATGGACTGGACTCTCACTATTATGTTAGATCCACTATGGACTGGACTCTCACTATTATGTTAGATCCACTATGGACTGGACTCTCACTATTATGTTAGATCCACTGTGGACTGGACTCTCACACTATTATGTTAGATCCACTATGGACTGAACTCTCACACTATTATGTTAGATCCACTATGGACTGGACTCTCACACTATTATGTTAGATCCACTATGGACTGGACTCTCACTATTATGTTAGATCCACTATGGACTGGACTCTCACACTATTATGTTAGATCCACTATGGACTGGACTCTCACGCTATTAACTAGATCCACTACGGACTGGACTCTCACACTATTATTTTAGATCCACTATGGACCGGACTCCCACAATATTATGTTACATCCACTATGGACTGGACTCTCACTATTATGTTAGATCCACTATGGACTGGACTCTCACTATTATGTTAGATCCACTATGGACTGGACTCTCACAATATTATGTTAGATCCACTATGGACTGAACTCTCACACTGTTATGTTAGATCCACTATGGACTGGACTCTCACTATTATGTTAGATCCACTATGGACCGGACTCCCACAATATTATGTTACATCCACTGTGGACTGGACTCTCACTATTATGTTAGATCCACTATGGACTGGACTCTCACACTATTATGTTAGATCCACTATGGACTGGACTCTCACAATATTATGTTAGATCCACTATGGACTGAACTCTCACACTGTTATGTTAGATCCACTATGGACTGGACTCTCACTATTATGTTAGATCCACTATGGACTGGACTCTCACTATTATGTTAGATCCACTATGGACTGGACTCTCACTATTATGTTAGATCCACTATGGACTGGACTCTCACTATTATGTTAGATCCACTATGGACTGGACTCTCACTATTATGTTAGATCCACTGTGGACTGGACTCTCACACTATTATGTTAGATCCACTATGGACTGAACTCTCACACTATTATGTTAGATCCACTATGGACTGGACTCTCACACTATTATGTTAGATCCACTATGGACTGGACTCTCACTATTATGTTAGATCCACTATGGACTGGACTCTCACACTATTATGTTAGATCCACTATGGACTGGACTCTCACGCTATTAACTAGATCCACTACGGACTGGACTCTCACACTATTATTTTAGATCCACTATGGACCGGACTCCCACAATATTATGTTACATCCACTATGGACTGGACTCTCACTATTATGTTAGATCCACTATGGACTGGACTCTCACTATTATGTTAGATCCACTATGGACTGGACTCTCACAATATTATGTTAGATCCACTATGGACTGAACTCTCACACTGTTATGTTAGATCCACTATGGACTGGACTCTCACTATTATGTTAGATCCACTATGGACTGGACTCTCACAATATTATGTTAGATCCACTATGGACTGAACTCTCACACTGTTATGTTACATCCACTGTGGACTGGACTCTCACTATTATGTTAGATCCACTATGGACTGGACTCTCACAATATTATGTTAGATCCACTATGGACTGAACTCTCACACTGTTATGTTAGATCCACTATGGACTGGACTCTCACTATTATGTTAGATCCACTATGGACTGGACTCTCACTATTATGTTAGATCCACTATGGACTGGACTCTCACACCATTATGTTAGATCCACTATGGACTGGACTCTCACGCTATTAACTAGATCCACTATGGACTGGACTCTCACACTATTATGTTAGATCCACTATGGACTGGACTCTCACAATATTATGCTAGATCCACTATGGACTGGACTCTCACAATATTATGCTAGATCCACTATGGACTGGACTCTCACACTATTATGTTAGATCCACTATGGACTGGACTCTCACAATATTATGCTAGATCCACTATGGACTGGACTCTCACACTATTATGTTAGATCCACTATGGACTGGACTCTCACAATATTATGCTAGATCCACTCGACGTCCATTGCACTGGTCGCCAAGGGGGGGGTCCCCACATCTGCAGTCCCCTCCAAGGTTTCTCATTGTCCTCCCATTGGGTTGAGTTTTTTCTTGCCCTGATGTGGGATCTGAGTCAAGGATGTCGTTGTGGCTTGTACAGCTCTTTGAGACATTTGTGATTTAGGGTTATATATATATACACTTTGATTGATTCATTGATTGATTGTATACATCCATCTTCAACCGTTTATCCGGAATGGGGTCCCGGGGACAACAGCTCCAGCAGAGACCCCCAGACTTCCCTTTCCAGAGCAACATTAGCAACTTCCTCCTGGGGAATCCCAAAGCGTTCCCAGGCCAGAGAGGAGATGTAATCCCCCAATCTGGTCCTTGGGTTGCCCCAGGGTCTCCTCCCAGTGGGACGTGCAACGAGGACCTCCCTAGGGAGACGCTGGTGAGGCATCCGCACGAGATGCCTCAACCACCTAAGCTGGCTCCTTTCCAAGCGAAGGAGCAGCGGCTCTACTCCGAGTCTCTCGGGTGACTGAACTTCTCACCCTATCTCTAAGGGAGATGCCAGCCACCCTTCTGAGGAAACTCATTTCGGCCGTGATCTTATTCTTTCGGTCATGACCCACACTTCATGACCATAGGTGAGAGTAGGAATGTAGATAGCTCGGTAGATTGATTGATAGATTCTAATGCTCACAAATTCTACCTGCTCTTCAAATACATTTCAAATGATTATTTTTCAACTACGTAACATTCAATATAATCTAATACCGTATTCAAAACGCGAAGCCATTTTTGGCCCATTCTAAGAACCGCTTACCAGTGCTGGATTTAATAGTCTCCTTCCCCACTGTTTGGCCCACCAAGTCATACTGGTTGAGTCGGGATCCATCAGCTGCCACGTCCACAGACTGGGAGGCATTCCGTGTCCAAATGTAGGTAACTTCAGTCTTTGTGTAGGCATCTGGAGGACAGAGACACAACCATCAACTAAGCAGCTACGGTCTACAAACCCTTTTGTTGTATCAGCTAAATGGACACATTGACATATTGCTTGATCTGTAAATGACGATTACGGTATATTTTTCATGGAAACAAATCATAACAAAGACCGATTCCCAGAACAGCCATAGAAATGTCCCTAAGGCAGCCCTGTATGTGACGGTCATGCTACGGTCAGTAAAAAACCCAAAAGCAGTGAAGTTGTCACGTTGTGTAAATGGTAAATAAAAAGAGAATACAACGATTTGCAAATCCTTTTCAACTTATATTCAATTGAATAGACTGCAAAGACAAGATACTGAACGTTCGAACTGGAAAACTTTGTTCTTTTTTGCAAATATTAGCTCATTTGGAATTTGATGCCTGCAACATGTTTCAAAAAAGCTGGCACAAGTAGCAAAGAGTGAGATAGTTGAGGAATGCTCATCAAAGACTTATTTTGAACATCCCACAGGTGAACAGGCTAATTGGGAACAGGTGGGTGCCATGATTGGGAATAAAAGCAGCTTCCATGAAATGCTCACTCATTCACAAACAAGGACGGGGCGAGGGTCACCACTTTGTCAACAAATGCCTGAGCAAATTGGTAGAGGTGGTTCTCTGGACAAAATTGAGCATATATTATGTTTTGCAGATTGTCTTCAGGATGCACGGTCTTATTTACGTTAATGACAGATGTAAACTACTTTGTGTGAGAAATGGCAGCGGCAGAGGATGCGTGTGCATGTACGAGCCAGTCTGCCCCACAACAACAGGATGGAGAAAAAGAAGGCGCTTCTTGACTACAACAGGCGGACTCGCGCAAAGCTCTTTGGGTCGCACTTGGGGGGAAAAAACGTCACAATTCCAAACAGCTCGTTTGCAGGAAAAATGAAGGAAAGCCAGATTGTTTTATAAATATCTGATATTGATTTCAAATTCCCAGGACTTGTGCAGATCCCAAATACACAGAAGGAGGGACCGATAGGTAAGGAAAGTTGTTTTTTTTGCAGTATAGCTACCCTAGTCATTGTCAGAGACTGGTGGAATAAATAGGATCATTTTATTTCAGCTAACATTAACTATTGATGTTGTGTTCATTGTTGATAAAAAAAAAATTTGAATATTTAACGGGCTGTCCTAATTGCATATAATGATGTGATTGGGAACTGCAATGTCACATGTCAGGTGTGTCAAACTTACAGCTGCCAAACTTGAGAGGACAAGAGTGCGAGTCCATGGGGAAGTCTTCCAAGTGCATGGGACACTCCGCCTGGACGGTTAGTCTGCGGGGGGAACAACAAGTAAATTCAATTCTGGGTAGCAGAAATTATTGACAGAAGACATGTAACGAGGGTTGTACGGTGTACCGGTACTAGCATAGTACCGCGATACTAATGATTCATATTCGGTACTATACCGCCTCTAAAAAGTACCGGCCCCTGCCCACATTTTTATTTTAACGGGCATGACGGCGTGTCCTCACGTTTTCAGCCCCGAATATCTCCGGCTATTTCCGCAGATCCGAGGTCGGATGACGCCGGTGTCGTAACGCCTCTGCACTCTGACCATGTTATTAGATCAGTCATACTGGAAATATGCAACAATTAGAAAGAAATGTGCTGATTATCGTTCATAACCCTTATGTAAATGCTTGGCTTTTTTTATGCATTTGAAATCGTAAATAAATAGCTCACTGGATCGGTTCACAGGTGAGTTTGAAGCGACTGGGATGGGAATCAGCACCTCCAAGTCCGAGTCCATGGTTCTCGCCCGGAAAAGGGTGGAGTGCCATCTCCACGTTGGGGAGGAGATTTTGCCCCAAGTGGAGGAGTTCAAGTACCTCGGAGTCTTGTTCACGAGTGAGGGAAGAGTGGATGGTGAGATGGACAGGCGGATCGGTGTGGCGTCTTTAGTAATGCGGATGCTGTATCGATCCGTTGGGGTGAAGAAGGAGCTGAGCCGGAAGGCAAAGCTCTCAATTTACCGGTCCATCTACGTTCCCATCCTCACCTATGGTCATGAGCTTTGGGTTATGACCGAAAGGACAAGATCACGGGTACAAGCGGCCCAAATGAGTTTCCTCCACCGGGTGGCGGGTCTCTCCCTTATAGATAGGGTGAGAAGCTCTGTCATCCGGGAGGAACTCAAAGTAAAGCCGCTGCTCCTCCACATGGAGAGGAGCCAGATGAGGTGGTTCAGACATCTGGTCAAGATGCCACCCGAACGCCTGCCTAGGGAGGTGTTTCGGGCACGTCCGACGGGCAGGAGGCCAAGGGGAAGACCCAGGACACGTTGGGAAGACTATGTCTCCCGGCTGGCCTGGGAACGCTTCGGGATCCCCCGGGAGGAGCTGGACCAAGTGGCTGGGGAGAGGAAAGTCTGGGCTTCCCTGCTTAGGCTGCTGCCCTCGCGACCCGACCTCGGATAAGTGGAAGAAGATGGATGGATGGATGGATGGTTTGTTTGTATGTTTAGCACCTAGCAATGCTGCTAATGCTATGGTGTCACAATAAAGCTGCATCCGTTTTTTCACTCGGCTTCTAAAACTTATTGCTCATCCTCTTTGTGTTCGGCCTCAAAAATGTAAGGTTCTGGATCAACGTTCCCTCTAAGGTGTGCGCCTGCACAATTGCGCACTGCTCAAGCGTCCTCTGCGCGCAGCAAATATATGCCGCGCACCAAATCAAATCCCATCTGAATTCCAAACAAAATAAACACATTTATTCAGTGTAATTTTGCAATGCAACTCTGAGTGACAGTGACAACAAGCGGCCCCAACGGTGTTCGTCAACACCGTTCAATTATTGTAACGTCTATCGAGATGCTTCGAGGACAGGAATTATATCGATCACTTTATTGAGTAAAACTGTTTATATTCGGCCATAACCACACCAAAAACATGAGTAAAAAACTTCTATCTCGAAAAACTACTCATTTTCTGCCGTACAAACCAGGCCAAAACCAACTTGTCATCTGTCACCAACACGCATACCACTAAGCCACTGGTGCATTTATGGCCACACAAGAAGTCAGACAACTCAAACACCACACAAAGTTACACTATGACTCCTCAGTCATACAGGTATGTGTGCTTATTTTACTGTCATTTATTATTAATGTTAATTTATTGATATTAATCATGGAATGCTGTTACTAGAGAAAGTTACAGGAATGCACACTTCATCCTATGCTTACATTTCATTGTGCAACATGAGGATGTTTAAGGGGAACTAAATGTGATCTCTGAAAGGGCTACAAATGATTTCCAAAGCAGGACCCCCACCCAGACATATTGTACAATACTAATCCATAGCTTATGAAAAACGAGATTTCTTTTATTTTCATTACAAGTGGGCCAAATCACTAATATTAGAAAATAATCTCATGAAAATGACTCCTCTCATTTGAGTGTTATTATAAAAGATTGGTTTGAGACAGGTGTGCTGCTGGTATTGCCACGTGTGATGTTGCTCACATGTGCTCCACTGAATGCTCAGGGAGTTTTTGTGTTTGCTCGGACACATGAACAATTAGAGGGAACATTGTTCTGGATCAAAATGTTCCCAAAGTAACCATTGTCGGCTCCCACAAAGTCTGCTTGATTAGCATTGTTGATGGGAAAGGGATCTGCGGTTCCTCACGCGACATCACCCGTCAAGTGACTGACTTCTTCATTATTTCTCAAAATTGCTTGGGAATCTCCGTGAGATTGATACTATTTTGATCACTTCTATTTACTCGCAAACTTTGGAAGTCTTTTGGTTCATGAATCAGATAAATATGATGATAGCTTTAATATCGAGGCAACTTGTTTTTCACTCTCCCGCTACTTTAAAAGACATTTCGCCTCTCAACCAAGTGGGCTTCATCAGTTCATGGTCATTGACTTAGATTTGGTCAGCTATAGTCTCTGAGGCCAAGTCCTAAACTTCTAGTCTCCATTTCAATTTCCAACAATGTAACTACATGAAGGTTGGCGGGTGACCTCATAGTGTAGAGCAGCGTTCCGTCCTCCATGATCCTCAGCAGTTTGTTTGGCATTGTCATATTGTGGGCCACTGACTTCTTTCCATTGTGAAAGAAGGTGTCTGGAGTCCAGATCTTACTGGCCATCAAGTTGTTGAGAGGTAGAATGTTCATAGGGCCATGAAACTTCAATCTTTCATCCTTCCAACTCTGGCGGAAAAAAACATCGATAGTGTATTCCTGAAAGTGAAACAAAGGGGAATAGCGTTAAATATACGTATGCTTCAAGTATGTTTTTGAATAAATGTAAACTCTCCCACAGTAGTGCGTGTAGCCTTGAAGTTTGAATTTAAAAAGTGCAATTTTAGTCAGTCTTTCATTTGTGTGCGTCGTCATTGAAATTGCTGTTTTTTCTTCTATACATTTGGATGCCATTTTTTAGGCCCTTGACGTGCACGAAAAGTCGCCATATCTTGCAGGCGCGTCAATTATGGCAAAAAAAATTTACATTTTTGGGGTCCTGAAAGTGAAATTTCAAAATTGGCTCTCTAGCGCCACCTTTTAAAACGAGAAAAAATTGGCCCCTCCTAACAGATTCACGAAAGGACACGAAAATCGCAAGAGACCTCGATCATGACGGCACACACATAAAAGTCTCAGGAACCCATACCTGAAAACAAAAAAAGGAAGTCGGCCATTTTGGTTTTTGTTTTTCAATCTATGCGGAAAAAAAAGGGGTCGTATTTTAGGAAACTCCTCTTTGGGACTTTGACCAAATGAGTCGCGATTAAAGTTACTGATACTACACATATAGGTGATGATAAATTGCACAAAAAAAAATTCCTATGCCATAAGATGTGGCCGTGGTATGGCGGCAAACTTTGCTCCGATGTTTTTTGGCCATTTTTCGGCCAAAAAAAGGGATCGTACTTAAACGGACTTCTCCTAGGGACTTTGGCTAAATGAGTCGCGGTTAAAATTCTTGATACTACACATGTAGGCGATGATAAATTGCAAAACAAATTTTCTACGTCATAAGATGTGGGCGTAGTATGGCGCAAAACTTTGCTCCGATGGTTTTTGGCCATTTCTCGTCGAAAAAGAGGGATTGTACTTTAACAGACTTCTCCTAGGGACTTTGGCTAAATGAGTTACGGTTAAAATGACAGATACTACACATGTAGGCGATGATAAATTGCAAACACATTTTTTCTTACACCATAAGATGTGGACGTGGTATGGCGCCAAACTTTGCTCTGATGGTTTTTGGCCATTTTCCGGCGAAAAAAAAGGGATCATATTTTAACTGACTTCTCTTAGGGACTTTGGCCAAATGAGTTGCGGTTAAAATTACTGATACTACACATGTAGGCGATGATAAATTGCAAACTATTTTTTTCCTACGCCATAAGATGTGGGTGTGGTATGGCGCCAAACTTTGCTCCAATTGTTTTTGGCCATTTTTCGGGAAAAAAAAAGGGATTATACTTTAACAGACTTCTCCTAGGGACTTTGGCCAAATGAGGCGCGGTTAAAAGGACAGATACTACACATGTAGGCGATGATGAATTGCAAACACATTTTTTCCTACGCCATAAGATGTGGCCGTGGTATGGCGCCAAACTTTGCTCCAATGGTTTTTGGCCATTTTTCTGCAAAAAAAAAGGGATCGCACTTTAACAAACTTCTCGTAGGGACTTTGGCTAATTGACTTGCGGCTAAAATGACAGATACTACACATGTAGGCGATGATAAATTGCAAACACATTTTTTCCTACACCATAAGATGTGGCCGTGGTATGGCGCCAAACTTTGCTCCAATAGTTTGTGGCCATTTTTCGGCATAAAAAAAAGGGATCGTACTTTAACGCACTTCTCCTAGGGACTTTGGCCAAATTAATCGCGGTTAAAATGACAGATACTACACATATAGGTGATGATAAATTGCAAACAAATGTTTTCCTACGACATAAGATGTGGGCGTAGTACGGCGCCAAACTTTGCTCCGATGGTTTTTGGCCATTTTTCGGCAAAAAAAAGGGATCGTACTTTAACAGACTTCTCCTAGGGACTTTGGCCAAATGAGTCGCAGCTAAAATGACAGATACTACAAATGTAGGCGATGATAAATTGCAAAAAAAAAAATCCTACGCCATAAGATGTGGGCGTGGTATGGCGCCAAACTTTGCTCCAATAGTTTGTGGCCATTTTTCGGCGAAAAAAAAAGGGATCGTACTTTAACGCACTAGTCCTAGGGACTTTGGCCAAATGAGTCGCGGGGCTACCCACATCTGCGGTCCCCTCCAAGGTTTCTGATTGTCATCCCATTGGGTTGAGCTTTTTCTTGACCTGATGTGGGATCTGAGCCGAGGATGTCGTTGTGGCTTGTGCAGCCCTTTGAGACACTCGTGATTTAGGGCTATATATAAGTAAACATTGATTGATTGATGATTGATTTATTGGAGAGTAACTTGTAGCTTCACTGCTTTTGGCTTTTGTAGCTTGAAGACCCCCAATGTTTAATAGGAGAATAACATTATTCACTTTCTGGAAAACATCTTCTACAGTATTGGTGTAAAAAACATCGGCAGGCCATTATAATCCAGAAATAGGAAAACCTTAAAAGCAGGGCAAAAATAACCGAATCAATCCAAAACCATGAGGGGGGGGGAGGGGGTCTTGGTGCTTGGAATTGTGACAGAAAACTGAAGAAAGCTTTTAAGGCATGAAGAAGTACGTATAAGATGGAAGTATGCACTTTTTCTTGACGCTGTGCTTTTCTAAAGTCCGATCTGCAGGCATACACATGATTTCAGTTGATACATCTTTCTAAGGATTTAGTTTAATTACGCAAGCTAGAGCAACCGGAATTTGTTTTCCATAAAGAAGTGATTAGTCATTTGATCATGAACGGGGTTGACCATGACTGAAATGACGTAGGCCATCGAAACAATTCATTTTCAAACGGGGTAAAATGATTACAGTCGCCTTTGTAAAAGTGACAGACAGTAGAACCTCCATTGACCAACGCCTGAAGTTGCCTTCTTTTTGCTCTACGGACGTTTAGATGGAGCCAAATATGTATGATCGCTTAATTCATTGACTTATTTATTTATTTATTTTGTTTGCACCGGAACCTCTATAGCAGCTGCCCTTTTGATGACATCACTTCCTGTACACAGCCATTTTGGAGAGGCGGGCCCCACGACGTCTGCTGAGAAACTGCAAGACCTGGTGAAAAAGTTTGGCCGCTCATCCAAGTAGATTGGTCACATCTAGTCTTAGACTTAGATTGGTCACATCTAGTCTTAGACTTAGATTGTTACATCTAGTCTTAGACTTAGATTTGATCTAGTCTTAGCCTTAAGTTGTTACATCTAGTCTTAGACTTAGATTGGTCACATCTAGTCTTAGACTTAGATTGGTCACATCTAGTCTTAGACTTAGATTGTTACATCTAGTCTTAGACTTAGATTTGATCTAGTCTTAGCCTTAAGTTGTTACATCTAGTCTTAGACTTAGATTGGTCACATCTAGTCTTAGACTTAGATTGGTCACATCTAGTCTTAGACTTAGATTGTTACATCTAGTCTTAGCCTTAAGTTGTTACATCTAGTCTTAGACTTAAGTTGTTACATCTAGTCTTAGACTTAGATTGGTCACATCTAGTCTTAGACTTAGATTGGTCACATCTAGTCTTAGACTTAGATTGGTCACATCTAGTCTTAGACTTAGATTGGTCACATCTAGTCTTAGACTTAGATTGGTCACATCTAGTCTTAGACTTAGATTGTTACATCTAGTCTTAGACTTAGATTTGATCTAGTCTTAGACTTAGATTTGATCTAGTCTTAGCCTTAAGTTGTTACATCTAGTCTTAGACTTAGATTGGTCACATCTAGTCTTAGACTTAGATTGGTCACTCTAGTCTTAGACTTAGATTGGTCACATCTAGTCTTAGATTGGTCATATCCAGTCTTAGACTTAGATTAGTCACATCTAGTCTTAGATTGGTCACATCCAGTCTTAGACTTAGAATGTCACATCTAGTCTTAGACTTAGATTGGTCACATCTAGTCTTAGACTTAGATTGGTCACATCTAGTCTTAGACTTAGATTGGTAACATCTAGTCTTAGACTTAGATTGGTCACATCTAGTCTTAGACTTAGATTGGTCACATCTAGTCTTAGATTGGTCATATCCAGTCTTAGACTTAGATTAGTCACAACTAGTCTTAGATTGGTCACATCTAGTCTTAGACCTGGATTGGTCACATCTAGTCGTAGATTGGTCACATTTAGTCTTAGACTTAGATTGGTCAAATCTAGTCTTAGACTTACATTGGTCACACCTAGTCTTAGACTTAGATTGGTGACATATAGTCTTAGAATTATGTGGGCTCTGTACCGAGGATGTCGTTGTGGCTTGTGCAGCCCTTTGAGACACTTGTGATTTAGGGCTATATAAAAAAAACATTGATTGATTTAATTAGATTGGTCAGATCTAGTCTTAGACTTAGGTTGGTCACATCTAGTCACAGACTTGGATTGGTTACATCTTGTCTTACACTTAGGTTGGTCACATCTAGTCCAACGGTTGGTGCAAAAACCTCAAATATTTATGCTCCAAGAACCAGGAGGGTGTGTCTGGGCAAGGATGGTTTCACCCTATGGTAGTGAGAAAAAAAACAACTGTTTTGATGCAAACAAACAATCCTAACGTTGAAGTGTGGTGGACTAGTCTGACGCGCGGCACAGTGCTTTTGTGGGGGTCAAGTCTGCTCTAGTTAACGCTACCCTGCCGGCGCACTAATTACCTGATGCTCCTATTGCAATCACCACGGACACGTCAGACTATGCTGTAGGTGCAGTGCATGAGTAATGGGTGGATGGCACTTGGCAACCTCTGGCTTTCTTTAGCAGGCAGTTGCGCCTCTCCGAGCCGAAATATAGCACGTTTGACCATGAGCTCCTCGGCCTCTATCTGGCCATACGCCATTTCCGTTCACTGCTTGAAGGACGGCCTTTCACAGCTTTTGTGGACCACAAACCCCTAACTTTCGTGATGGCCAAGACGGCCGAACCGTGGTCGGCTCGGCAACAGAGGCACCTCTCCTACGTCTCAGAGTTTACGACGGACATCCAGCACCTTACTGTAAGAGCAATGTCGTTGCTGACTGCCTCTCCCGAGCCGTCAGGGGCGCTGTCCATGTGGGGCTCAACTTTGAACAGATGGCAGTTGACCAAGCCGACGACACAGACATCTGAGCTCTGAAGGCTGCAGCCACAGGGCTACGGTTGTCTGAGGTTCCATTTGAGGACACAGGTGTTACGCTCCTTTGGGACGTTGCTACGGGTCGGCCAAACATCCTGCGGCGGAAACTAATTTCTGCCGCTTGTATTCGTGACCTTGTCCTTTCGGTCATTACCCAAAGTTCATGACCATAGGTGAGGGTAGGAACGTAGACTGACCTGGAAATCGAGAGCTTTGCCTTCTGGCTCAGCTCCTTCTTCACCACAACAGACCAGTGCAGGGACTGTATCACTGCAGACACCGCACCAATCTGTCTGTCAATCTTGCGTTCTATTTTTCCCTCACTTAGACCCCGAGATATTTGAACTCCTCCACTTGAGGCAGAACTTCACTCCCGACTCGAAGGGTGCAGTCCACCCTTTTCCGACTGAGAACCATTGCCTCAGATTTGGAGGTGCTGATCCTCATCCCAGCAGCTCCACACTCAACTGCAAACCGCCCCAGTGAACGTTGAAGGTCCCAGACCGATGAAGCCAACAGGACCACTTCATCTGCAAAAAGCAGCGATGCGATCCTCTGGGCACCAAACTGTCAAGAGTTCCCTTCTGGGTTTTTTTTATGTTTGGTTCTCGAATGAGTGAGCAAACGGGTCCGTGTTCTTCTTCTTGTCACGACTTGGTCTATGGCGTGGTTTGTTGTCCCGAGGTGCAAATGATTTGGACCAGACGTGGCTTGGAGGTTGGTACATGAGTTAATAAATAGACAATAAAAAGGAATAAACAAAAGGCGCGCACAAAGGCGGAAGTACAAAACTTGGCTATAAACACAAAACTTGCACAAAGGCAGAAACTATGAACAATGAAACAAAAACACTAACTGGGGCATTAATAAACAAAACTTACTTGGCATGGAAAGATCAGCATGGACTATGGAAGCATGGGTAAAAGTTATCATCAAGTGTGGAGAAGGTGATGTTGCCAGGAAGACAGCCTGGCAACTGGGAGCTTAAATAATAGTGTCATGATTAGTAACAGCAGGTGCGTGACTCAAAATGTGAAAACGTGAGACAGGTGCGTGACATGAGGATGTGAAACAGGTGACACTAATGGTTACTATGGTGACAAAGCAAGGGAGTGAAAACAAGAACTAAAGTGTCCAAAAACCAAGCAAAACATGGCCAAACAAAAACATGATCAACACAGACATGACAATTCTGTTGTTGTTCCGGGTCAATCAAAGACGAGGATAATGAAAAGAGACACTGCGCATGCATCGTCTACCCATGTGTCCAAATATGGAACGGGAAATAGAGTAAATGGTTCTCCACTCGTTTTAATTCACATTTTCGATTTTCAAACACATTAATGAAATCAGATCACGGATAATGATCTGTTTCATTAAATTAAAAAATGGAGAAAATTGATTTTTATGTTACACAGTTTTTGTAGTCCAAACATCCTCCATGTCCACAGACCTTGAAGTGTCTACAATGTCCTCGTTCTCAAGAAGACAGGTTTCTTGTTACAGCTGCACATCATCATTTTATACTACTAATGGAGGATAACTAAGGATGACCCAATGTGGGTTCACGTGTGAGACTTACCATGTCTGTGTCCGACACTGGGCCAAAACTTGTCACGTAGATATCCGTCTTGACTTCTGTCTCGCGATCTGTGTGGAAACATAACAGGATTCATTTTGAGAAATATAACAGTTTTGAGTAATAACAGCTCATTGAATGAGAAGGAATTTGCCAGAAAAAGAACCTTCTGTCAGGAACTGGCATGGCTGCGGTAGTTGTGACCCCAAGACGCAGGAGGACGACGTGCAGGAGTCTTTATTCATACTCAACACGAGAGAGGAGCACTCATGCATGCAGCAAAAAGTCTGTAACAATCAATCTTCGAGCACTGACGAACAGGCAAGGCAGGCACGAATAGCAGCCTGATTGGCAACTGCAACAAGGTGTGCCAGGCCGCCAATTAGGGACAAGTGAGGGAAACGAGCGCTCAGGGAGACGTGCAGGAAATGGAACAAAAATAAGAATGCTGACAGGAAATAAACACAAACTAAGGAAACATAACCAGACGTGAAGTGACAGATTGTCACAGTACCTCCCTCCCCCTTTTAAGGATGGATTCCAGATGTCCCAACAAAAAAAACAAGGTTCAAAAGTCACGGGAGGATGGAGGGTGGAGTTGGCAGCGGGTTGCAAAGCCCCGTGTTCCCGAATCCAGCGAAGGAGAGTCAGGGGGCAGCGACCCGTTGAATGGCGTTGCAGCTGGCAAGGCGGATGACCACGGAAGGGCCACATCCGTGGCCGATGAGAAGGCGGACGTGAGTGGCCCCGGCACACCAGCAGCCGTGAAGGTCCATGCCCTGATCCTGCGCATCTCTGCCGCAGAGGGAGACCATGAAACGGCCACATTCGTGGTTGCTGATGAGGTTGCCTGAGAGGACGGCTTCTCAGCTGCCGTGAAGGTCCACGCCCGGGTCCCGGACGTCGCTGCTCATGACGCAAAGAGTGTCCCTGGAACGGCCACTTTCTTGGCCGATGAGGAGGAGGTGTGTAGGTGCCTAATGGCCGCCTGTGCGGCAGGAAAACAGAAGGTCACGGACCCGGAGACAAATATGATGGCGCCGTTCCACGTTTCTGTCAGGAACTCGCATGGCTGCGGTAGTTTTGACCCCAAGATGCAGGAGACAGGAGGACGACGTGCAGGTATGCCAATCAGGGACAGGTGAGAGAAACGAGCGCTCAGGGAGACATGCAGGAAGTAGAACAAAAACAAGAGCGCTGACAGGAAACAAACACAAACTAAGGAAACATAACCAGACATGAAGTGACAGATTGTCACCTTCAAAATTGAGCAAATAAACACCTTAAAAGTCCAAGTAGTTTCAAAGAGTCAAAATCACTGTGGTTTCAGAATCAGAATCAGAATCAGCTTTATTGTCATTACGCAGGGTAACGAGATTGAGGCCATTCCATACAGTGCGATAAAACAAGTGTGCACTCTATACAGAGGGTGAAATGAATATGTACATGAACATCTACATGAAACAGGGTGGTTGGTGGAATGGGTTATTGCACCGAAGAGAAGGCAGTTATGAGGGTCAATGGGGAAGTCTGTTCAGGGTGGTTATGGCCCAGGGGAAGAAGCTGTTTTTTAGCCTGTTCGTCTTGGTTTTAATGCACCTGTAGCGCTTCCCAGAGGGCAGCAGGTGGAACAGGTCAGAGCCAGGGTGGGTGCTGTCCTTGATGATGGCACTGGCTCTGTTGAGGCAGCGGGAGGTGTAGATGTCCATCAGAGAGGGGAGAGGGCGGCCGATAATCTTTTGAGCCGTCTTGACCACTCTTTGCAGCCTCTCCCTGTCTGCTGCAGTGCAGCTGCCGTACCATACTGTAATACAGTAGGTCAGCAGGCTCTCGATGGACGAGCGGTAGAAGGTCAGCAGCAGGTCAGGCTTCAGGTTGTACTTCCTGAGGACTCTCAGGAAGTGTAGCCGCTGCTGAGCCTTCTTGATGATTGCTGTGGTGCTGACTGTCCAGGAAAAGTCGTTGGAGATGTGGACTCCAAGGTACCTGAAGGAGTGGACCCCCTCCACACGCTCGCCGTTGATGTAGAGGGGGGCAGGGTCGGTGCGGCTCCTCCTGAAGTCGACGATGATCTCTCTGGTCTTGCTGGTGTTGAGAGCGAGGTTGTTCTCCGAAGACCAGGCCGTCAGCTTCAGGACCTCCTCCCTGTAGGCAGCCTCGTCACCCCTGGAGATGAGCCCGACCACTGTGGTATCGTCAGCAAACTTGACGATAAGGTTGTCACTGTGGGCTGGACTGCAGTCATGGGTGTAGAGGCAGTAGAGGAGGGGGCTCAGCACACAGCCCTGTGGGGAGCCGATGCTCAGCGTGCGGGTGGATGAGAGGTGGGGGCCAAGTCTCACATTCTGGGGTCGGTCCGTTAGGAAGTCCCTTACCCAGGCGTTTGTGAGAGGGGGGAGGCCAAGAGTGTCCAGTTTATTGCAGAGTCTGTCCGGGATTATTGTATTGAAGGCAGAACTATAATCCACAGAGAGCATCCGGACGTAGCTCTGCTGCTGCTCCAGGTGGTTCAGAGCAGAGTGGAGAGCAACAGCGATGGCGTCCTCTGTGGATCTGTTCGCCCGGTATGCGAACTGGTGGGGGTCAAAGTCTGGAGGGATATGGTCCTTGATGTGCTGGAGAACCAGTCTCTCGAAGCACTTCATGATTACCGGAGTGAGGGCCACTGGTCGGTAATCATTCAGGCTGGTGATGGGGGGCTTCTTCGGCACCGGGATTATTGTAGATGACTTCAGGCAGGATGGGATGACTGCCTGAGCCAGGGAGAGGTTGAAGATCCTGGTGAGGGCCCTGAGGAGTGTGCGGACTTGGCTGGTCATCCAGGGTTTCTTGTTGGGGTAAACCCGGATGTTTTTTTCCACAGTCACATTCCCGATGCAAAACTGTATGTAGTCCAGCACCGTTCCTGTGGCTGTCTCCAGCTCCTGTTGTTGGAAGAGGTCCCAATTTGTGTGTTGGAAGCAGTCCTGAAATTTGGGGAGTGCATCGTCAGGCCAGGTCATAACAGTCTTTGTGATGGGCCTGGCCTGGCGTCTGATGGGGGTGTAGGTAGGAGAGAGCAGGAGGGAAAGATGGTCTGACTGTCCAAGCTGGGGGAGGGGTGTAGCTCTGTACGCGTGCTTCACGTTGGTATACACGTGGTCAAGGGTGTTCTTGCCCCTTGTAGAACACTTCACGTGCTGGTAGAACTTAGGGAGTACAGTCTTTAGATTGACCTTATTAAAATCCCCTGCTATGATATGAACACCGTCGGGGTGGGCCCGCTGCTGTTCGTTGACAGTGTTCAGCAGAAGAGAGAGCGCTGTGTTTACTTTGGCGTCTGGTGGAATATACACAGCCGTGATGATAACAACAGACAGCTCTCTCGGGAGAAAAAAAGGCCGACATCTAACAGACATGTACTCCACGTCCGGGCAACAGTGCTGTTCAATGATTGTCCCGTTGTTGCACCAGTTCTCATGCACGTAAATACAGAGCCCCCCTCCTTTGCTCTTACCGGAGTCCTTAGTTCTGTCCCGGCGGAGCAGAGTGCGGCCGGCTAGCTGCATGCTAGCATCGGGTATTTCCGGGTGAAGCCAGGTTTCGGTGATAATCATAGCATAGTTTGAGGGAGATGAATCAATAACGCACTGTGGGTCCCAATAGTTGATGCCAAAACACTGTCAGATAATGTGGTAAGTGCATCAGTCAGTAGATGGATTTACACCAGGGGTCGCCAACCCGTCAGTTGTGATCGACCAGTAGCTTTTTGGGACTTGACCAATAGATGACGCATCAGTGCCAACCCCTCCCACAGGGTGACCAACAGCTATCCTGGACAGGATATAATGTAGGGTTGTCCCGGTATCAATATTTTCTTACCTGTACCAAAATGTATTTCGATACTTTTCAAAATAAAGGGGATTGATTAGATTGATTAGATTAATTGATTGAGACTTTTATTAGTAGGTTGCACAGTGAAGTACATATTCCGTACAATTGACCACTAAATGGTAACACCCGAATAAGTTTTTCAACTTGTTTAAGTCGGGGTCCACTTAAGTTGATTCATGATACAGATATATACTATCATATATACTATCATCATAATACAGTCATCACACAAGATAATCACATTGAATTATTTACATAATTTACAATCAGGGGTGTGGGGGGGGGGGGTAGGATATGGACAGCAAGTAGTGGACATAGAGAGAGAGAGAGAGAGAGAGAGAGAGAGATCAGAAGGCATAAGAAAAAGTATCTGCATTTGATTGTTTACATTTGATTATTAGCAATCCGGGGAGGGTGTTAGTTTAGGGTTGTAGCTGCCTGGAGGTGAACTTTTATTGCGATTTTGAAGGAGGATAGAGATGCCCTTTCTTTTATACCTGTTGGGAGCGCATTCCACATTGATGTGGCATAGAAAGAGAATGAGTTAAGACCTTTGTTAGTTCGGAATCTGGGTTTAACGTGGTTAGTGGAGCTCCCCCTGGTGTTGTGGTTATGGCGGTCACGTTAAGGAAGTAGTTTGACATGTACTTCGGTATCAGGGAGGTGTAGTGGATTTTATAGACTAGGCTCAGTGCAAGTTGTTTAACTCTGTCCTCCACCTTGAGCCAGCCCACTTTAGAGAAGTATATATTTTTTTTAAATTTATTTTATTATACATATAAATAAAAGACATACTTGAATTTCAGTGTTCTGCAGGCTATCCAGTAGATGGCAGTATTGTCCTGTTTAAGAGTGTCACAACATTGCTGTTTATGGCAGACGAATTGCTTTACGGTAGACTAAACGTGACTGCTTCTGTTGTGTGTTGTTACCGCGCTGGGAGGATGTTAATGAAACTGCCTAACAATAAACCCACATAAGAAACCAAGAACTCTCTCTCCTTGTTGTGCACTCTACTCTCTAAAAGCCATAGATGTTATGACGTCATTGGGCAGGCAAGCTACCGAGAAAGCGGACGTGAGAACGGCTGTCCCCACTCAGGTCCGCATTGAGCTGGAGGGGGCGTGGCCTCCAGCTCCGGCTGAATACCGGGAGTTAGCCGGGAGAAAATCTCTGCCGGGAGGTTGTCGGGAGAGGCGCTGAATACCGGGATTCTCCCGCTAAAAACAAGAGGGTTGGCAAGTATGCCTTCTATTGATGTCCCGTAAGTGATCGTTGGCTTTATGCAAATTAGCTCTTTGCTCTCCGTGTTTTCTTCCCCGTGTTTGATTTGTCCCGTCTTCTCCCTTGTGTCCGCAGTGTTTTCCTTCCGTTACCTTAGATCCGAGCTGTGCGTCTCGCTTCCTTCCATTACGTTCTTTACAAGTGTATGTAAACTTTTGACCACGACTGTATTTTATCACTGCATTTTGTCAAAATGATTGTCTCGTTCTCATGAACCCAATTCCGTATATCGTCCCGTCTCGGGGGCTGAGCGTATCTCCACACTCTAAGTGTTTAGCAAAATTGAGATTTCAAATATTTCACTGATAGATTATTGAGTGTAAACATTATTTGAATAAACACCCATTATCCACCCTTTTATGACGAGTGTATAACACTGGGCACACATGCTACTGTGGGCTTGAGAACATAAATAGCTTTAATGATTGTGCACTTTGCTGGGCTTTTCCACCACTCAAAGAATTAAGAATGCTTTTAACATTACAATTTAATTCACCTCTTCACACTGTGATTTACAGTATGACCGTGACTTGTGTAGCCATATAGCAAAGTTAAAAGCATAATAATATACTTATAACGTAGAGGAAACGATTTGCAATCGAAGGCCTTGCATGGTTTTTGTACACCCCAATTTCCGTAGGATTTGCTTTTCTCTTGGTTAATTTACAGTGAAACATTGTGCCTCACCAATGAGTCCATTTGCCCGTGTATCATCGTGTGGACTTGAGTGCCCAAACAAAGCATCCTATGTGTTTTTATTTTTTTGTAGTACATCTGGAAAATATACTAACCACAGAGCAAAATAAAGTTGTACCATATTGTACTAGTCCTGTCAAAGTCAATGAGAGATGTTACGAGCCTGTGGTTCCAGATTACTGTACTTGAATGCACCACACAGATATGCTACTCTAGCCAAATATCCATTCATCCATCCATCCATCCATCTTCAACTGCTTATCCGGAATGGGGTCGCGGGGACACCAGCTCTAGCAAAGACCCCCAGACTTCCCTCTCCAGAGCAACATTAGCAACTTCCTCCTGGGGAATCCCGAAGCGTTCCCAGGCCAGAGAGGAGATGTAATCCCCCCATCTGGTCCTTGGCCTGCCACGGGGTCTCCTCCCAGTGGGACGTGCAACGAGGACCTCCCTAGGGAGACGCTGGTGAAGCATCCGCACGAGATGCCTCAACCACCAAAGCTGGCTCCTTTCCAAGCGAAGGAGCAGCGGCTCTACTCCGAGTCTCTCTCGGGTGACTGAACTTCTCACCCTATCTCTAAGGGAGATGCCAGCCACCCTTCTGAGGAAACTCATTTCGGCCGCTTGTATCCGCAATCTTGTTCTTTCGGTCATGACCCACACTTCATGACCATAGGTGAGAGTAGGAATGTAGATAGCTCGGTAGACCGAGAGCTTTGCCTTCTGGCTCAGCTCTCGTTTGGTCACAACAGTGCGGCAGAGAGACTGCAATACTGCCCCAGCTGCTCCCATTCTCAGGCTGATTTCCTTCTCCATCTTTCCCTCACTTAAGACCCTGAGATACTTCAACTCCTCCACCTGGGACAGAGTCTCGTACTCTACCTGGACTGTACAAACCATCGGTCTCCTGCTGAGAACCACGGCCTCAGATTTGGAGATGCTGATCCTCATTCCAGCCGCTGAACAGTCGGCTGCGAACCGATCCAGTGAGAGCTGAAGGTCACGAACCGAAGGTGCCATCAGGACCACATCCTCTGCAAACAGCAGTGACGCAACCTTTATCCCCGCCCCCGAGACGTATACCCTTTCCGCCATGGTCACGACTCTGCCTAGAAATCCTGTCCATCTAGCCAAATAATCAAAAGTAATAGGTCCTCTTACCGGATGTCCTTTATAGTTTTGTCGAGGGCCGGGTCTTGAGCAATCACCTTGATGGCAGATGGGAACCTTTTCTGCTCACATTTTCAACATTCAAACAATTTTAAATAAAACTAGAATCGATAAAATTGATCGATTCCCTTTTAAAACAATCTTGAATCGAAACTTCTTCTGTAAAGCAAACTTGCCAAGCACAGACCGATATACTTGAAACTTAGGAATATAAATCAATCTTTTGATATATCGATCAATCCTTTCACCCCTATAAATGATCCAACCAGCAGATTACATTCTAAGAATCAACACCAGAGAGCTGAGTCGAGGAATCCTAGTCACAATCCCAAAGCCGATAGCAGACAGCCTCAGGAGCATCTAGCAGTAGGGCCTGCCCTCCGCATACTCAATGATGAAGGCCTTTGTGATGCCAATTTGAGCTTCATCAAAGTCCTCTTCTCCCCAAATTCTATTAGCGTCATCTGCCTCCAAGAAACCCACATTGGCATAGAAGTAGCAGGGCACTACACCATCAATGGCTTTGACCTGGCAACTCATGTTCCAGGAGTGCTCAACCAAGGGGCTTATCTTCTGCCGGAAGGTACCCTGCCTAATCTCACTCGCTTCCTTTTTATTTCAGTAGATATCACTTGCTCTTTTTTGTTACTCGCTTCACTTCTCTATTGTCCGTCTCTGCATTTAGAGTTGTCGTGTCTACCGCCTGGAATACACAGATTTAACTGGCTAAGCAGGATCCCGTGTGTTGGTTTATTCACATGAAATTGGTCAGTGTATGTCTTGATCCTTTGAAACAATACAGTTTATAAAAGTGGTGCCGGTCCAAATAGAAGTGCTCTGTCAAAACGTAAAGTATGTAAATAATGAATTTACTATAGGTCCAGGTCCGCACAGCGTCAGGGTCCGGATTTGGACCCCAATCCGGCAGTCAGTATTCCCTGCTCTAGCCCATCCTTGCCCAAATGTGCTGCTGTATGCGTTTGTCCCCCCAGGCCTAAGGGAGCCTGTCACTGATTTTGGTCACACCCAGATGGCCATCCAAACTATGGATCGCAGAGATTGTACAACTTTTGGACGGCAAACCCTGGCCTTTTTCTGCTCGCTGACATCTGCTGTCTGAGGCGAGAAGATAAATCTACCACTAGGTAGCACTTTGGGCCTGGCCACCAAGAGGTGGAATTTAACTGCTGCAGGTTTGCCTGATCAGGTCATTGACACTATTATTTACTATTCCACTCGCTCCTTGCGCAACTGCAAATGTGTTTTTGAGAAATGGTGTAATCTTAGGAACATCATTTCCTTTCAGTGCTCAGTGGTGGACCTCTTTTTGTGGAATGAGGGAAGGCTTTTTCCACAATCAAGGTATACTTGGCAACCATCACTGCTTGCCATGTGGGCATTAGAGGTAAGTCTGTTGGGCAGAACCGTTTGGTATGCCATTTATTGAAGGGGACACGTCGTAAATTCCCATTTTTTCTGCCCTTGGTCCTACTGTGGGATCTGTCTGTGGTGATGGAGGCCCTTTCACGTCATCTATTCAAGCTAATGATGCTGTGGAAATGAAAAGTGTTTCTTTGAAGACGGTGTTGCCCTTAGTTTTGACTACAGCAAATCATGTGAGTGATTTATCAATTAGCCCAGCTTGTTCACAATTTGCTTCAGGGCTGACGAGTGTCTGCATGCAGCCCAAACATGATTTTATGCCAAAGACGGTGGACTCATCTTATAAGTGTTCCTTTGTGGAGTTGAGGGCACTTCACCCGCCTCCATTTGCAACAATTTAGGAGCAGAGGCTGGTTGTGCCCCGTGAGGTGATGTTGCAAGAACAGCAGAGTTCAGAAGAGTGGATCAGCGGTTTGTGTTATGTTTCTAGACTGGAATATGGAGTCTATCTCACTGGCCTATACTTGTAAGGGGTTGTAACCCTCTCCAGGTTTGCAACCACAAGAGGTGTGGCCATATCTTTGGCCCTGTTCAGGTCATCTTTGCGGCAGCAAGCTGGGCTACACTTTACATGTTTGTCAAGTTTTATCCTCTAGATGTGTCTGGGCCATCCGTGGAGGTGTGAGCTTCGCAGCATTAGACTGTGTGGAGCTCAGCTTGCTGGCTGAAATCCAGGAGCTGGCCATACCTCCTATAGTGAAACACCGAACAAAGTTAGAAGAGGAACTTTGGGTTACTCAGAGTAACCTTTGTTCTTTGATAACAGAGTGAGGTCTTTCACTTTTGATGCTCTGCTTGCAGGCACGGTAAGAAACTGTTTTGAATGATTTGGAGGGAGGGGTCGGCCGTGCCCCGGTCACAACTCGACATTTCTGGCATCCTGGCAGGTATGTCATTGGAGTTTCCGTTATAATACAATATCTCTTAGTGATACACCTCACTTCGACAGGCTCTTTGAAACCGGTTAGTAACAAAAAACAAAGTAGCAACATTGGATTGGTACTATACAAAGTTGACTCTGCATCCTTCAGAGTTTGTAATAAAAAAACTTTTGGAACTCCTGTTATCTGTTATAGACTGTATTATTTTACTTACGTTACATTTGACCTTTTTTTCAGAATTGCATTCATTAGACAATTCCCTGTCAGCCATTTAGTTTTTTTATTAAAAATCATTAAGAACTTCGGAAGTTTTGAAACATGCAATCTTAAACTTACCTCCCAAGCCCGGTCTCAACCTGTTATCATATCCGTCCAGGAGACTGTCCAGGATCTTAGTGAACGTTGTGATGTCTTTGCGTGTAGCATTGGAATCGGCTTTGGACCTAAATTGAGATAACAGCATCAGTACTAATAATATGCATGTGGAACATTGCAGGCGTTAAAACACTAAGAACAGTTTCTTCCTGAGGCGATCACTCTGATAAAGTCCAAACAGTCGCAGTGTGTCAGCCCCAAATTATTATTCCGTCGCAAAGGTTTGGCGAGATCCACAGCCCACAGTTTTCATCCGATCAGACCGTTCAAATATCAAAATGTTGGTGTTGACCGGGAATCGTGAGCTCCCCCAAAAAATGTTAAACTATCCCGGATTACACAATAATTCCCGGTTTTCTGGGATCTTTTGAATGAATGGGCCAATTTTGAAACATGCACAACTCCCACATTTCTCACCCAATTCAAACCGGTCCACCATCCACACACTCCACTCACCTTGGACAATCAAGTAAAAAACATCCAGGAATTCCCAGTATTCCTGGTTTTGCAAAGCCCTATTTTCACCTCTTTTCACTTTGCACATGTTTCAACCGTTTTTGACCATTCCACCTTCAAAACATTCTTCTTAGTTGGGACAAAAATCCTCCTGTTAGTGTCTTGTACAAATTCCTGTTTTTCCCAAAATTCCAGGAATTCAAAAAAACCCATTCTCAATTCAAACTGTTCAAAAACCAACCCATTCATAACATCTAGGACAAATGTGCTGGTATCAATATTTTCAAAGATTTCCGGTTTTCCTGAAATTTCCAAATTCCCAGGAAATTCCCATTCATAGTTCGACAGTGGTCTAAATTCTGAAAATTCTGCGCCCGTCTTACACCAACCTTTCAACCATCCACCCACACTAATCTTCCAATATATCGAACGCAAAACATGTGTTCCCTTTCCCAAAACTCCCAGTTTTCTCGGAATTTCCCAAAATGTTCTCCCCATCGACAGTGAATCGGCATTATACAATCTACTGCATATCCCACATTTCTCGTCCGATTTAAACCGTTCCACCATCCACACACTCCACTCACCCTGGACAATAAAGTAAAAAATCCAGGAATTCCCAGTATTCCTGGTTTTCCAAAGCCCTACTTTCACCTCTTCCTGGAAAACTTTCACATTGCACATTTTTCAACCATTTTTGACCATTCCACCCTCAAAACATTCTTCTCAGTTGGGACACAAATGCTCCTGTTATTGTCTTGTACAAATTCCTGTTTTCCCCCAAAATTCCAGGAATTCCAAAATACCCATTCTTAATTCAAACTGTTACTGCCTCAACATTTTACAACCGATTCAAAAACCAACCCATTCATAACATCTAGGACATTTGTGCTGGTATCAATATTTTCAAAGATTTCCGGTTTTCCCGAAATTCCCAAATTCCCAGGAAATTCCCATTCATAGTTCGACAGTGGCCTAAATTCTGAAAATTTTGCTCACACTACTCTTCCAATATATCGAACGCAAAACATGTTTTCCCTTTCCTAAAAGTAAATTTCCCAGAATTTTCTCCCCATCGACAATGAATCGGCATTATACAATCTACTGCATACCCCACACTTCTCATCCGATTTGAACCATTCCACCATCCACACACTCCACTCACCTTGGACAATAAAGTAAAAAAATCCAGGAATTCCCAGTATTCCTGGTTTTCAAAAGCCCTATTTTCACCTCTTCCTGGAAAACTTTCACATTGCACATTTTTTAACCGTCTTTGACCATTCCACCCTCAAAACATTCTTCTCAGTTGGGACACAAATGCTCCTGTTATTGTCTTGTACAAATTCCCGTTTTTCCCCAAAAATCCAGGAATTCCAAAATACCCATTCTCAATTCAACCGACTCAAAAACCAACCCATTCATAACATCTAGGACAATTGTGCTGGTATCAATATTTTCAAAGATTTCCGGTTTTCCCGAAATTCCCAGGAAATTCTTATTCATAGTTCGACAATGGCTCAAATTCTGAAAATGTTGCGCCCGTTTTAAACCGACCTTTCAACCATCCAACCACACTACTCTTCCAATATATCGAGCGCAAAACATGTTTTCCCTTTCCCAAAATTCGCAGTTTTCCTGGAATTTCCCGGGATTTTCTCCCCATCAACAATGAATCAGCATTGTACAATCCACTGCACATCCCACATTTCTCATCCAATTTGAACCATTTCACCATCCACACACTCCACTCACCCTGGACATTCAAGCCAGGATGTTTCCAGGTTCCGAAATGTCCCTGAGTACCAGGAATTTCCACCCATGGAAAATGAATGGGCAATATACAAACCTCTCTGTAGTCCACATTTCTCAACCGATTCGAACCATTCCACCATCCACAGACTCCACTCACCCTGGACATTCAAGCATTTCAGTTCCACTCACGTGTATCGGCGGTTTGGCGGCTTGCGCACATAGGGCATTCACACACGATTCCGACCGGAATTTAATTCTAGTTGTTTAGATTGTACAAAGAGAGCACAGTATACCAATTCAAATGATTTATGTGTTGTACATACCTGGTCAATAAAGCCTATTCTAATAATTGCTTCACTGACCCCAAAACACAATGTAACATGTACTTTCTTCCTTAAAAAATCGCAAAAAGTCGTATTATTTCAGGGGTACGCATGAAAGGTTTAAGTTGGATGATAAAATTAACACACATACAGTAAGTAGACTGCCACTGGAAACCAGATCAATCTTGCATGCACGCACGTCTATTGATCGATGGCTGCACATGTGCCAGTCTCCCTGGACGCAGAGAGGCTGATGGTACCTCTCATAACAACCGAGGGTTTATTTTTGGCTTCTTGAAAGGAGACAGATCTTAAGGAGCCATTCCCTTCGAACGAAAAACAAATCACTTGTTGCTGTTAAAGCATAAGATACCATTTGGATCCGAATAATTCAAATGTACACATTCTATGTTTGTACTCCACTGGTGGGAATTATTTTGATTTGGTTAGTGTTTTCATCGGAACATTCCGGTGGTGCTGAATCCCAATGCTGTGACAGTGAGAGCGTGAACTTGTTATGTCCTGGTAGAAATTGCATCATTTTTCAAAAGAACCTAAGGCCATGCAAGGAAAATAATCCTGGAATTTAAAAAAGTTAACATGTAGGCTATAAATGTAACTCTCCAGCTACAAAACCCCAAAAGCAGTGAAGTTGTCACGTTGTGTAAATGCTAAGTAAAAAGAGAATACAACAAATCCTTTTCAACTTATATTCAATTGAATAGACTGCAAAGACAAGATATTTCATGTTCACACGGAGAAACTTTGTTATTTGTTGCAAAAATTAGCTGAGGAAGTTGAGGAACGCTCATCAAAGACTTATTTGGAACATCCCACAGGTGAACAGGCTAATTGGGAACAGGTGGGTGCCATGATTGGGTATAAAAGCAGCTTCCATGAAATGCTCAGTCATTCACAAACAAGGACGGGGCGAGGGTCACCACTTTGTCAAGAAACGCCTGAGCAAATTGTTTAAGAACTACATTTCTCAACAAGGAATTTAGGGATTTCACCATCTACGCTCCGTAATATCATCAAAAGGTTCAGAGAATCTGGAGAAATCACTGCACGTAAGCCATGATATTACACACCTTGGATCCCTCAGGCGGTACCGCATCAAAAAGCGACATTGGTGTGTAAAGGATATCACCACATGGGCTCAGGAACACTTTAGAAAACCACTGTCAGTAAGTACAGTTGGTCGCTACATCTGTAAATGCAAGTTAAAACTCTACTACTAACGACCTACTCAGTGGCCTAGTGGTTAGAGTGTCCGCCCTGAGATCGGTAGGTTGTGAGTTCAAACCCCGACCGAGTCAAAGACTATAAAAAAAATGGGACCCATTACCTCCCTGCTTGGCACTCAGCATCAAGGGTTGGAATTGGGGGTTAAATCACCAAAAATGATTCCCGGGCGCGGCACCGCTGCTGCCCACTGCTCCCCTCACCTCCCAGGGGGTGATCAAGGGGATGGGTCAAATGCAGAGGACAAATTTCACCACACCTTGTGTGTGTGTGACAATCATTGGTACTTTAACTTTTAACTTTAACTTTACTATGCAAAGCCAAAGACATTTATCAACAACACCCAGAAACACTTGGCTGGGCCTGAGCTCATCTAAGATGGACTGATACAAAGTGGAAAAGTGTTCTGTGGTCTGACGAGTCCACATTTCAAACTGTTTTTGGAAACTGTGGACTTCGTGTCCTCCGGACCAAAGAGGAAAAGAACCATCCGGACTGTTCTAAAAGGCAGCATGTGTGATGGTATGGGGGTGTATTAGTGGCCAAGACATGGGTAACTTACACGATTATTTATTATGCTGATTATTTATGTTTCTGTTATGGCTGTGATAAAAAATACTGCAGCATATTGGTGATAGGTGGATGGAGTCTTTTTTGTTGGACCAAAGCTTTGCTATGTTTTTCTCCACACTTTGTTGGTGAATTTCAGTTGCTATTGGAATTCCTTCTTAAAGGTTCCTTTACTTTATCAATATTTAGAAAAAAAAAACATAAATGATTGGAACTAATGACATCACAATTTTTCGCACCTTGGACCTTTTAGAGCAGTGGTCCCCAACAATTGGTACCGGGCCGCACAAGAAATTTAATTTAAAAAAAAATTTTTTTTATGAATTTTAACATAAAAAACACAATATATACATTATATATCAATATAGATCAATACAGTCTGCAGGGATACAGTCCGTAAGCACACATGATTGTATTTATTTATGTAAAAAAAAAAAAAAAAAAAAAAAAATTTAAATACACCCCACCGGTCCATGGGACAAATTTTCAAGCGTTGGCCGGTCCACAGCTACAAAAAGGTTGGGGACCACTGTTTTAGAGTCAAAGTTGAAAACTACAGATTAGGGACGATTACAGATTGTTACTGTACAGTTGTAATCTGAGTACTAACCACGGCTTCGCGATTATTACGCCTTGATTCATGTCAACAAAAAAACTAAATGATAAAAATCACACAGACATTCTTGAGAGATGTTGCTGTGCTACTGTCACAAATAACAGTGATCAATTAATAACATAATAAGAGTACAAAATTGGATCGGTTCGCAGCCGAGTGTGAAGCGACTGGGATGACAATCAGCACCTCCAAGTCCGAGTCCATGGTTCTCGCCCGGAAAAGGGTGGAGTGCCATCTCCAGTTCAAGTACCTGGGAGTCTTGTTCACGAGTGAGGGAAGAGTGGATGGTGAGATCGACAGGCGGATCGGTGCGGCGTCTTCAGTAATGCGGACGCTGTATCGATCCGTTGTGGTGAAGAAGGAGCTGAGCCGGAAGGCAAAGCTCTCAATTTACCGGTCGATCTACGTTCCCATCCTCACCTATGGTCATGAGCTTTGGGTTATGACCGAAAGGACAAGATCACGGGTACTGAAATGAGTTTCCTCCGCCGGGTGGTGGGTCTCTCCCTTAGAGATAGGGTGAGAAGCTCTGTCATCCGGGAGGAGCTCAAAGTAAAGCCGCTGCTCCTCCACATGGAGAGGAGCCAGGTGAGGTAGTTTGGTGTGCTCTTCTACACCAAAATGTATCTATTTATTATTCAACTTATTCTTCTTTTTCCAGATTTTGGCACGCTCTAACTTCCACATTTTTCCCCCGATTCAAAGCGTTCCAACTTCAAACTGTTCAGCCTATTCGGGAATCGCGGGATTTCCCTTGACAAATTCCAAGAATTCCTAGAATTCCAGGACATTTTTCCCATTTACTGTAAAATGAATTGGCCGTTTTTCAAACTTCCACCATTTCCACATTTTTCAACCGATTCAAACCATTCCACCTTCAACACATTTCACCATTCTGGACCTTCAAACTTCCCTTTTTTCCAAGTTAAAAAAAAATCCAAGATTTTCCAGGATTCTTGGTTTTCCAAAGCCCTATTTCCACCGTTTTTTCTGGTGGCTACTCCTTCCACAATTTCAACGCATTTCAACCGTTCCAACGTCAAAACATTCCTCTTAATCAGGACAAAAAACAAAGTTGTTTTTTTAACAGAAAAAATTCCCGGTTTTCCCGAAATTTCAGGAATTTCGTAAGACCATTTCTCAATTCAACATGTTACTACTTCATCATTTCTCGACCGATTTGAAAAAAATCCAACATCAACCATTTCAACTCATTCAGACCATTTCCAAAAAATTCCAGATGTTCCCAAATTTCCTTAATACCATTTACTACTTCCACATTTCTTGACCGATTTAAACACCAACCAAGTCAGCTCATTCAGGACATTCATGCTCCTAATCATTTTCCAAAAAAATCCAGCTTTTCCCCAAATTTCCAGGAAGTTCCCATTGAAATGAATGGGAAAGTGATGATTACCCCATTAATTTGAGCGAGGATGAAAGATTCGTAGATGAGGAACGTTACAGTGAAGGACTTGAGAGACAGCGATGGACGTATCTTTTTTCGCTCTGACCGTAACTTAGGTACAAGCTGGCTCATTGGATTCCACACTCTCCTTTTTCTATTGTAGATCACAGATTTGTATTTTAAACCACCAGGGATACTATATCCTCTTGAAAATGAGAGTCGAGAACGCGAAATGGACATTCAGTGCCTTTTATCTCCACGACAATACATCGACGAAATGCTTTAGCTACGAGCTAACGTGATAGCATCTTACTTTAACTGCATATAAAAACAAAATAAATAAACCCCTGACTGGAAGTATAGATAGAAAATCAACAATACTATTAAACCGTGGACATGTAAATACACGGTTAATGCTTTCCAGGCTGGCGAAGGTTAACAATGCTGTGCTAACGACGCCATTGAAGCTAATTTAGCAACCGGACTGCACAGAGCTATGCTAAAAACATTAGCTCTCCACCTACGCCAGCCAGCCCTCATTTGCTCATCAACACCCGTGCTCACCTGCGTTCCAGCGATCGGCAGAAGGACGAAGGACTTCACCCGATGCGTTTGGCGGCCCGGAGACGTAGGAAGTCAAGGTGAAGTCGGCGGCTAGCGCGGCTAGCGCGGCTAGCGCGGCTAGCGCGGCTAGCGCTCCAACAAAGTCCTCCTGGTTGTGTTGCTGTAGTCCGCTGCTAATACACCGATCCCCCCTACAACTGTCTTCTTTGCAGCCTTCATTGTTCATTAAAAAAATTGCAAAAGATGTCCAGAATACTGTGGAATTATGAAATGAAAACAGAGCTTTTTGTATAGGATTCTACGGGGTACCATAACTTCCGTTACTCGGACTTCGTCACGCGCATACGTCATCATACCGCGATGTTTCAGCCGGATATTTCCCGGGAGTTTTAAAAGTCACTTTATAAGTTAACCCGGCCGTATTGCCATGTGTTGCAATGTTAAGATTTCATCATTGATATATAAACTATCAGACTGCGTGGTCGGTAGTAGTGGCTTTCAGTAGGCCTTTAAACATGTTTAAATGTGGAAATGGAAATAATAATAATAAAGGTAAAAAAAAAAGCATATTAGTCTCAAATAAATTAATTAAATAAAACACAGTATATAAAATATATACTTCAGCAAATAACAATATATATTAAGAAAAAGGATCCTCAAATGTGCAGCAATACACCTCATCTTTCCCACCCACATCAATTCTTTTTATATTTTTTATACAATAAACTACGCCAAAAAAACTCATAACAGACATACCTTTTTTTGGGAAAAAAACAAAAACAGGGCGTCACACACAGTCCACGGCAAACTGAATCTCTCTCCACTAAAGAATAAAGAAAATTAAAGCTGCAAGCAGCGTTGGTCGGGTCCGCATTTTGGCAGGTGCTAGTCCTCGGTGTCCCAATACTTTTGTCCAGTGGTAGTCCTGAGTGAGACCTACATAGAGGTTTTTGTTTCGTGTCTCTACGATATTCGTACTGGGAGTTAGAGGAAGTTGTGTCTGAGTTCACATTGTCATTATAGGGTATTGTGTGTAGAATTTTGAGGACAAAAAAGAAGTAATTGCATTTTACGTTGTCATTATAGGCACCGGAGCAGCATCAGTGCTGCGGGTCTTTGAAGGCTCGTAAAATCAAAACGGTATTACGAATCCAAACTCTTTCGTCAACTTTTAATCAGAAGGGTTCAATCTCTCTCCTGTAGCAGTTTGAAGCCGAAACGACAAACGCACTCAGAGGAGATAACGTTTGATGTTTGGTGACCGGTTGTAACAAAAATTTAGTGTTGAAGGAGAAATAGCAAACTTTCTGTTGATTTTTGCTGAAGGATGTCAATCTATGAAATGTAGGTCTAGACAAGACCTACATAGAGGTATTTGTTTCGTGTCTCTAAGACGTTCCTACCGGAAGTTACAAGCAGTTTTGTCTGAGTTTTCCTCTAAGGAGCAGTTTTTTTTGTCTGTTTTATTCAAAAATTATGTAGAGCACAATTTTGAGTTTTGGGGTTCGTTTTTTTTTTTTAGATCGCAATTTCCAGCAATCCCGATGTGTGTGAGAATTTTGGTGAGTTTTGAAGTATTTTAAGGGGGTCAAATTAGAGGTCAAAGACGTAAAAAGCAGTGTTTTTAGTACATTTTTGTGTAAAATGGGAAATTGCCAACTTCCTGTTGGTTTTCGCCCGAGAATGTGTCATTATGAGTTGTAGGTCTAAAGGAGACCTACATACAGGTTTTTGTTTCATGTCTCTACGACCTTCCTAGTGGGAGTTACAGGCAGTTTTTTTTTCCTAGGGGGAGCTAGAGCGCAATTTCGATTTTTGGGGTTTGGTTTTTTGACTAACTTGTTCTGGCCCACTTTTTGTATGTGTGTAAAAAATTTGGTGAGTTTTGAAGCATGTTAAGGGGGCTAAAGTAGTGTGCAACGGTGCGGAAGAATAATAATAATAAAGAATAATAATAATAAAACCTTACAAATTCAATAGGGTCCTTTCGTCCCATTGCAAAAGGACTCCCTTTGGGACTCCCTTTGGGATTGCTTTTGAAAAGCTCCTAGAGCGGCACACAAGATGTATTATATATATGTATATATACATATAAATGCTAGAGCGGCACACAAGATGTATTATATATATGTATATATACATATAAATGCTAGAGCGGCACACAAGATGTATTATATATATGTATATATACATATTAATGCTAGAGCGGCACACAAGATGTATTATATATATGTATATATACATATAAATGCTAGAGCGGCACACAAGATGTATTATATATATGTATATATACATATTAATGCTAGAGCGGCACACAAGATGTATTATATATATATGTATATATACATATTAATGCTAGAGCGGCACACAAGATGTATTATATATATATGTATATATACATATAAATGCTAGAGCGGCACACAAGATGTATTATATATATGTATATATACATATTAATGCTAGAGCGGCACACAAGATGTATTATATATATGTATATATACATATTAATGCTAGAGCGGCACACAAGATGTATTATATATATGTATATATACATATAAATGCTAGAGCGGCACACAAGATGTATTATATACATGTATATATACATATAAATGCTAGAGCGGCACACAAGATGTATTATATATATGTATATATACATATAAATGCTAGAGCGGCACACAAGATGTATTATATATATGTATATATACATATAAATGCTAGAGCGGCACACAAGATGTATTATATATATGTATATATACATATAAATGCTAGAGCGGCACACAAGATGTATTATATATATGTATATATACATATAAATGCTAGAGCGGCACACAAGATGTATTATATATATGTATATATACATATAAATGCTAGAGCGGCACACAAGATGTATTATATATATGTATATATACATATAAATGCTAGAGCGGCACACAAGATGTATTATATATATGTATATATACATATAAATGCTAGAGCGGCACACAAGATGTATTATATATATGTATATATACATATAAATGCTAGAGCGGCACACAAGATGTATTATATATATGTATATATACATATAAATGCTAGAGCGGCACACAAGATGTATTATATATATGTATATATACATATAAATGCTAGAGCGGCACACAAGATGTATTATATATATGTATATATACATATAAATGGTATAGCGGCACACAAGATGTATTATATATATGTATATATACATATAAATGCTAGAGCGGCACACAAGATGTATTATATATATGTATATATACATATAAATGCTAGAGCGGCACACAAGATGTATTATATATATGTATATATACATATAAATGGTATAGCGGCACACAAGATGTATTATATATATGTATATATACATATAAATGGTATAGCGGCACACAAGATGTATTATATATATGTATATATACATATAAATGCTAGAGCGGCACACAAGATGTATTATATATATGTATATATACATATAAATGGTATAGCGGCACACAAGATATATTATATATATGTATATATACATATAAATGGTATAGCGGCACACAAGATGTATTATATATATGTATATATACATATAAATGCTAGAGCGGCACACAAGATGTCCACACAGCAGAGCCCCTGACCCGTGCACAAACTCATGAGACAGGAGACCCCGCAACAACTGCCGCTAGCAGTAAGCTAACCCACACATCCTTTAGCATACAAAAGTTCGTTTTTTTTCAACAATTCAACAACCATTCGGGAATTCAACACGCATGCCCACCAACAAGTCACAAAACAGTGCGCATTCCCACAAAACACTTTTAAAAGCGACAACCAAAAAGTTGATAAAAAACAAAACAAAAGGAGAGAGACATAAACGTGACTTACCAGCTCCGCGCGTCAGTGCTCACTGAAGTAGGGATGTGCGTATCGATCCTGTGGTATCGATATATCGATACTCACACGCTACTCATTTGGCATCACTTTTCTGAAAAAGTATCGATATAAACCAAAAAACGGCGTGTGGGGGTGCAAGCATCACTTTCAGATGTTTTTGATGACTTACTTAACTTCCTATGTGCTGGGACACCCCTGTACCTGGCAGAGTGTAGAGCTGGCCCAGTCACGTGACAGGAGACAGCCAATGAGCGTCGTCAACGTGCAACACACACACACACACACACACACACACACACACACACACACACACACACACACACACACACACACACACACACAGCCAGCCAGCCGACATATCCAGTGTTGTCCATTTGTTGACTTAAAACAGGCATTGTTTTTTGTTTTTTTAGTAATGTTTACTGAATATTTTTGTGTGGAGTTTGCATGTTCTCCCCGTGACTGCGTGGGTTCCCTCCGGCTTCCTCCCACCTCCAAAGACATGCACCTGGGGATAGGCCCCTCCCACCTCCAAAGACATGCACCTGGGGATAGGCCCCTCCCACCTCCAAAGACATGCACCTGGGGATAGGCCCCTTTTACCTCCAAAGACATGCACCTGGGGATAGGCCCCTCCCACCTCCAAAGACATGCACCTGGGGATAGGCCCCTCCCACCTCCAAAGACATGCACCTGGGGATAGGTTGATTGGCAACACTAAATGGTCCCCAGTGTGTGAATGTTGTCTGTCTGTCTGTGTTGGCCCTGCGATGAGGTGGCGACTTGTCCAGGGTGTACCCCGCCTTCCGCCCGATTGCAGCTGAGATAGGCTCCAGCACCCCCCGCGACCCCGAAGGGAATAAGCGGTAGAAAATGGATGGATGTTTAAATGATTATCCTAAATTCAAATAATTTCCACACAGGGGAATTCACTGTTAGTTGAACATTGCTTGCGTATTTAAAACAAGATAAGAAAGAGATACAATTTGGAGATTCTTCATCTTTGCATTACAGTTTTATTTTTTTCCAAGAAAATCTTGAATATATGATTGAATGTGATTTTGGTTTTAATCTGTGACATGATTTCTTACATTTCGAAAACATTAGCCTATTTCATATTTCATTAATTGCTAATTATATCACAAACTTTAAAAAATAACTGCAGCTTCTTGCAATTCGGATTTGACTGTTAATTGGAAAGCCCTAATATTTAATTATTATTATATATAATATATAGTTATTATTATATATAATATTTAATTAATTTTTCATATTTATGTTATTTATTTTAATTTTACTTGTATTATATATTGACCATAGTAAATGTGGTATAAATGGTCTGTATTTGTCTTGTGATTTGTCTTAAATAATAACAATAGTAATAATATTTTTGACTGACAAAAAATTGCCAATAAGAAATTATTGGTATCGGTATCAATGAAAATGCAAGAAAATGTATCGGTGTCGTATCGAATCCTAAAAGTGTGGTATCGCCCATCCCTAACTGAAGCTGGTCACAAAGGTGCGACGCCAAATCAGCCCCCAGGGAAACAAAAAGGTATGTCACGGGAAATAATAGAGTGGAACTTATTTACAATGAGAAACACTTTTGGGGAAGTTCACAACAAAATATGATGTGAATAATTGACCAAAATTAAAATAAAATCAAATCAAATTTAGCTCGGCTACATGGGCATCTACATCTACTATGATTGGCATGAGAAGCTGGGCAGGACAAAAAAAAAAAAAACACAAAAATGGTATCTTTGTTTGTTTACTTACTACTAAAAGACAAGTTGTCTAGTATGTTCAACATTTTATTGAAGGACTAAATGACAATAAGAAGACTTTTTGTTCAAATAAAGACAATAACGACATTTTTTGTGGTCCCCTTTTGTTTAGAAAAGTATCGAAAAGTATCGAAATACATTTTGTTGTCAGTACCGGTACCAAAATATTGGCATGGAGACTACAACACTAGAATGAAGCATTAAAGTCTGAAAAGCACTATTTTCTCAACATTTTATTTGACTCGTTTTTTAAATAATTATTTTGACCACATCAGTTCATTATAAATGTATTCTTTTGTTGTTGTTGTTTTGAACAAATGTGCACGCACACTCACGTCAGCACGTCTCCTAAAAACGTCAACCACGTGCGTCTCCTTTTCCCGATCGTGCTGTCAAAACCGGGATCGATCTTATTCCGAATGGATCGATAAAGGAGAGGGAAGATCTTACCCGCCGTGCATCGCGATCACGTACAGCAGCACGGAGGCGAGACGCGAGCTGCGTGGTCGTGACATGGTCCTCAGGTCCTCAGGTCTGCAGGTCCTCAGGTCCTCAGGTCCTCAGGTCCTCAGGTCCTCAGGTCCTCCGGTCTGCAGGTCTGCAGGTCCAGCTGGTCCTCGGAGACCTCGTTAGAACATCAGACGAGCCCGCCGACGTCGATCCCGCGGTCCACGAGCGGCGTTCGCGCGTAAATTTGGCGGGGTTTTCACCGCCGAGAAAGCGACAGGTGTCAGCTGCGAACGGCCGCGAGGGAAAGAACACGCCTGGCGTGGAAACAAGCCGCGTGACGACCGTCCGCGTGGAAAGTGAGCAGAGGGGAGGACGCGCCTAAATCAGTCACGTGATGCGTCAACACTTCATCCACGTCAGTCCACTGGACACAATAATGTTGTTTTTTTCTAAGATGTCAGACTAATAAATGACAATTTAATCATGTCTGATATCAGCTTCTGCTTGTGTAGGTGTGGTCGCGGGGGCAGCAGCCCAAGCAGAGTTTAATGCACAAAGTTAGAGAAGACGACCCTCGATATGTTGGCGGTTTCTATGAAAACATTTCAAATATGCGACTTCAGCTCGTTAGGTCTCAAAGTATTTAGTGACGCGCCATACCAAGTCAAATTCGGGCTGGTATCGACGATGATACCTATCCGATACTGATACTTTGAGCAATACCTTTAAATAAATTTAAAAAACCCCAGTAAAAATACAAAAGAAAAGAGCAAAACATTGGAATGTAATAAGAAAAAGCTGATATGTTGTATACTTAGTCCCCTATAACACAAGTTTTGTTTTTAGATGTAAACAATATACGTTTTTAGCTTCTTTTTTAAATTAAAAATAATATCAAAATGGCCTTTTGACTTTCCAATATGTGGCCCAAAAGTTTAGACACCCCTGATATCAAATATTATAAGATCCCCAAATAAAAGTAAAATATACTTAAAATATGAACAAAGTTAGTTAGTACATTAAAAGTAATTATAATACTAACTCAATTAATTTTAAAAATGACAAAAAGCATAATAAACATTGTTAAATGTGGAACTGAACATGAATATTTTCAAACAGGCAGAATTGTGGACACACTAATTTATGCAGTTACACAATCTTATTATTATTATTTGTATTCTATTCTTAGATGGGGAAAACAACAGTAAAAATGTTGGAAAGAAAAGCAAAGTATGTCATGAGAAAAAATCTGAAACGTAACTAATCGTCAAGACTTGGACTATGGCATGGTTTCTTCTCCCGTGGTGCAAATGTTTTGGACCAGACATGGCGTGAAGGTGAATACATGGTTTAATATTAACACTCTAAAAAGGAATAAACAGAAGGCGCGCACAAGGGCGGAAGTACAAAACTTGGCTATACAAACAAAAACTTCCACAAAGGCAGGACTATGGACAAAAAAAAAACCAATCTTGCAAAGTATGGCATGAATAAAGAAAACTTACTTGGACGTGAAAAGGGCATGAAAAAGAGCAGCATGGATCATAAGGGTGTGTAGAGAGTGTGATGTCGCCAGGCAGACTAACAGAAAACAATTGACTTAAGTCAGGGGTCACCAACGCGGTGCCCGCGGGCACCAGGTCGCCCGTAAGGACCAGATGAGTCGCCTGCCGGCCTGTTCTAAAAATAGCTCAAATAGCAGCACTTACCAGTGAGCTGCCTCTATTTTTTAAATTGTATTTATTTACTAGCAAGCTGGTCTCGCTTTGCCTGACATTTTTAATTCTAAGAGAGACAAAACTCAAATAGAATTTGAAAATCCAAGAAAATATTTTAAAGACTTGGTCTTCAATTGTTTAAATAAATTCATACATTTTTTTACTTTGCTTCTTATAACTTTCAGAAAGACAATTTTAGAGAAAAAATACAACCTTAAAAATGATTTTAGGATTTTTAAACACATATACCTTTTTACCTTTTAAATTCCTTCCTCTTCTTTCCTGACAATTTAAATCAATGTTCAAGTAAATTTATTTTTTTTATTGTAAAGAATAATAAATACATTTTAGCTTCTGTTTTTTCGACGAAGAATATTTGTGAAATATTTCTCCAAACCTATTATGATTAAAATTCAAAAAAATTATTCTGGCAAATCTAGAAAATCTGTAGAATCAAATTTAAATCTTATTTCAAGGTCTTTTGAATTTCTTTTAAAATTGTTGTTCTGGAAAATCTAGAAGAAATAATGATTTGTCTTTGTTAGATATATAGCTATATATATATCCAATTTGTTATATATTCTAATAAAGTGTAGATTGGATTTTAACCTATTTAAAACATGTCATCAAAATTCTAAAATTAATCTTAATCAGGAAAAATTACTAATGATGTTCCATGAATTTTATTTTTTATTTTTTCAAAAAGATTAGAATTAGCTAGTTTCTCTCTTCTTTTTTTCGGTTGAATTTTGAATTTTAAAGAGTCGAAATTGAAGATAAACTATGTTTCAAAATTTAATTGTCATTTTTTTCGTGTTTTCTCCTCTTTTAAACCGTTCAATTAAGTGTAAATATCATTCATTATTAATAATAACATAGAGTTAAAGGTAAATTGAGCAAATTGGCTATTTCTGGCAATTTATCTAAGTGTGTATCAAACTGGTAGCCCTTCGCATTAATCACTACCCAAGAAGTAGCTCTTGCTTTCAAAAAGGTTGGTGAGCCCTGACTTAAATAATACAGACGTGATTGACAACAGGTGTGCATGTGAGTCCGAACGTGAAAACAGGTGCGTGACATGACAGGTGAAAACTAATGGGTTGCTACGGTGACAAAACAAACAAAAGTGCACAAAGAGTCCAAAAACAAAACAGCACATAGCCAAACAAAAACATGATCAACACAGATAATAACGATCAATAATATACTTAGTCATCTGGAATACAAAGCTGACACAATATCTGTTTTTATCATTTTTTGGAAAATAAAAAAAAAATCAAACGTTGTCAAAAAGCATGTTGTTTCAACCTTGTATTTGTCTTGTATATATTGGTTGGGAAATGACCACATTTCAATGTCAAATCAACGTCACAACCCGACGTTGAATAAACGTCGTCAACAAGCATGTTGTTTCAACGTTGTCTTTGAGATGCTCAACATCAGGACCTCATTCAACAAGGAAGAAAGGCCTACTGAAATGATTTTTTTTTATTTAAACGGGAATAGCAGATCCATTCTATGTGTCATACTTGATCATTTCGCGATATTGCCATATTTTTGCTGAAAGGATTTAGTAGAGAAAATCGACGATAAAGTTCGCAACTTTTGCTCGCTGATAAAAAAAAGCCTTGCCTGTAGCGGAAGTAGCGTGACGTCACAGGAGCTAGTATTCCTCACAATTCCCCGTTGTTTACAATGGAGCGAGAGAGATTCGGACCGAGAAAGTGATGATTACCCCATTAATTTGAGCGAGGATGAAAGATTCGTGGACGAGGAACGTTACAGTGAAGGACCAGAATGCAGTGAAATACATATTTTTTTTCACTCTGACCGTAACTTAGGTACAAGCTGGCTCATTGGATTCCACACTCTCTCCTTTTTCTATTGTGGATCACGGATTTGTATTTTAAACCACCTGGGATACTATATCCTCTTGGAAATGAGAGTCGAGAACGCAAAATGGACATTCACTGCCTTTTATCTCCACGACAATACATCGGCGAAATGCTTAAGCTACGAGCTAACGTGATAGCATCGTGCTTTAACTGCATATAGAAACAAAAAAATAAACCCCTGACTGGAAGTATAGATAGAAAATCAACAATACTATTAAACCGTGGACATGTAAATACACGGTTAATGCTTTCCAGCCTGGCGAAGGTTAACAATGCTGTGCTAACGACGCCATTGAAGCTAACTTAGCAACTTAGCAACGGGACCTCACAGAGCTATGCTAAAAACATTAGCTCTCCACCTACGCCAGCCAGCCCTCATCTACTCATCAACACCCGTGCTCACCTGCGTTCCAGCGATCGGCAGAAGGACGAAGGACTTCACCCGATGCGTTTGGCGGCCCGGAGACGTAGGAAGTCAAGGTGAGGTCGGCGGCTAGCGCGGCTAGCGCGGCAACAAAGTCCTCCTGGTTGTGTTGCTGTAGTCCGCTGCTAATACACCGATCCCACCTACAACTGTCTTCTTTGCAGCCTTCATTGTTCATTAAACAAATTGCAAAAGATGTCCAGAATACTGTGGAATTATGAAATGAAAACAGAGCTTTTTGTATAGGATTCTACGGGTACCATAACTTCCGTTACTCTGACTTCGTCACGCGCATACGTCATCATACCGCGACGTTTCAGCCGGATATTTCCCGGGAAGTTTTAAAAGTCACTTTATAAGTTAACTCGGCCGTATTGGCATGTGTTGCAATGATAAGATTTCATCATTGATATATAAACTATCAGACTGCGTGGTCGCTAGTAGTGGCTTTCAGTAGGCCTTTAACGTTGTTTGAATGTCTTGTGCCTGCTGGGTAGGGATTCTTTCAGAATAAAATACCCATGGGAAGGGAAAGTTGGGGACTACTGACTTGGAGTACCCGTTAGCTGAGAAAAGATGCAGCTTTGGTAATGCCGTTATTCCAAAATTATTAAAAAATATGTATTATAAAAACAATTTACAATGGATGTTCTCTTTCATCCACATCATCTTGTTATCAATGGATGACAACTGGACTGCTCACTCTGTCCAACAAGACGTTTTGTCTCTCATCCAAATAAAAACTATTCAACACAATATGACAATAACAACAATTTAGAAATATGAACTCAACAGATAAAAACGCGATATTTGCGAAAATAATATAGTATGTTTATAAAAACAACTTAACCCAGTGTTGTCAGGTTGTGTAAATGGTAAATAAAAAGAGAATACAACAAATCCTTTTCAACTTATATTCAATTGAATAGACTGCAAAGACAAAAGAAACTTTGTTATTTTTTGCAAATATTAGCTCATTTGGAGTTTGATGCCTGCAACGTGTTTCAAAAAAGCTGGCACAAGTGGCAAAAAAGAGTGAGACAGTTGAGGAATGCTCATCAAAGACTTATTTGGAACATCCCACAGGTGTGCAGGCTAATTGGGAACAGGTGGGTGCCATGATTGGGTATAAAAGCAGCTTCCATGTTCACAAACAAGGACGGGGCGAGGGTCACCACTTTGTCAACAAATGCCTGAGCAAATTGTTGAAGGACAACATTTCTCAACAAGGAATTTAGGGATTTCACCATCTACGCTCCGTAATATCATCAAAAGGGTCAGAGAATCTGGAGAAATCACTGCACGTAAGCGGCAATGCTGAAAATCAACATCGAATGCCCGTGACCTTGGATCCCTCAGGCGTTACTGCATCAAAAAAACCACATCAGTGTGTAAAGGATATCACCACATGGGCTCAGGAACACTTTAGAAACCCACTGTCAGTAACTACAGTTGGTCGCTACATCTGTAAGTGCAAGTTAAAACTCTACTATGCAAAAATAAACAGAAGAGAAATAAAAACGGATCGCGTCACACTAATATCAGTCTGATACTCTTTATATTTAGATACTATCAATATCTGAATCGGCCCACCCATGCTAACTGTACCGGTCATACAAGGAATGCAAATTCTTTATGACTGTACGTTAGCATAAAGCTCTAATGCTAATGTACAGAATGTCTTTGGACCACTGGAATGAATTCAAACTAACTTACCAGTGGAAGTTCATACACGCAACCTTCTGTTACTGGCCTGTAACTCCTGGCCTGTAACCTTCTGTTACTGGCCTGTAACTCCTGGCCTGTAACCTTCTGTTACTGGCCTGTAACTCAACTTGTCGTCACAAACATCCAAGACAAAAAGCTGAACACGTACTTTTCTTTGCTAAAATCAATAATACTCACATTATCGTGTTGCGGTTGTATCATGAAATGCATAAATATTCACTTCAAGGCGGTCAAGATTTAGAACATTTCCATCCATCCATCCATCTTCTTCCGCTTATCCGAGGTGGGGTCGCGGGGGCAGCAGCCTAAGCAGGGAAGCCCAGACTTACCTCTCCCCAGCCACTTGGTCCAGCTCCTCCCGGGGGATCCCGAGGCGTTCCCAGGCCAGCCGGGAGACATAGTCTTCCCAACGTGTCCTGGGTCTTCCCCGTAGCCTCCTACCGGTCGGACGTGCCCTAAACACCTCCCTAGGGAGGCGTTCGGGTGGCATCCTGACCAGATGCCTGAACCACCTCATCTGGCTCCTCTTGATGTGGAGGAGCAGCGGCTTTACTTTGAGTTCCCCCCGGATGACAGAGCTTCTCACCCTATCTCTAAGGGAGAGACCCACCACCCGGCGGAGGAAACTCATTTGGGCCGCTTGTACCCGTGATCTTGTCCTTTCGGTCATAACCCAAAGCTCATGACCATAGGTGAGGATGGGAACGTAGATCGACCGGTAAATTGAGAGCTTTGCCTTCCGGCTCAGCTCCTTCTTCACCACAACGGATCGATACAACGTCCGCATTACTGAAGACGCCGCACCGATCCGCCTGTCGATCTCACCATCCACTCTTCCCTCACTCGTGAACAAGACTCCCAGGTACTTGAACTCCTCCACTTGGGGCAAGATCTCCTCCCCAACCCGGAGACACATTTCGTATTGGATTATTCATTGAACTTCAGTTGGACTTTTGTGAAGACACAGCAATGTACGTAAACAAACACACCTTTGTATGTTGTATCTTGCTCAGTATTAATGCACACAAGTAAAAGAACAACAAAAAAGAAGAAAACTGGTCGAGGACAAAGAGAGAGACATTTTGGCTACAATGAACAGTCCAACCAAAAGGTGTGCAACATTCAGACAAAGTTCTTTGTGTAAGAATGTTTTCCTTACCTGCTTTTCAGCCTCGGTCAGAACTGTTGTAGCTTCCTGGTGTGACGTGTCTCAAAACAGCTGACCGGGTCGGGAGAACTTTATTTTGAAAGTTCTCCCGACCATGTATGTTCTCTGCTCTGGCATGGTAGATGAAGGACAATCCCAGGTGTGTAAAACACATGTTGTCTCTGTTCATGGTGTTGGTCCCTCACTTCCTGGTTTCCTCCTTGATCCATCTCTTGTGTTTATTTGTTTTCTGACGGCAGGACTTTTCCCTTGTCCCGTTCCATGAGGTGATTGTTCCTCCTGTTTGTTGAAGCTGGTTTTATGTCTTCTTGTTTGTTTTCGTGTTCTGGTAAACATTGCAACTGTCTCCTTCTCACATTCGTTTTTGTGTCCTTTTGTCAGGATACTGAAACTTTGTCCAATATATCTTTTATTGCATGACCTGCATGGGATTTCCCAGATGTGGTCTTTTGGGTGTTGTCCTAGTTTTCTGTATGGTTTTACTGCTGTGTTTCATTGAAATGTGTTCATGGTATGGGTTCTGTTATCCCTCTGATGGATGGTAGTGTTATCGTATTTTTACCTCTTGTGTCTGTTTCTTTCAGGGCAGCACGGTGGCACAGGGGTTAGTGCATGTGCCTCACAATACGAAGGTCCTGAGTAGTCCTGAGTTCAATCCCGGGCTCTGGATCTTTCTGTGTGGAGTTTGCATGTTCTCCCCGTGACTGCATGGGTTCTCTCCAGGTACTCCGGCTTCCTCCCACCTGCAAAGACATGCACCTGGGGATAGGCCCCTCCCACCTCTAAAGACATGCACCTGGGGATAGGCCCCTCCCACCTCCAAAGACATGCACCTGGGGATAGGCCCCTCCCACCTCCAAAGACATGCACCTGGGGATAGGTTGATTGGCAACACTAAATGGTCCCTAGTGTGTGAATGTGAGTGTGAACGTTGTCTGTCTATCTGTGATGAGGTGGCGACTTGTCCACGGTGTACCCCGCCTTCCGCCCGAATGCAGCTGAGATAGGCTCCAGCACCCCCCGCGACCCCCAAAGGGACAAGCGGTAGAAAATGGATGGATGGATGCATGTCTGTTTCTTGTGTGTGATCTGGCTGTATATATCAAACCAAAACTTTAATCGATTTCGTCTCAACATGAAATGTAGTTTTTGGTGTGAAGAACTGATGATGTTTACAGACCCTTAACTCCTAGAGTAGCACCAGTCAGTCCTTCTGCTGCTGAAGACGGTTAGTGCTTTGGACAGCCTGCTTCCAGTGTCTGTTGGGGATGAGCTGTTAACAAGGGGTCAGGCAGTGGATTCAGGCGTCAACTGTAAGTGCTTAGTCATGTTGACCTGAATATGAGCGCCAAAACAGACCGCGGGAAAATCCCTGCGTGTGCTTCTGACGACTCGTTTCCATATCACTAGCTGCGTTTCCATTGCAAAATATAAGTTTCGACAAAGTACGTTTGCGACATGTAGGAGTTTTCCGTCATGAGTCGCAATTCTCCTAAAATCTCATCCCGCGAGACTCCACTTTGAGGAAGATACTGCAATAGAAGAGGAAGGCAGCGGGCGATCGCTCAAAGGCTACGTCCTTACGGCTCCCTTGACATAGTTCCAGAATGTTAGTCTCTCCGAACCTTCGGGTCAGCCTTTATCGTGGGGATGGGACCCGCAAGACGGCCAGGTACCGCCTCGCTCGACCCTGCCCGACCAATTGGAAATATGGGTGTTTCCATTACCAGTGTCTTATGTTGATAATTAGGTTTTGCACGTTTCTCAGGGTAATGGAAACATAGCTAATTGCTGACTTATTTCATATGACCTATCCAAAATGTATGTCGATTTTCTCTCTTATCCAGCTGAGTGTTGTCAGGGCATTCAATCAATCGCAACTGGGCTGTTCAATGTGTCTTAGGAGACCTTCGGCCTCTATCCGAGCCGTCCTGATCAGTTTATGCTCATAGACTAAGGCTATGTCTACACTAAGCCGGATAACACCTTAAAAACAAGAAATCTGCGTTCAAAGAACTTCGGCTTATTAGTGATTCCCAGAGCCAAAAAAAAGTCTGCGGGCTATAGAGCGTTTTCTATTGGGGCTCCAGTACTATGGAATGCCCTCCCGGTAACAGTTAGAGATGCTACCTCAGTAGAAGCATTTAAGTCCCATCTTAAAACTCATTTGTATAATCTAGCCTTTAAATAGACCCCCCTTTTTTAGACCAGTTGATCTGCCGTTTCTTTTCTTCTCTCCTCTTCTCCCCTGTCCCTTGCGAGGGGGAGTTGCATAGGTTCGGTGGCCATGGATGAAGTGCTGGCTGTCCAGAGTCGGGACCCCGGGTGGACCACTAGCCTGTGCATCGGTTGGGGACATCTCTGCGCTGCTGACCCGTCTCCGCTCGGGATGGTTTCCTGTTGGCCCCGCTGTGGACTGGACTCCCGCTGATGTGTTGGATCCACTGTGGACTGGACTTTCACAATGTTATGTCAGACCCACTCGACATCCATTGCTTTCGGTCTCCTCTAGAGGGGAGGGGGGTTACCCACATATGTGGTCCTCTCCAAGGTTTCTCATAGTCATTCACCGACGTCCCACTGGGGTGAGTTTTTCCTTGCCCGTATGTGGGCTCTGTACCGAGGATGTCGTTGTGGCTTGTACAGCCCTTTGAGACACTTGTGATTTAGGGCTATATAAATAAACATTGATTGAAACATTGAAATGAATAATTATTTAGCCTAAGCCTCGTTTCAGCCACACTAAATCATCGTTTAAGGTTCCCCTTCTTGGACAATTTTTTACACAGGTAAGTGTGCCGTCTATTTATTGAGTTTGGCGGGCAAAGGGGGGAGCGGTGAGAAGTGGAGTTTCTCTTCCCCGCCGCAGCAGAGTCTACTTCTTGTCAGTTGTTGATCCGTTGAATGTTCAATCTACTTTTCAAAAAACGCCCTGACAAGCACCTTTGATGAAGGTAGAGTGATAAACTCCTTTTGACAAAGAAAAACTGTCTACCACCACAGCTGACATTAGCAGCAACGATGTTAGCTATGTAGCAGACATAGCATTAGCTCTTCACCAAACTAAACTGGAGGAGAAACCCTGTGTATGAGCACTCTGACACTATGATACAGAGACTATACAAAGTGCCAACATGATCAACTTCCGCTCTGATTAAAACCTCACTGAGTACGTTTCCATGCACTTAATTAGTCAGATTTTTCAAATCGTAATTTTTTTTTTTGTATTTTCACACCTATATGTGAAGTCCAAGGTTCCATGCACACTCTCTAATGCGACTATTGGTCATACGCAGTGTGCCTCCGGTACACTGGGGGGTGCTTACTTCCTTTTAGCGCGGGTAACTGAATTCCTTTTCCGGTTGACCAATGACATCACCCGAGCCATCTGTGGATCCTTACAACTTGTTCTAAGTGTAATATTGGCACAGATTAGAAATAGTACGTCTCTAAGGGCTATGCTGATGTCAAATAACAGACGGCATCAAGAAATGATCTTAGATTGTGCTAAGAACGTGACGCTACTACCAAGAATGTATCGGGACGGATGCAGGTCCAATGCCAAGAAAGACCGGCTGGAGAGTTTTTTGAAGGAATTTTCGGGCAGAGAATGATGGGAGATAAACTTTCGAATGTCTGGGAGTTCATTCATGATGCTCTGTGGATTGATGGAAGGAGTTTTAAATCCGAAGGAAAAGACAGTTCGTGCCAGGACTGATACAGTTCCAGAGGAAGGTTGCTATTGTTCTGGACTATGTTGTGTGGAATACAGAGTTATTGTTCATCAGTTCGGAGTACACAAATGCTGCATGAAGAGGTGTGTATACGCTTTCTTCTTTGCCTTGTAATATTCAGCGCCTGCTTCATTATCTTCCATCTCATTTGGTATTTTGTTGGGGAGTACGAATGAAGCCAGCATTCTCCATTTCCTTAGCTATGTTCTTAAAAACCTTCCATCTTAACCTTCTCTCCCATTGATGGACAAGAAAGTTTGATCCTTTTACGCCTATACTGGATCACCTGCACTGGCTTCCTGTGCACTTAAGATGCGACTTTAAGGTTTTACTACTTACGTATAAAATACTGAAGGGTCTAGCTCCATCCTATCTTGCTGATTGTATTGTACCATATGTCTTGGCAATAAATCTGCGTTCAAAGAACTCCGGCTTATTAGTGATTCCCCGTGCCCAAAAAAAGTCTGCGGGCTATAGTGTTTTCTATTGGGGCTCCAGAACTCTGGAATGCCCTCCCGGTAACAATTAGAGATGCTACTTCAGTAGAAGCATTTAAGTCCAATCCTAAAACAAGCCTTTAAATAGACCCCACTTTTAGACCAGTTGATCTGTCGTCTCTTTTCTGCGCTGCCCCCCTTTCCTACGTGGAGAGGTTATTCGGTGACGACAGATTAGTCGCTAGCTGTTTAAAGTCAGGACTTGGGATGGACCACTCATCTATGCATCAGTTGGGGACGTCTCTGCACTGCTGACTTGTCTCCACTCAAGATGATCTCCTGCGGGCCCCACTGTGGACTGGACTCTCACACTATTATGTTAGATCCACTATGGACTGGACTCTCACACTACTATGTTAGATCCACTATGGACTGGACTCTCACACTATTATGTTAGATCCACTATGGACTGGACTCTCACACTATTATGTTAGATCCACTATGGACTGGACTCTCACACTACTATGTTAGATCCACTATGGACTGGACTCTCACACTATTAACTAGATCCCCTCCACGTCCATTGCACCGGTCGCCCGGGGGTGCGATGCTCAAAAAGGTTCCCGACCCCTGCATTGGAGCATGTTTTGTAAGAGAATGAGTCATTATAATATAGATTTGATGTTCATGCTTGACATCAGAAGCCCACCTTCATGCCAACATGGCTTCACTCATGGATGCTGGAATCCCAAAGATGAGCTGTCACACACCATCCACCTTCGCTTCAATCAGCACAATTTTTACTTGCCACAATGCACACACACACACACACACACACACACACACACACACACACACACACACACACACACACACACACACACACACACACACACACACACACACACACACACACACACACACACACACACACACACACAGCTGCCATCATTCCTTAGTATCACACTCACTTGTTTCCAGAGACTACGTCTGACAATCTGCTGTAAAAACTGCACGCCACAAAGGACACCATGTTCATAGAGTGGCACTTTACCCCCACCAGGAGTGTTGCTATGTAACTTATACAGACTTGAAACCGTGACTATGTTTCCATGCACTTAATTAGTCCAATGTCTCAAATAGTTTGGCCTTGGAAACCTCCTAATCTGATCATGCTTGGCTCTTGAGAAGGCAGACTCACACGTAGATGATGCCATTGGAAACCAGATCTGATCCCTCAAGCGGGTGCGTGCTGCCAAAGGGGACCCTTTGTATCACGCATGCACCAGTCTCAACACGAAGGATACAACCTGGAAGCAGATACCATTCAATGAAAACATAAAGGCAACAACTGGAATGAAGAGGAGACTGTTTATTTGCTTCACAAATCCAAAGAATGTAACATCTTGAAGTCAATCAATCAATCAAAGTTTACATATATAGCCCTTAATCAAGTGTCTCAAAGGGCTGCACAAGCCACAATGACATCCTCAGCTCAGATCCCACATCAGGGCAAGGAAAAACTCAACCCAATGGGATAACAATGAGAAACCTTGGAGGGGACCGCAGATGTGGGGACCAGTATTAGTCCTCCCTTGGATGGTTTGTGCACTACTCCAGCCCCCGTGTGCTCTTCATGGTCTTCCTACTCCTGTCAGCCTACAGGATGTTCGGGTCTTAGTGGGCAAGATGAAACCCACATGGAGCCCTGTGGACATTGTTCCTACACCACTGTTCTTAAATGTTTTTGATGTTGTTGGTCTTTGGGTGGTGAAATTGATAAACCTTTCACTTCAGTCTGGCTCCATCCCCAGCTTTTTTAAACATGCTAGTGGTGAATCCCATTCTTAAACAAACCTCATCTTGATCCAGTGGAGCCTATAAATTATCCGCCTTTATCAAAACTTCTCTTCATGTCAAAAATCATTGAAAAAGTGGTAGCTAAGCAGCTAACCTAATTTTTGGAACAGCATGATTTTGATGATATATACCAATCTGGCTTTAGGTCATTTCGCTCACCCGAAACTGCTCAATTGAAAGTTTCCAGTGACGTGATGACGGCCGCTGACTCTGGTCGCTACACAGTTCTGGTTTTACTCCATTTGACATCTGCCTTTCATACTGTGGATCACAGGATACTGATAGATCGCCTTCAATCTGAGATGGGGTTTTTGGTGCGGTTCTCCAGTGGTTTACTTCTTATATCGGCGTTCAAAGAACTCCGGCTTATTAGTGATTCCCAGAGCCAAAAAAGGATGTCGTTGTGGCTTGTACAGCCCTTTGAGACACTTGTGATTTAGGGCTATATAAATAAACATTGATTGATATAAATGGAAGAACTTTAAATGATGAAAAGTCCAAAGTGTCTAACCTGTCATGTGGTGTGGCCCAGGGTTCTGTTCTGGGGCCCGTTTTATTTTTGTTGTACCTGATGCCGCTTGGGAGGTTGATCAGTAGTTTAAAAAATGTTTCTTATCGTTTCTATGCAGATGATATTCAACTGTTGTGCTCCTTCAATGATTCAGAGTTTCACTTTTTATCTGAGTTCTTGGAATGCAGATCCTGCATCAAAAACTGGTTGTCCTCAAATTTCCTCCAGATAAAATGTAACAAAAAACGGATAATTGCTCCCGATAAAAAGAACTCCCTCGGTGCTCTGGGTGCATCTGTTAAAAGCAGCCTCAGAAACCTTGGGCTTGTGTTGGATCCGTCCAAGTCTTTGGACTGACCAAAATCTGTTTTTATCACATCAGAAATATTTCCAAAGTGAGAACTTTGCTGTCAAAATTGGATCTGGAAATGATCATTCACACGTTCATTTCATCTGGTATTGACTACTGCAATTCTCTTTCCAACAAATCAACACTAAAGAGACTTCAGCCGGTACAAAATGCAGCTGCCGGACTTTGGACCGACGCACCCACAACAGTCCATGTCACCTCCAATTGATCCAGTCTTCATTGGCTTCCAGTCAAATTCAGTTGAAGATTTTAGTCCTGACTTTCTGTGCGTTGCATGGCGGGGCCCCTCAGTACATGACTGACTTGTTATGCCCCTACTCTTCAGTTGCATGGTGGGGCCCCTCAGTACATGACTGACTTGTTATGCCCCTACTCTTCAGTTGCATGGTGGGGCCCCTCAGTACATGACTGACTTGTTATGCCCCTACTCTTCAGTTGCATGGTGGGGCCCCTCAGTACATGACTGACTTGTTATGCCCCTACTCTTCAGTTGCATGGTGGGGCCCCTCAGTACATGACTGACTTGTTATGCCCCTACTCTTCAGTTGCATGGTGGGGCCCCTCAGTACATGACTGACTTGTTATTCCCCTACTCTTCAGTTGCATGGTGGGGCCCCTCAGTACATGACTGACTTGTTATGCCCCTACTCTTCAGTTGCATGGTGGGGCCCCTCAGTACATGACTGACTTGTTATGCCCCTACTCTTCAGTTGCATGGTGGGTCCCTCCCTGATCTTGACTGTGTTGACACTTTTAAGAAACATTTGAAATCTTCTCTTTTTAGTAAAGATTTTAGTTAATGCACCTTTTAACTATCATTTTAATCACCTTTGTATCCTTTTTATGATGTTGTTTTCATTGAATTGTGTTACTTCACCTATGGTTTGTACATCGCTTTGTGATTTTACCTGTGAAAAGCACTTTATAAATACAATGTACTTACTTACTTACTATTTATATTCCATTTATGATTAAACAACCAAAAATAAATGACTTTTTACACCACACCTCGTGTTTCCCTAGTAGAAAACAAATATATGACATAGAGAAGAGTAGCTCGGTGCCCAAAGTGGGGCCCGGCGAGTCATTTTGTCTGGACCGCTAAACATTAGTTTTTCAAATGTGATATATATTAAAATTGTTCATATTGACTTCTGTCAAGCTCTCACTTTCATTGATGGCATCTCCACAAAACTAACCAGTTGCCAGTTTTTGTAAAATAATGACTTGCTCTGAGATGTTTTGTTGTTGTTGTGTTGTGGTGTGGACCAGCTGGAAATAATTGCTCAAAGTAAACGCCTTCAATGACCATTATTATTATTATTATTATAATAACGAGAGTGGACTATCCTAACAATGAAATTGCGTTAAAAACTGTCCGGTGGCCAACGGACCAAAGGAGGAAAACAATGCTGCCATCTGGCGGTCATAGAGGGTGATGCACACAACCTGAAGCATAAACTAGTTGATGTTAAAGCAGGCGCATCTAAATTAACTTCAATATTTTCAAGCTAATTTATATATTGATATAGCCAAACTAAACTATGATGGGCTCCACCTTACCAGTTTATCTGAATCTAAGCGGTAGAGAAAATGGATGGAGGGACGTTTAAACTGAAACTCTGTATTTCAAAAAAAGAAAAAGGCAAAAAGTGCCACATTGAAAGGATTATTTAATAATATAAGGGCATATATCTACATCAACGATATGATGTGCCTGAGTGGCTGGATGGGACTTTTTAATGCTCTAATAAATAAATGACTGAATACATTTCTTAAGCATTTAATTGGTCCGTTTTAATTGAACTCATAATATCAAATACATTTAGCACAATATTCTAATTTATTGAATTGTATACATTTTCAGTAGTGCTGACAAACTATATGTCAGACTAATCACACTTGTGAATTTGATTAATCACGATTAATCACGGCTTGTTACTAACTTGCATGATTTAAATGACTTGAAAGGCCTACTGAAATGATTTTTTATTTATTTACACGGGGATAGCAGATCCATTCTATGTGTCATACTTGATCATTTCGCGATATTGCCATATTTTTGCTGAAAGGATTTAGTAGAGAACAACGACGATAAAGATCGCAACTTTTGGTCTCTGATAAAAAAAAAGCCTTGCCTGTACCGGAAGTAGCGTGACGACACCGGAGGAAGGACTGCTCATATTTTCCTATTGTTTACATCAGCAGCGAGAGAGATTCGGACTGAGAAAGCGACGATTACCCCATTAATTTGAGCCAGGATGAAAGGTTCGTGGATGAGGAACGTTAGAGTGAAGGACTAGAATGCAGTGCAAGACATGTTTTTTCGCTCTGACCGTAACTTAGGTACAAGCTGGCTCATTGGATTCCACACTCTCTCCTTTTTCTATTGTGGATCATGGATTTGTATTTTAAACCACCTGGGATACTATATCCTCTTGAAAATGAGAGTCGAGAACGCGAAATGGACATTCACAGTGACTTTTATCTCCATGGCAATACATCGGCGAAACACTTTAGCTACGAGTTAACGTGATAGCATCGTGCTTAAATGCAGATAGAAACAAAATAAATAAACCCCTGACTGGAAGGATAGACAGAAAATCAACAATACTATTAAACCCTGGACATATACTGGCTCACCTGCACTGGCTTCCTGTGCACTTAAGATGTGACTTTAAGGTTTTACTACTTACGTATAAAATACTACACGGTCTAGCTCCATCCTATCTTGCTGATTGTATTGTACCATATGTCCCGGCAAGAAATCTGCCTTCAAAGAACTCCGGCTTATTAGTGATTCCCAGAGCCCCAAAAAGTCTGCGGGCTATAGAGCGTTTTCTATTCGGGCTCTGTATAGTCGGGAACGTTCTACCAGTAACAGTTAGAGATGCTACCTCATTTAAGTCCCATCTTAAAACTCATTGGTAGACTCTAGCCTTTAAATAGACCCCTTTATAGACCAGTTGATCTGCCGTCTCTCTTTTCTGCTGTGCCACTCTCCCCTGAGTTGAGTTTTTTTCTTGTCCTGATGTGGGAACAGAGGATGTTGTTGTGGCTTGTACAGCCCTTTGAGACTTTTGTGATGAAGGGCTATATAAGTCAACTTTGATTGATTGATGATCGTGGTTGGCAGAGTCATGAGCAGCAGAATCGTGGATGCTACTTTTGCCTTTTTTGATAACCTTTTACTGCCCTCCTTGCTGCTTTGTCTTGTCCTTTCTGTGTTCGGAGCTTTTCTGCCAGCCAGAATTTTGTTCACAACTTCTACATTGACGCTCATGGACCATTTCTGCCCAGATTTTCTTTTGCACATTACTTATGTGTTTTTCTATATGGACTTTGCTCAAAGCCTTCACCTCAGAAACCGTTTCCTTGTCCACTGTCAAAACTCATTTACCATAAGATCTCAGGGCGTTCAATCGTTCGCAACTGGACTGTTTGGTTTGTCTTGGAAGACGTTTCGCTGCCCATCCAAGTAGCCTTTCAGCAGTTCATGACCATAGACTTATATTGGTCAGATCTGACTAATCGGATCAGACCAATCTAAGTCTATGATCTGACTAATCAGATCAGACCAATCTAAGTCTATGATCTGACTAATCAGATCTAACCAATTGAAGTCTATGAACTGACTAATGAGATCTGACCAATCGAAGTCTATGAACTGACTAATGAGATCTGACCAATCGAAGTCTATGATCTGGCTAATGAGATCTGACCAATCGAAGTCTATGATCTGGCTAATCAGATCTGACCAAACAGATCCAACCAACCTAAGTCTATGAGCACGAACTGTTGAAGTCTACTTGGATGAGCGTCTTCCAAGACAAACTAACCAGTCCAGTTGCGTACGATTGAATGCCCTGAGATGACAACGACCTGGATGAATGACAACCTTCATAGGTATGTTACCGTATGATGTACTAGGAATCATATGACGTCACGACTTTATGACATAAATGTATGACACTGTAGCTAACTAAGCTTTGTAAACACGACACCAGGACCTCCGCCATCTAGTGTGTTTCTAAAGCTAACTAAAATGGCGTCTATTTTCTGTCCCACAATGGTATGAATTTTGGGAGCTACTCAAGGTGCGTAACCACATTTCAGTTAAATCTTTTGGGCATTTTAAAATCAACGTTTCAGCAAAGCACTTTGACGAATGATCCAATTCTCCTTTGGCGTATGATTTAATATTAGGGCAGTGCGAGTGATGGACTGTGAGATGCATGCTCTCATTTGAAACTCCTGATCGTGGACTCTGGCTGAGTCTCCAACGACAATACCTTCGTCATTACACGTCAATCAGTACTCATTTTGACACTTTTGTTTGTTGTCAAAATGTGATTACTGTCATTGAAGTTAATCTGAGATAAATGATCATGCACAGTCACTACACCGTCTCCTCTCGCCGCGGTAAATGCAATCTTTGGGTTATGACCGAAAGGACAAGATCACGGGTACAAGCGGCCCAAATGAGTTTCCTCCGCCGGGTGGCGGGTCTCTCCCTTAGAGATAGGGTGAGAAGCTCTGTCATCCGGGAGGAGCTCAAAGTAAAGCCGCTGCTCCTCCACATGGAGAGGAGCCAGATGAGGTGGTTCGGGCATCAATCAATCAATCAATCAATGTTTATTTATATAGCCCTAAATCACAAGTGTCTCAAAGGGCTGTACAAGCCACAACGACATCCTCGGTACAGAGCCCACATACGGGCAAGGAAAAACTCACCCCAGTGGGACGTCGGTGAATGACTATGAGAAACCTTGGAGAGGACCGCATATGTGGGTAACCCCCCCCCTCTAGGGGAGACCGAAAGCAACGGATGTCGAGTGGGTCTGACATAACATTGTGAAAGTCCAGTCCACAGTGGATCCAACACATCAGCGGGAGTCCAGTCCACAGCGGGGCCAACAGGAAACCATCCCGAGCGGAGACGGGTCAGCAGCGCAGAGATGTCCCCAACCGATGCACAGGCTAGTGGTCCACCCGGGGTCCCGGCTCTGGACAGCCAGCACTTCATCCATGGCCACCGGACCTATGCAACTCCCCCTCGCAAGGGACAGGGGAGAAGAGGAGAGAAGAAAAGAAACGGCAGATCAACTGGTCTAAAAAAGGGGGGGTCTATTTAAAGGCTAGATTATACAAATGAGTTTTAAGATGGGACTTAAATGCTTCTACTGAGGTAGCATCTCTAACTGTTACCGGGAGGGCATTCCAGAGTACTGGAGCCCGAATAGAAAACGCTCTATAGCCCGCAGACTTTTTTTTGGCTCTGGGAATCACTAATAAGCCGGAGTTCTTTGAACGCAGATTTCTTGTCGGGACATATGGTACAATACAATCGGCGAGATAGGCTGGAGCTAAACCGTGTAATATTTTATACGTAAGTAGTAAAACCTTAAAGTCGCATCTTAAGTGCACAGGAAGCCAGTGCAAGTGAGCCAGTATAGGCGTAATATGATCAAACTTTCTTGTTTTTGTCAAAAGCCTTGCAGCCGCATTTTGTACCAACTGTAATCTTTTAATGCTAGACATAGGGAGGCCCGAAAATAATACGTTACAGTAATCGAGACGAGACGTAACGAACGCATGAATAATGATCTCAGCGTCGCTAGTGGACAAGATGGAACGAATTTTAGCGATATTACGGAGATGAAAGAAGGCCGTTTTAGTAACACTCTTAATGTGTGACTCAAACGAGAGAGTTGGGTCGAAGATAATACCCAGATTCTTTACCGAGTCTCCTTGTTTAATTGTTTGGTTGTCAAATGTTAAGGTGGTATTATTAAATAGATGTTGGTGTCTAGCAGGACCGATAATCAGCATTTCCGTTTTCTTAGCGTTGAGTTGCAAAAAGTTAGCGGACATCCATTGTTTAATTTCATTAAGACACGCCTCCAGCTGACTACAGTCCGGCGTGTTGGTCAGCTTTAGGGGCATGTAGAGTTGAGTGTCATCAGCATAACAGTGAAAGCTAACACCGTACTTGCGTATAATGTCACCCAGCGGCAGCATGTAAATACTAAAGAGTGCAGGGCCAAGAACCGAACCCTGGGGAACTCCGCACGTTACCTTGACATAGTCCGAGGTCACATTGTTATGGGAGACGCACTGCATCCTGTCAGTAAGATAAGAGTTAAACCAAGACAAGGCTAAGTCTGACATACCAATACGTGTTTTGATACGCTCTAATAAAATATTATGATCGACGGTATCGAAAGCGGCGCTAAGATCAAGAAGCAGCAACATAGATGACGCATCAGAATCCATCGTTAGCAATAGATCATTAGTCATTTTTGCGAGGGCTGTCTCCGTAGAGTGATTTGCCCTGAAACCGGATTGAAAAGGTTCACAGAGATTGTTAGTCACTAAGTGTTCATTTAGCTGCTGTGCAACAGTTTTTTCGAGAATTTTGGAAATAAACGGAAGGTGGGAGACCGGTCGGTAGTTTACCATGAGGTCAGGATCGAGGTTAGGTCTTTTGAGCAGAGGATGAATAACCGCTTTTTTGAATGCTAGGGGAACAGTGCCGGAGGAAAGTGATAAGTTTATAATATTTAACACTGATGGACCTAATAATACAAACAGTTCCTTGATAAGTTTCCCAGGAAGTGGGTCAAGTAAACATGTTGTTTGTTTTATCCCACTTACACGCTGTAATAATTCCTCTAATGTTATTTCATCAAAAATAGAGAGACTATTTTGGAGGGCAGTGTCCGTCGTATATACAGTCGTATTTGTGTTAATAGAGCCCAGTTGTAGCTGGGATGCGTTGTCTTTAATCTCCTTTCTAATGAGTTCAATTTTCTTATTAAAGAAATTCATAAAATCATCTGCCGAGTGGGTGGAGCTACTGGGAGGAGTCCCTTGTTGGGTTAGCGATGCTACTGTACTAAACAGAAATTTAGGATCGTTTTTGTTGAGGCGGATGAGATTTGAGTAGTATTTAGCTTTAGCTAAGGTAAGCATGCGTTTATAAGTTATTAAACTATCACTCCATGCTTGATGAAAAACCTCAAGTTTAGTCGCGCGCCATTTGCGTTCCAGTTTTCTACATGATAATTTATGAGCTCTAATTTCTTCTGTAAACCATGGGGTGCGCCTTTTAGGGGCCCTTTTTTGCTTTAGCGGTGCTATACTATCAATAATTTCGCGCAAGGCATCGTCAAAGTTGTTAGTGAGTTTATCAATAGAGCCGACATAATTTGGGAATGGTGCTATTACCGAAGGCAGTAGGTCAGCAAGAGTCATCGTTGTGGCAGCATTAATGTTGCGGCCGCTATAGCAGTTATTATTATTATTAGCTTGTTGACAAAGAGTCAAAACTTCAAATTTTATAAGGTAATGATCGGACATTACTTTAGTATATGGAAGTATCATAACTTTGGAGGTGGTGACACCCCTGACAAGCACTAGATCTATTGTATTACCGTTGCGATGCGTGGGTTCATGTATTATTTGTGTAAGACCACAGCTATCAATTATGGTTTGGAGCGCCACGCACTGAGGGTCCGATGGGGTATTCATATGGATATTAAAGTCCCCCATTATGATTATATTGTCGGCGTGCGTCACTAGATCAGCAACGAACTCTGAGAATTCACTGATAAAGTCCGAATAGGGCCCAGGGGGGCGGTAGATAACAGCCAGGTCGAGAGGTAGCGGTGTGACAGACCTCATAGTAAGTACCTCAAACGATTTATATTTATTATTTAGGTTAGGGGTAAGGTTGAAATTTTCATTGTATATTAGTGCGACACCCCCTCCCCTTTTAAGAGGGCGGGCAACATGCGCATTCGTATAGTTAGGAGGAGATGCCTCATTGAGCGCAAAAAATTCGTCCGGTTTGAGCCAGGTTTCGCTAAGACCAATGACGTTAAGATTGTTGTCTCTAATGACCTCATTAACCAATAACGCCTTGGGAGACAATGATCTTATGTTTAAAAAGCCCATATTATAGGTATTGGGCTGTTTTGACGAGTTTTTGTTAAGATTATCCGTAGTGGCAATATTAACAATGTTGCGTTTATTATGCGTAGTGCACTTTAAATAGTTTCGACCATATCTAGGAATTGATATGACGGGAATTTTCCGATTGTTTGCTTGGTGCTGCAGTAGACTGGACATATCATAATTTGCCACCTCAGTAGAATGCATGTCCACCTCTGACACAGACACAACAGAAAAAACATTATGTGAATTGTGTATTATTCTAAGAGAATTGCTATGCGTACATGGATTATCCAGCCTGGCGCTGGCTAGTTCTAGCTTAACTGACTCCTCACCCGGACTAACAGACATTGTAATTGCCTGTGACCGGGCTTGCTCTAGTGTAGTCAGTCAAGTGAGACTTAAATAGTAGTCTATGTTTCTAGACAGGATGATGGCGCCTTCCTGGTTAGGGTGAAGGCCGTCTCTCATCAGCAAGCCTGGTTTGCCCCAGAAAGAGGGCCAGTTATCAATAAACGTTAGTCCCTGCGTCCTACAGTAGCTAGCCAACCACTTGTTAAGCGAGACTAATCTGCTATATCTCTCATCATTGCCTCTCGCAGGCAGGGGGCCAGAGACAATTACTCGATGCCTGGACATCTTTCTGGCGAGATCACAAGTCCTGGCTATGTTTCTCTTTGTAGTCTCTGACTGTCTCATTCTAGTGTCATTGGAGCCAACGTGTACAACTATATTCGCATAATTAGTGGTGCGATTAGCCTGTCGTACGTGTTTACTAGGCCTGTTGCGAGTTAGCTCCCTAAGATTAGCTTCAATGTCAGGTGCTCTGGCCCCGGGGATACACTTTATTGTGGCTGGTTTGCTAAGCTTTATGTTTCGGGTGATGGAGTCCCCTATAACTAAGGTGTGGTGCCCGGTAGACTGGGGTGTAGGACTAGCTAAAGAGCTAAATCTATTATGCGTCTCAACCGGTACACCGTAGCTTGTAGGCCGCTTAGGACTGCTACAAGCTGGGCTAGTTAGCTCGCTACAGCTCACGCTAGCAGATGTGTCCGCAACATCTAAAGTTACGACATTACTCTGCTCTAACTGGCGGACACGGCCCTCTAGCAGAGCCAACCTCTCCGTGAGTATGGTGCAGGACGCGCAGGAAGCCATTACTCACAGTGTTTTCTGTCACCGAGTGAAGTTCCTGCTGTCCTCAGGGAAGTGGTCGCGGTCTGTAGGAGTAGCTTCTTACTGACCGGCGCTGCCTTTCTCCGCGCTAGCTTAGCAGCTGGCTAGCTGAGGAAAGGGTGGTGGGACAGAGATCGGGTGATTTGCAAGTTAAATAGTACCACTAAAAATGTTTGAGAAGTGATAAAGAAAGCTGTAGAACAATTAAAAGCACACAGATAGAGCGCTACTTAGCTTTTTCGCAACAGCGAACAGACGGCGAGCAGTCACGCACGGTGAACCGGAACCGGAAGTCAGGATGCCACCCGAACGCCTCCCTAGGGAGGTGTTTAGGGCACGTCCGACCGGTAGGAGGCCACGGGGAAGACTATGTCTCCTGGCTGGCCTGGGAACGCCTCGGGATCCCCCGGGAGGAGCTGGACGAAGTGGCTGGGGAGAGGGAAGTCTGGGCTTCCCTGCTTAGGCTGCTGCCCCCGCGACCCGACCTCAGATAAGCGGAATAAGATGGATGGATGGATGAATGGATTGAAAGATGCTCGATTGTAAAATGTTCCGTGTCAACTCCAAACAACGGAATGAAGCGTGAAAAATGCTCTGGCAGTGGTTCAGCATCCAGGCCAGCCGAGGCCAAGCCCACCTTCCATACACTTCTAGAGATGCTGAGCGTCCGATGGGCGGGACAAAGCCAAGAATTGATCCAATGACTGTCTAGTTTGACTGCAGTGGAACAACCCGCTCTGTGCAAGCAAGTTAGCACGTGTCTTAGTACGCGCAAACCTTGAGTAAATCAGGCCCTGAGTACAAATGGGAAGTGAGAGACAGCCTTTTTGTGGTTAATATCAAAAATGATATTTTGTTATATAAGACCAAGAAATACTTTGAGTAAAAACAATCTAAGTATAATCCAAATGTTATTTCTATTTTTGTTGTGTGTGTAAAAAAAAGCATGAGCCAGGCCACACGACCGATGTGCTGGATGGCTTTTGGATGAGTTACTCAAAGATAGAGGCCAACGATGGAGAGGCAGTGAACAGGTACTGGCTGGGCATTGACAAACATTCTGCAAGCATCATCTCCTCCAAATCCACCGAAGACGATGTCTCAAGTTGGAAGGCTGGCGCTAGTGAGGAAATGTCCACAGGCAGTCAGAACACTGAGCTCTTGCAGCGCTCTTCCTCACCAGAAGAGGGCAACACAAGCATATTACCTGAAGAAAACATCAGCCAAGGTGAGTTCCTGGTATCAATATGTCAATCCATCCATTTTCAATTTTGTGTTTCTTACCCACATAAATTAACAGGAACAGTTAAACACATCAAATGTAGGGTAAATGGTAGCAAAATTAGCTCAAAAATCCAGCACTTTAATAATAGCATGCTAGCATAAACATGCATACAGTTAGCATGTTTCACATACCAAGTTATATGACTAGGGTAAATGGTAGTGTTGCGTTCGACCAGATGTTCCTCCAGGGAATTTAAGTTTCTGGTCACTCCCAAGTTCTTTTGATGACACATAGCTGAGCTCAAATTGAACACCAGACAGAAGAGGTATTTTGTGATTCATTTTCAAAGCTTTGAAAATAAACGTGAGACCAATCCAGTACAGAAGCGTTCACTAGCGCGGCTAAGATCGATCTGTCCCTCGCTCCCACCCTCGTTGTTATGGCTACTCCCTGAGTTATGGCTACTCTCTGCATACCAAACTATCAAGGCCGACACACAGTACTTGCAGACCAAAAGAGCACAATAGGAAGAACACTAGCTGTTTTGTAATATGACTATGAAAATAAAGAAGTAACACTTAAATATGGATATATGTAAAAATCTGCTTCCGTCAGTAGCAACATTAGCTCAAAAAGCCAGCACTTTAATGATAGCATGCTAGCATGCTAACATAAACATGGTATTAGTTAGCATGTTTCACTTAGCAAGTTATATGACTAAGTTGTATGGCTGCGGAATTCAAGAAAAAAGTGCAAAATTTGCACAAAAAAAAGTTAGCACTTTAATGTTAGTGTGCTAGCATGCTAAAGTTAGTAACTAACAGTTAACAAGTGTCACATACCAAGTGATATGACTCTATAGGGTTAGGGTTAGTAATAAGTCTAATTAACTAACTAGTTATATGACACTAGGGTAAATGGTTGAAAAATTAGTTTAAAAAGCCAGCACTTTAATGATAGCATGCTAACATAAACATGCTATTGGTTAGCATGTTTCACTTACCAAGTTATATGACTGTAAGTTGAATGGCTGCGGAATTCAAGAAAAAGGTGTAACATTTTGTAAAAAAAAAAAAGTTAGCACTTTAATGTTTGCGTGCTAGCATGCTAAAGTTAGCACGCTAACAGTAAGTGTCACATGCCAAGTCATATGACTCTAGGGTAAACCACTTTGGAATATCATCACTATAATTACAGGATCATAGATAGATATTCTATATACCGTATTTTTCGGACTATAAGTGGCAGTTTTTTTCATAGCTTGGTGCGACTTATACTCAGGAGCGACTTATTTGTGAAATGATTAACACATTAGCGTAAAATATCAAATAATATTATTGATGTCATTGACGTAAGAGACTAGACGTATAAGATTTCATGGGATTTAGCGATTAGGAGTGACAGATTGTTTGGTAAACGTATAGCATGTTCTATATGTTATAGTTATTTGAATGACTCTTACCATAATATGTTACGTTAACATAGCAGTTGGTTATTTATGCCTCATATAACGTACACTTATTCAGCCTGTTGTTCACTATTCTTTACACATTTTAAATTGCCTTTCAAATGTCTATTCTTGCTGTTGGCTTTTATCAAATACATTTCCACAAAAAATGCGACTTATACTCCAGTGCGACTTATATATGTTTTTTTCCTTATTTATTATGCATTTTCGGCCGGTGCGTCTTATACTCCGGAGCGACTTATACTCCGAAAAATACGGTAGATATAATTGTTCAATTTAAGCCATTCAAAGGACTTAACTCGTTTGTGAATGTTACGTCTCTATATGTTGTATAATTCACAAGCCTTTGTTATGCATTCTAAATAAAATTTAAAAATAAGGTTGCTAACAATGCAGGCATTGTGATCTATTCCGCCTATAAAGCCCTCTAAAAATCATCCAAAAAGCTTCAAATGTAACACATACTGTAAGTACAGTATGTATGTAATGTAGTAGCAGGCATATTCATAGTCATGTAATATTTACCCTATTTTGGTCATTTTAAGCTTTTTTTAGGCACATTGATTTCACAGAGTGCATCGCAACCGCCACTATAACTATACAAGCCACACCCACTACATTTTAGGGAAAAACTATATTTTTCCATATATTAGCTGCACCAGACTACAAGCCGCAGATATATACGTTGTGAAATGAGTTAATTATGCAATACAATTCTGTAAATATTTATTTACCTACCTTAATTGTTTCCAAACGGTGTCTGTATCAGGGCAGTAAAACGGCTGATCAAACAAAACAGAAGTCATGGTCATGGACCCACGAGCTGCGCAAGCAAAAAGAATAGCATTGTCAGTTAATAATACTAACACAGACACTCGTAAACATGGTAGCATATTAGCTAATGCTAACGACGCTAGCATCATTATATTACGATAGCACGCACAAATATGCATAAAAAAACACTCCTACAGACTTCACACATGGGAAGGTTTAGTAAGTATAAACAGTTTTAGTTATATTGTAAAACTTACAAACGTTGCTTGGAGCGATGAATGAAGAATCTATACGAGTAGAACCGCTATGGATGGCCAGCAGACAGAATGACACTTTGTTTAAAAAAAATGAAATCTATAAATTAGCCGCTCCGTCTTGTAGGTCGCAGGGCTCAAAGTGTAGGGAAAAAGTAGCAGCCTATATAGTCCAGAATTTGACGGGATTATTAATCATGACAAACTTCATGAGAGACTACTTTGGGACAAACCTTACAATTTTGAGCCTAAATGACCATGATAAAATACAAGATTATAAAATATGGCTGCTGAGAAGATCCATCCATCCATCCATTTTCCTCCGCCTATCCGAGGTCGGGTCGCGGGGGCAGCAGCCTAAGCAAAGAAGCCCAGACTTCCCTCTCCCCAGCCAACTTTGTCCAGCCGGGAGACATAGTCTTCCCAACGTGTCCTGGGTCTTCCCCGTGGCCTCCTACTGGTCGGACGTGCCCTAAACACCTCCTTAGGGAGGCGTTCGGGTGGCATCCTGACCAGATGCCCGAACCACCTCATCTGGCTCCTCTCCATGTGGAGGAGCAGCGGCTTTACTCTGAGTTCCTCCCGGATGACAGAGCTTCTCACCCTATCTCTAAGGGAGAGACCCGCCACCCGGCGGAGGAAACTCATTTGGGCCGCTTGTACCCGTGATCTTGTCCTTTCGGTCATAACCCAAAGCTCATGACCATAGGTGAGGATGGGAACGTAGATGGACCGGTAAATTGAGAGCTTTGCCTTCCGGCTCAGCTCCTTCTTCACCACAACGGATCGATACAGCGTCCGCATTACTGAAGACGCCACACCGATCCCCCTGTCGATCTCACCATCCACTCTTCCCTCACTCGTGAACAAGACTCCCAGGTACTTGAACTCCTCCACTTGGGGCAAGATCTCCTCCCCAACCTGGAGATGGCACTCCACCCTTTCCCGGGCGAGAACCATGGACTCGGACTTGGAGGTGCTGATTCTCATCCCAGTCATCCAGTAAGAGCTGAAGATCCTGGCCAGATGAAGCCATCAGGACCACATCATCTGCAAAAAGCAGAGACCTAATCCTGCAGCCACCAAACCAGATCCCCTCAACGCCTTGACTGCGCCTAGACATTCTGTCCATAAAAGTTCTGAACAGAATGGGAGAAGATCCAGCTATAGTGAAACACTAAGCATCATGTAGTAGTGTTGCTAAGTGCTAAACAAGACGTACAAACTACAAACGTAATAAAACAATCACTTACTGTACAATGTCCGCTCTCACTGGGATGGCGACTGAAGGGATGTTTATATCTTTCAGCGTGAAACTTGTGTCCCCCCCGTTTAGATGATGAATTTAGCACAATCCTCACTCTGGTAAAAAATGGTGGGAGCAAACTAGCATCTTGTCGAATCCTCCAAACGATGCCGAAGTTGGATTTCAATGTTGACCAACTTCTCAGCTTATAGCCGCAACCTGTACACACCTGTCATCATCATCGGCGGTCACTCGAAGCGAGTATGACGATCCTCCTGGTAGGGGGGGTATCCCTTTATGGAGGATGCCTGTGCGTGACTTTGTTTAACGTGGGGAGACTGGTGCACAGACAGTCACCACACCATCCTTGACAGATCCGGGTCAGGATCCAATGGCATGGAGTCCAAGACGACTGGGGACTCTTTTCTGCTGCAGCCTTCTTCCGCCATCCCAGCCGTTGTGACGCTCCATAGGGTTAGCAATCATCCTCTGCCTGTTCCACCGTTGAGGTCTTGGGTTATTTCCCCATAACTGGGCCCACATGGATGTGGGGGCGCCTTCTTCGCCACCGCAGCCGTTGTGGTGGTTCTTACATCTACCGTTTTCCGCCTGCTTCGCCGTTGAGGTCTTCACCGTATCCCTGGCTAGGGGGCAGTCAGGTACTAAGCCTTTGCCAAGGGCCACCTGTGGTAACAGTAGTAAAGGGGTTAACCTCCTAGTGCCCCAAGACCCCATAGAGGAGCCTCCACTGCCGGATGCACTTTAACGTCATGCCCAGGACATGTATACACCTGTACACACCTGCACACACCTGCATACAAAGGAGAAAGTTTGTGTTTCAAATAAGAATAGTGAATGATAGGCAAAATTAAAGTGCAGTGCCCCTTTAACAAAACCAACCTGAGTCACATGGTTACAGATTCAAGTGTTTCCCGTAACGGAACATATATGTGTGTTTCTGCAGAGGAGTTTGATGCAAAATACCAACAGTTGGAAGAGCTTGGAAAAGGTGGCTTTGGATTTGTGTTCGCAGGCCACAGAAAGTCTGACTCTTTACCGGTAAGTACTACGACCCACAGGACCGTTCTGCAATGTACGTCAAGTTCTCAGGACATTCACATGTTGTCTTATAGGTGGCAATCAAACATATTCCTAATATCAGTGTGGAGGATGAATTACAGGTAAATATAAATAATAGGAGTGCAAAAGTCCACCACAATCTCGGTCATAAACTTCAGTCCTAAGGTCATGGTTTAGTTCGTACATTGGGGATCAAAATGCCCCAAAAAATTGTTAACAGTTGAATAATTTTTTAAATAAAACAATTGCAAGCTTCTGTCAAACTCAGTTCTTTAAAAAAATATTTTAAAAAGTGTGCACAATCACTTGCTGTGCATCGCAATACTAAAAATATGACAAAAATAGGTTTTTATCATCTTTAAGAACATAGCCAGAGTCTCTCTCAGGTGCTAACACTATTGTAATGCCTTGCTCCCTGGCCATTCCCAAAAAGAATATCAGAAGTCTACAATTACTACAAGACTCAGCTGCACGCGTGCTGACGAGGACCAGAGGGCGGGAGCATATTACACCAGTTTTAAAGTCGCTGCCTGTCCACTTCAGGGCCGATTGTCAAGTTCAGCTGCTCGTTATCTATCTGACCTGCTCTTACCGTGTCAACCCTCGCGGATCCTGAGGCCTTTTAGCTTTACCAAACACCAGAACAAAGACCCACGGTGGGGCGGCATTCCGCCACTGTGGCCCCCACCTGTGGAACAGCCTGCCAGAGAGCCTCGGGACTGCAGAGGCTGCTGAAACAAAAAAAAGGGCTAAAGACACCTTTTTAATCAAGCTTTTTATTAATATTACTACTATTAGTGTCTCAATGCTATGTTTTTATTTACTTATTCATGTTATATTTACATTATTTAAATTGTATTTTTACATATATTTGAACATGTTTTCTACTATATTTTTAGATGGCTTTAATTTGAGTTATTCTCCAGCGTGGACGCCTCAAAGGTGGCGTTTTTCCTCAAATCCTTATGTTATGTTTTGTTTTGTTTTTCCTTTGTTGTCGTCAGTAGTGCTGTGTGTGTTTACTTTGATTTTTTCTCTGACTCTGTACTGCACTTTGTGTTTGTCACTTGCCTGTGCATGAAAAGTGCTGTAACAATTAAATTGGATTGGATTGGATGAAAAAGGTCAATTAATGAGTGACGCAGCGTTTCATATGAAATTTGCAAAAGTATTCCCGACCCATCGGTGATACGAATATAATGGCAAATGTTCCTTCTTTCTCTTTCTTTCCCACGGTGCAAAGCATTAGTACTGGGCTTGCAAGCGGTCGTACTGGGTTTGAATCCCGGCCGCAGATGTTTTAGGAAGATTCACAAATGACAATCAAATCCACCACCACCGCTCCCCGAAAGGTTTCAGCGCGGAGGACGACGACAGCGAGCCGTGTCTTTTCTTACATTTGTGAATGAACCCAAGCGCCTGAGTAAATAATTGATGTTTTAATGTGTAAGCCTGCATCTGATAGACCTGTGCGACCAATGTATGTGGAAAATGAGGTGTGCTCTACAGCCCGGGAATTTTGATAAATGGTGAAAAAAAAAGTGTAATTCTGCTTCGGTCCCCAATTTAGTTACATGGACTTTTGTGTTATTGCACTCGAATCATAACACCCATCAAACATTTATCTTGGTCCGTCTCTTCGGCTGCAGAAATATGAAACCCCTTTAGAAGTTGCTCTTATGCAGAAAGCAGCAGGCGGGCCTGAAGCAATCGGAAAATCAGCCGCTGTCTCGCTTCTGGACTGGTATTATCTGGACAAAGAGCTAATCCTCGTCATGGAAAGACCAGTCCCATCTATGGAGCTTTCAGATTACCTCATATCCCGCGGAGGCTCTATGGATGAAACCGAGGCTAAGGTACAATACCTTAGTGGTTGTTGGGTGTGGTTCGCTGCTTTCATTTCTGAGAGACTACGACTTCTACTCATGTGTTTCTTTTTGTCCTCACTTCAGATCCTTCAAAAGCAGTTGGTTGATGCAGCCATTGACCTGCACACCAAAGGTGTGTTTCACCAGGACATCAAATGTACAAATGTCCTGGTGGAGTATGGTTCTGGTGACCCGCATATAAGAATCATTGACTTTGGCTGTGGGAGTTTTTTACAAAGAAAACCCTTCTGGAAATTTCGAGGTACCATATTTGGCCACAAATATAACCTTCATGTTTTGTTTTTTTAAATAATAAAGTATCTTTTTTGTTTTGTCCATGCTAGGTACCCTCGAACTAGCACCCCCAGAGTGGCACATACGCAAAAAATTCAAAGCTGGTCCCACAACAGTATGGCAACTGGGAGCCCTACTGTATCGCCTACTACATGGCAACATGTTCCATACCATGGCCTTCGTTAGCAGCAGAATAGGCCTCAGCACCGAACTTTCACAAGGTACGGTATACGCCATCAGATTTTTATAAGTAACATTTTACGTTTAGGTGGACACCCAAATCATTGCCATCCCCGAGAGGAACAAGCAGTAGAAAATGGATAGATGGATGGATCTACTGGAGCAAATTGTGCATCCATTTATTTGTGCAAATAGTTGGCTACCTATTGATGTGTCAATTGTAATAGTTACATTGTTACAGTATTTTTCCAAGGTTCTTCCACTAAATGGTCCCTAGTGTGAATGTGAGTGTGAATGTTGTCTGTCTATCTGTGTTGGCCCTGCGATGAGGTGGCGACTTGTCCAGGGTGTACCCCGCCTTCCGCCCGAATGCAGCTGAGATATGCTCCAGCACGACCCCCGCGACCCCAAAAGGGACAAGCGGTAGAAAATGGATGGATGGATGGAAACTTTTAAAAACACTCATTTTGCTGAAATTGGATTTCAGCATTTCAACAAAAACACATTTAGTGTTCCCTCACCACTTTGCGGTTCACTTACTATATCCCCAGTGCATCGCAAACCTCAAAATCGAACATAGGTATTTTAGAAACACATTTGCAGTAGTTGTCGTTATCTCAAGATGCAGAAGAATAACACAAATGCAGCTTGCAGGCATTTTAATTCACGAGTAGTTAAACATTACACAAAACCCTCTCGTGCAGGGATGTGCACGTAAAACAAAACACAAATCAATCAATCAATCAAAGTTGACTTATATAGCCATTAATCACAAGTGTCTCAAATGGCTGCACAAGCCACAACAACATCCTCGGCTCAGATCCCACATCAGGGTCAGAAAAAACTCAACCCAATGGGCACAATGAGAAACCTTGGAGGGGACTGCAGATGTGGGGACATTGAGCCTGTTTGCTACAACCGACCTCCATGATGGCCCTGCTGCTTTTGCTTCTTTTTCAGGGAATATTTGTAACTTTTTAATTCCCTAAGATGTCGCTTCGATGTTGTTTCTACGGCGCGACGAAGTTGCTACAAAGGTCCTTTTTATAGGGACACGATTGAGGAAGCACCAGCGTGGCTATGGCAGTAGATCAGACAAAAGGCAAGGCAAGGCACGGCAAAACACAAAAAGAGCACCATGAACATACAACAAAGAACCGGCATCGCAGGGAAGGCTACATTGGTAGATAAACCCTACTGATTAGCGATTAAGGACAGGTGTGCCACCTAATCATTAATCAGGAGCAGGTGTGGAGAATCATCGCTCAAGCCAGAGATTAAGTGGCTGAGAATGAGAGTACACAGGAGGTGAAACAAAAAATAAGAGCACTGGACAGGAAATATTACTAAAAACACAGGAAGATGAAACATTAATCCAACCTGTCACGAGTGATCATGATAGTAGCCCGCCTCCACAAAATAGATACCAGACAATTTCCATCCAAAAATCAAAGGAGGGTTAAAAGCGGAGAAGGGATGCCAACCTGTGCCCCACCACAAAAAGACCAGGGAAACGGCCGCCCGTCCAGGCCATGAGTCCCTGGAGCAAGCGGGGGGAGAGTCAGGTGTATCCGGCATCAGAGGCCTCGGCAGCCGATGAGGAATACGATCCTTTGGGTTGTCTAATGCGATGACGACAGTTGTGAGATTGATAAGACGGAGTGCTGGCCTTGGTTCCCATGCAAGCACTGCTTTTTCTACCTCAATGACATCCTTGCACATGGAAGTACGTTCAAGGCAGAGCTCGAGTCCATCCGTGTTGGAAACGATTCAAACGGCCAGCCTGAAACGTCACATCATGCATAAAGAAGTGGCATTCTTGAGTCACCGCGTGGGAGGTGAAGGCGACAGCACTTAGGTCGAGAAGGTGAAGGTGGTTGTTGAGTGGTCCTCCCCCACCAACGCCAGGTTAAGAGTTTCCTGGGGCTGGTTTTGTACTAAAGGAAGTTTGTGCGAGCATTCGCGTGCACACCAGCACTCCCCTTTTGACAGCGGTTACCCCAGTAAGTGTTCAGCTGCCTCCAGCAATCCCAACCTGCCCTTCATCCTTGACACAGATGCTGCTAGTCTGGACAGGATAGTAGTGCTGGCACAGCCCACACCTGAAAGAGAGCGGGTTGTGGCCTACTTCAGCAGGGCATTCCGTGTCACCTGCTGGCTCTAATGCTGTCCATCAGGAATTTTAAGTACTAACTGTGCTGCCAGCCCTTCACGGTGAAGACACACTACTTGGCACTCAGCTGGCTAAAGACTTTTATAAAAGGAAAGGTGGCTCATTGAAAAGCTCCAAGTGTACAATTTCTAGGTGTAAAACAAAGCCAGGGAACGCCATGCCTACACAGATGTGTAGCCGCAAATGCACCGAAAGATTCTGTCCCTAGAGGATGGCGGAGTGTGAGTGCCAAGTGGCAAAGTTGTGGTCAGCATTTTCCAGACAGGGGGAGCAGCAACAATAGAGAGATGAGGACCTGCAGCCAGTGTGGAGATGGGTGGAATCCCAGTGAATTCTGTCGTGGGAGGAGGTAGCCCCCCTCTACGGTAAACAAAGGGTTGGAGGTCCAAGTTCTAGACACTGTGGCTCAGCCAGGGGGTGCTTTAGCGGCTGTTGAAGGAGCCAAAGGTAGTAGGTGGTCATCTTCAGAAGACTACAGGAGACTGCACTTAACGCCACGCCCGGAGCGGCTAGTTCTGGACATCTTGGCTAAAACCCTTAGCTGCTTTTGCCAAAGCAACTACTGGTGGCATTGAGGAAGAGGACTGTTTCCGCCACTGGTACTGTTCACACTCTATGGCAGGCCATGGTGGGGGCTCACATGGAAAGAGTGGCCGTGGACATTGTGGGACCATTGCCACGCTCTAACTGGGGAGATCATTACATCCTCTTAGCCATTGACTACTTTACACTGTGGCCTGAAGCGTACCTCCTGATTTACAGAGGCAGAGACAGTGGCCACTGCCCTACAATAGAGGGCATGTTCAGTCGATTTGGGAGTTCCTGCACAGTGACCAGGGTAAGGAATTTTTAGCCACGAGTGTTTGTGGTAATGTGTGGGCGGAAGGAAGGAACATGGAAGATGCACAACACCCCACTGTGGCTGCAGAGTGATGGCTTGGTGTAAAGGTTTCATCGCACGATGGGCGAGCAGCTGGTCATCTTGAATGCGCAGCACCAGAGGAACTGGGGTGTTCATCTATCCATAATGCTCATGGCCTGCCACTCAGCCATTTAGGAGTACAAAGCCTCCACCCCAGCCATGCTCATGTTGGGGAGGCAGTTGTGCACGCCAGCTGAGTTGTCCTTTGGCTGCCCTACTGACAATGCAAATCCTGTTCTAGGTCCGGAGTACGCCAGGACCCACTAGAGACCGCACATGAGTTTGTCCATCAACAGCAGCAGAGAGCGGACAGGCAGCCAAAGAGGAACTATGACATTAAAGCCAGAGGGAGACACTTTCAACTGGAAGAGCAGGTGTGGGTTTACCTCCCACAGTGTAAGAAGGGGCATGGCCCCAAACTGGACAATTATTGAGCAGGACCGTGTTGACTTCTAGAACGAGTTGGACAGGTTGTGTACTGAGTTCAGTTACAGCGAAAAGTGGTCACTGAGACCAGCTGGTGCCATACCGATGGGAGCGGTACTCTTCAGTGGTGGGGCAGTGGGCCCAGCCTGCGCCACAGACTGACGGACAGAGTTTGTCGATTACGGGTTGTCGGAGAGAGCTGCCGTGGTTGGCACAGGTGATCCAAAGACCAAAGGACAAGAAATGATTTTGATGCATGTTTTAAAGTAATCGAGTATACTCCCGGTATACCTTATGGCCAGTCCGCCACTGTACGCAGTCCAATCCAATCATAACTTTATGCTTATGTTTTACTCAACATTATTTGGTCAGCTAACAAAAATGGCCGTATGAACACTAACCTAACTACGCTACCTTTCTTAGATGTGTTTGATTAGGACCAGAGTACTGGAGTGTGAATACACCCTAAAACTGAATGTTCTTTCCTTTCAGAATGTCTTGACTTCTTGCAGCTTTGTCTCGCTGTACGGCCCAAACAGCGTGCCACCCTCCAGCAGATGAAACACCACCCCTGGCTCAACACATAACATACTTGTACCTCACATCGTCACAAAACCTAGACTACAACTTCTACAGCTAACTCTTAACCTTGTGACCTACAGGCTGCCATATTAGTCCACCCACTTCCCATGTTACGTTAACCAATGTATTACCATGCCTGTGAATGCTGTGTGGGTTTCTTCATGCGTGTCAGATCCTGTGGAGCCTGTTTGAGCATGATAGAGTTGTGTTTCGTTCAGACTCACCTCACATTTCAGTGCCATCCCAATGATGACCACCAGCATAGTCACACTACCTCAAAGTCACTGAGTTCAGTCTCTGACAGCACCACTTTGGTAAGTGACGATCGCATACTTTCCCATGCACAGTTGTACTCAATATTATTCAACCCTAATTTCCAAATTCCGTCGCAAGGTTCAGAAACTTGCAGTAGTTTATGTAAAACTTTTCATTTTGGAATAAGGCTGTAACACAACAAAATATGGAGAAAGTCTAAAGTGATCCTCTTCCAAAACATAACTTTGTACTTGGTAAAAACTTTGTTGGCATGTTTATTGTACTGTAGTTGTGGCACACATCTCAGGAAGGATTTTTGCCCAGCCCTACTGTACAGACACTCCCCATCCAAGTCCTGAAGGTTCAGAGACTTACTTCGCATTTCGGAAGTTTCAGGAAATCTTTCATTCCTGCTGCTATAGAACTTTGTCATTGCACTTCCAAAGTCAAAGAAAGCTCCCGTTGACAAAAATGTAATTATTTTATAAGGACATGCACTTTAGTACCGTAATACCACCAGGTAATGTGGTGCTGTGTTTTTGGCATATATTGTGTCAGACAAATGGATCTATACTTGAATAATAAAGGATATGTGCATCTATCTATTCACAGACTTATTTTCATCATTTTTCTGGATTTCTTTGGATATTCTGTCTCTCCATGGGAAGAGAGCTGTGGGGTGAGACATTTACAGCCGGACTATGTACAACAGCATCAGAGACAGACCACTGGTCTGCACATAGCCAGTCTTTGTGGATTCAAGGAACCACTGACCTTCACTGTCATTGCTAAAGCTTGTTTACTTCCGATGCAGTCAACAGTCATTTGTTCAACTTCTTTAGTTATACTAGAAGTGTTCCTCAAGGATCTATTTTAGGTCCTCTCTTTTAGATCACTTGAGCTACTCAACTTGTAGCTCTGGAGTTCAATTCCAAAAACTTGTGAGATACTCACATTTTTGCAGAAGGTCCTTAAAAATTGGGAGCTTACTTAGGTCCAAACGTTTTTGTACCTGAAACAATGAACTTTGAAACTGACAGTTCAAATCTTGATGTTGAATTTTGAAAACTACGTCAGTTTATTCAAAAGTTAAGTACAATTTTGATTTACTCTAATTATTTTGAATGATTTTTTCCCCTTCATTTTTCACTCTGGTATATTTTTATATTTGGACTTCTGTTTTTCTCCAATTTAATTTTTTTTTTTCAGTTTCACATCTTTTTCAGATTAAAATGTTTTTTTTTTTGTTCAGTCAGACTTTTTGGCCCTTTTTTGCATGGAGTGTGTGGGAGGGGAGTGTACTCATTTCAGTAAAAAGATGAGGGGCGGCCCCTATCACGTTGCCTTCAGGGAACTAGCCCAGCAAGCACAATACATTGATACAACGTTGTAGTACATGTCCTTTAAAACTGACTTTGAAACTGTTGCAAAATAGTTGTATTTGTAAATTAAGACAACGTTGATGTCTAACGTTGGATCCACGTTGTTGGTTGGGAAATAACCAAAATTCTAAGTCAAATCAACGTCACAACCCAAAATTAAATAAACATTGTCAAAAAGCATGTTTGTTGTTTCAACGTTGTATTTGTGTTGTAGAATGTTGGTTGGGTAATGACCAAATTTCCATGTCAAATCAACGTCAGAACCCAACATTGATTAAACGTTGTCAAAAAGCATGTTCTTTCAACGTTGTATTTGTGTTGTAGAATTTTGGTTGGGAAATGACCAAAAATCAAAGTCAAATCAACGTCACAACCTGACGTTGATTAAACGTTGTCAAAAAGCATGTTGTTTTAACGTTGTATTTGTGTTGTAGAATATTGGTTGGGAAATGACAGAATTTCAATGTCAAATCAACGTCAGAACCCAACATTGATTAAACGTTGTCAAAAAGCATGTTGTTTCAACGTTATATTCACATTGTAGAATATTGGTTGGGAAATGACCAAAATTCAAAGTCAAATCAACATCACAACCTGACGTTGATTAAACGTTGTCAAAAAGCATGTTGTTTCTACGTTGTATTTGTGTTGTAGAATATTGGTTGGGAAATGACAGAATTTCAATGTCAAATCAACGTCAGAACCCAACATTGATTAAACGTTGTTAAAAAGTATGTTGTTTCAACGTTGTATTTATGTTGTAGAATATTGGTTGGGAAATGACCAAAAATCAAAGTCAAATCAACGTCACAACCTGTCGTTGATTAAACGTCAAAAAGCATGTTGTTTTAACGTTGTATTTGTGTTGTAGAATATTGGTTGGGAAATGACAGAATTTCAATGTCAAATCAACGTCACAACCCAACATTGATTAAACGTTCTCAAAAAGTATGTTGTTTCAACGTTGTATTTATGTTGTGGAATTTTGGTTGGGAAATGACCAAAATTCAAAGTCAAATCAACGTCACAACCTGACATTGATTAAAAGTTGTCAAAAAGCATGTTTCATGTCTGGGATCATGTTTTGTTTAGTTTTGTCCTGTTTGGTTTTTGAACTCTTTTTGGTTCCTGTTTTCACTCCATTGTTTTGTTACCATGACAACCATTAGTGTCACCTGTTTCATGTCTTGGACTCACGCACCTGTTGTTAATGATGTCACTATTATTTAAGCCGATAGTTGCCAGGAAGTCAGCCTGGCGACATTACCTTCTGTTACCTCCGCGACCCATGAGATTCATGTTTTCCATAGTTTATGCTTCATGCCATGCCACGTAAGTTTTTGTTCATTTCATGTCCATAGTTTTGCCCAAGTGCTAGTTTTGTTTCGTAGTCAAGTTTGTATCTCCGCCTTGTGCGCGCTTTTCGTTGGTACCTTTTTATAGTCATAATTAAATCATGTATCTACCTTCACGCCATGTCCGGTCCAGTTCCTTTGCATCTTGGGAAAGCAATCCTCGCAGGAAACTGCGCCAAAGTCCATGTCGTGACATGTTGTTTTAACGTTGTATTTGTGTTGTAGAATATTGGTTGGGAAATGACTAAATTTCAATGTCAAATCAACATCAGAACCCAACATTGATTAAACGTTGTCAAATTTGCTCCTTCTGGCGCCAGCACACGGGTGTCAAATGTTCCAAATGTAAGGTCGTCGTGACAACACGCAACGTTTCTGATGTCTTTAAGTGGTGAACTGGCACAACTGTAAACGGAGCACATGGCTAATGTTAGCGTCGACAGTTTTTGACTTGCAGAAATGATCACAGCCAAGACAGCTGCCATTACTCCCTTGGAGTACTTGGAAAATGGCGGGTGTGAATCTTTGGACTCCACCAGTGAGTCGAATGTTCCCAATTCAGGCAGTGGGGTGAAAAGATGGCAACTGTGCAGTCTTAGAAGACATACAAAAGAAGGGAGAAGTCTTTAACTTTGTAACCCCAGAACGATGTAGTTGAATATCCCAGACTTAGAGTGTCCAATGATCCTCACATGCATATTCTAAAAATAAAATGATCCATTATTAGGGATGAAACGGTATTATAAATACCGCCGTCTTGCCGTTTCAAAGGCCTCACAATAGTGCCCTGACGGGTGACGGAATCAAACGAAAACTTTCTGAGTGTCGTTTTTTTCTGGCGCTTTAGTAAACCACAACTCTTAGAATCCTCAGCACAGCGCGGGCCGTCCACGCGGGAGTGTGGCACGCTGTAATCAGGAAGGGAATAAGCGGTAGAAAATGGATGGATGGAAGACGAATTGTTTTTTTGCGGACTTTTTTCTGAAGATTTCTTTAAAATCCGGCCATAACGGTTTGAGGTATATTGCTAACAAACATACCCTGGAGAAAGCGTACCCTCTTTGGCGGAGGTAAGAAAGTCTGCGTTCTGCAAAGCAAAACTCAGGGAATCACCCCAAAAAGCTGCACACCACGGGAAATACGAGTAAAGTAAAAAACAGCTTGATAAATCCTCGATACATCCATTTTCTACCGCTTGTCTCTCTTGCTGTCACAGGCCAAACTAAGCACCGGTGTAGTCCGGACACCGCTGACATAAAAAGTCAAATCCGACGACAATAATTTGCCAGGGGTCTGTTAGATTTCCCAGCGCTTGTATTACAGTGAAGGGATATTCAGATGGCTGAAAAGAGACAATGTTTATTGACAAATTATAACATACACCACCCAAAAGCAGTGAAGTTGTCACGTTGTGTAAACGGTAAATAAGAGAATACAATGATTTGCAAATCCTTTTCAACTTATATTCAATTGAATAGACTGTAAAGACAAGATACTTAATGTTCACACTGAGAAACTTCTTTTTTTTTGTGCAAATAATCATTAAAGACCTACTGAAAGCCACTACTAGCGACCACGCAGTCTGATAGTTTATATATCAATGATGAAATCTTAACATTGCAACACATGCCAATACGGCCGGGTTAACTTATAAAGTGACATTTTAAATTTCCTGCCACACTTCCGGCTGAAAACGTCTATGTATGATGACGTATGCGCGTGACGGAATCAGTTGATGCGGAAGTATCGGTACCCCATTGAATACAATACAAAAAAGCTCTGTTTTCATTTCAAAATTCCACAGTATTCTGGACATCTGTGTTGGTGAATCTTTTGCAATTTGTTTAATGAACAATGGAGACTGCAAAGAAGAAAGCTGTAGGTGGGATCGGTGTATTAGCGGCGGACTACAGCAACACAACCAGGAAGACAGAGATGGATAGCAGACGCGTTAGCCAACGAACTCACCTTAACTTCCTCCGTCTCGCCGACCGCATCTGTGATCGGGTGAAGTCTTTCGTCGCACTGTCGATTGCTGGAACGCAGGTGAGCACGGGTGTTGATGAGCAGATGAGGGCTGGCTGGCGTAGGTGGATAGCTAATGTTTTTAGCATAGCTCTGTGATGTCCGGTTGCTAAGTTAGCTTCAATGGCGTCGTTAGCACAGCATTGTTAACCTTCGCCAGCCTGGAAAGCATTAACCGTGTATTTACATGTCCATGGTTTAATAGTATTGTTGATCTTCTGTCTATCCTTCCAGTCAGGGATTTATTTATTTAGTTTCTATATGCATTTAAGCACGATGCTATCACGTTAGCTCCGTAGCTAAAGTGCTTCGCCGATGTATTGTCGTGGAGATAAAAGTCACTGTGAATGTCCATTTCGCGTTCTCGACTCTCATTTTCAAGAGGATATAGTATCCCAGGTGGTTTAAAATACAAATCCGTGATCCACAATAGAAAAAGGAGAGAGTGTGGAATCCAATGAGCCAGCTTGTACCTAAGTTACGGTCAGAGCGAAAAAAGATACATCCTGCACTGCACTCTAGTCCTTCACTCTCACGTTCCTCATCCACGAATCTTTCATCCTGGCTCAAATTAATGGGGTAATCGTCGCTTTCTCGGTCCGAATCGCTCTCGCTGCTGGTGTAAACAATGTGCAGATGTGAGGAGCCTTTCAACCTGTGACGTCACGCTACTTCCGCTACAGGCAAGGCTTTTTTATCAGCGAGCAAAAGTTGCGAACTTTATCGTCGATTTTCTCTACTAAATCCTTTCGGCAAAAATATGGCAATATCGCGAAATGATCAAGTATGACACATAGAATGGATCTGCTATCCCCGTTTAAATAAGAAAATGTCATTTCAGTAGGCCTTTCACTTAGAAATTGGTCTTCCCTCAGTGAATAATACATTTATATAAATGTTTAAGGATTCGCCTTGTGAAAATACGACGCAATTTCCAAAGTAGTTGATTATTATATTTTAAGCGTACACTGTAGATTTTACGATCAAAAACTGTCAGCTCAGATGCCAGAATTTTACTGTAACATTTACGATGGTTCTTCCAGCATATTACTGTAAATGGAAAAACCATACCACTGTTATTTTACATTAAAATCTATGGTTGTTGTTTTCACAGTGTACTGTAAATGGGGAAAAAACCATACAATTTGATGGATACCTTGCTGACAGGTCTTCAGTCAAGCAAATATTATGTTTGGTTTTTTTAACACATTTTTTTTTTACAATATTTGTTGCATTATTAGTTAATATTCATGTTTTTATACAATATAAATAATATTAACATTTTATTAAAAGAAAAGATGAAGTACTTTATTGACACATATTATTTCCAGGCTTTTGCGGGCCACATAAAACAAAGTGGCGGGCCAGATGTGGCCCCCGGTCCTTGAGTTTGACACCTGTGACATGTATAAGAAGGTGCAATCACTATACTACACTGACTTATAGTGTGTAGTATGAATGGATGTACATATAATACAATACACTTTATGGATTAAAATGTACGAATTTAAAATGTATACGTGTGTCATGTGCGGGCTGATACTGAAATATCGATACTTTCTGCTGTAATATCGATTTTAAATCCAAATATCAATACTTTTTATACTTTCGTTCAGGCTGCATACTGAAAAGTCAAGTATGCCATATCGATTTTTTATTATTATTATAAAATATTATAAAAACTGATGTTGTGTCAGCTTTGTATTATTGATGACTAAGTATATTATTATAAAATATTAGAACATTTCAACTTTTTCTCATTACATACCGATTAACTTTTGTTTTTCCCCCCGTTTAAAAATGGAATACAAACACAGATTATATTTTTGTCCATATTGTACCTGTACAAAAAATATTGATGTTTAGTCACATAAAATAAAAATTGTTCAAATGGAATAATTAATTAATAAGTTAGCATTTTTTAAATGAACTAACCAACTAAACTTTGTTTATATTTTAAGTAAATTGTATTTTTTATTTTGAGAGCTTCTAATATTTTAGACCTAAACTTTTCCCACCAAGAGCAAGTAAAGTCTGGTTTTGATATTTTATTATTTTCAAAATAAATGTCATAATCAGATATTACATATATTCAAAGAGACAACTTTGTGTTATAAATGACTTAATATAGTATTGTTAATTATTTGTTTACACTTTTGCTCTTTTTCTCACATTTATACTGTTGTTGTTTTTTTAGATAGATACTGTATGTTATTATATGACTTTTACAGTATCATCAGACATGTTAGGTACATGTGTACAAAGTATCGGTATCGGATCGAGGGGAAAATGAGTGGTATCATGAGTGTATGACTACAGAGCTTATAAATAAAATAATGTACAGATTATTAATATTTGAAGAGATCAATTTCTGATTCTGGATTAAAATGTACAGATTTAGAATGTATCGATATTTCAGTATCGATACATCTTTCTGCTCTAATATCGATGGATATTGGAAATTTTTTGAAATGATAAAATATGCTAAAAAATGATATTGTGTCAGCTTTGTATCATTGGTAACTAAGTATATTATTATTATTATTAAATATTAGAATATTTAAACTTGTTCTCATACATACCGATTTAAAACAAATATTTTACTTGTGTTTTTCCACCGTTTAAAAATGGAATAAAAACATAATTACATTTTTGTCCAAAATTGTACCTGTATAAAACATATTAATGTTTACTCACATAACAGAACAATTCTTCAAATGTATTAATTCATTCATAAGTTAGCTTTTTTTTTTTTAAAATGAACTAACTAACTAAACTTTGTTTATATTTTAAGTAAATTGTATTTTTATTTTTGAGAGCTTCTAATATTTTAGACCTAAACTTTTCCCACCAAGAGCAAGTAAAGTTTGATATTTTATTATTTTCAAAATAAACGTCATAATCAGATATTATATATATTCAAAGACACAACTTTGTGTTATAGATGACTAAATATAGTATTGTTAATTATTTGTTCACAAAGTTTAGCCTTTTCTCATTACACTTTTGCTCTTTTTCTCACATTTACACAGTTTTTTGTTGTTTTTTTTTTTAGATAGATATGCTATTATATAACTTACAGCATTATCAGACATGTGAGGTATATTTGTACAACGTATCGGGTCAATCGCCGATACCAGCCTGATTTTTACTCGGTATCAGATCGGGAGGAAAATGAGTGGTATCATGACTACACAGCTCATACATCAAATAATATACAGATTATTAATATTTGAGGAGATCAATTTCTGATTCTGATTCTGGATTAAAATGTACAGATTTAGAATGTATCGATATTTCAGTATCGATACATCTTTCTGCTCTAATATCGATTTTAAATCAAAATATCAATACTATTTATACTTTCGTTCAGGCTACATACTGAAAAGTAAGGTATTATTGGTGACTAAGTATATTATTATTATTAAATATTAGAATATTTCAACTTTTTCTCATGACATACCAATTTAAAAAAAACAAAAACATTTTTTGTTTTTCCACCGTTTAAAAATGGAATAAAAACATAATTACATTTGTGTCCAAAATTGTACCTGTACAAAACAATTCTTCAAATGTATTAATTCATTCATGAGTTAGCAATTAAAAAAAAAAATGAACTAACTAACTAAACTTTGTTTATATTTTAAGTAAATTGTATTTTTATTTTTGAGAGCTTCTAATATTTTAGACCTAAACTTTTCCCACCAAGAGCAAGTAAAGTTTGATATGTTATTATTTTCAAAATAAACGTCATAATTATATATTATATATATTCAAAGACACAACTTTGTGTTATAGATGACTAAATATAGTATTGTTAATTATTTGTTCACAAAGTTTAGCCTTTTCTCATTACACTTTTGCTCTTTTTCTCACATTTACACTGTTTTTTTTTTTTTAGATAGATATGCTATTATATAACTTACAGCATTATCAGACATGTGAGGTATATTTGTACAACGTATCGCCGATACCAGCCTGATTTTTACTCGGTATCAGATCGGGGGGAAAATGAGTGGTATCATGACTACACGGTTTATACATCAAATAATATACAGATTATTAATATTTGAGGAGATCAACAAAACAACGCAAATAGTCCCTTATTATTTTGTGTTAATGCAACATTAATAAAATACACGTATTCCCTGATGTATGTATATAGTGGAAATATCGACAAGGTCTCATCGTGCTAGTGTCGACTCGATGCTGGCACTTGGTATCGGCCCCCGTCGACGCGTGTGTCGGTCGACCCGCCCCTGCTCGCCATTTCTTCAGCATCTTAAAAGTTGAGCGCGACGTGAAGACGTCGTCGACGCGAGCGGACCGTCGCCATACCTCGGCTGTGCTCCGGAGGGACGGATAGGGAAGGTGGGGAGGCCGAGCGTGTTGTCCCCGCTGCGCCAAGTGCGACTCCGGAGGGTGGAGCGACCCCCGCCGTCCTCCATGGCCACATTCGCATTCCCGCCCGTGGTTCTGCGCCAGTGTGCGGACGCTGCCGGTCGAACGACGCGCTGATCTGGGAACATCTCAGGCGGCTTGGGTTGGAGATGTGGACCCGCCTGGAGCGCGGGGGCCTGGGGGTCTGCTGCTCCTTGTCCGTCATGCTGACGCTGGTCAGCGGGGCGCAAAGGTAAGAAGACCCGGAAATAGGTCGGAGCTTTTTAAAAAAAAATTTTTTTTTTTTAATATATTATTTTTGTATTGAATAACTAATTACTGTATTGTCAGCGCCAACGAGCCGAGCAATATGTCGTTCGTGAAGGCCACCGTGGACAAGCTGCTGAAAGGATACGACATTCGTCTGCGGCCTGATTTTGGAGGTGAGAGCGTCCTCGTCACGTGACGCTGCGCGGGAATGCTTACTAATGGCGGTGTTGTCTCCCAGGTGCCCCGGTGGATGTGGGCATGCGCATTGACGTCTCCAGCATCGACATGGTGTCCGAGGTCAACATGGTGAGTGGAGCCTCTTCGCTGATGGCAATTGTTCATCACGCCGGCATAAACAAACACTGCGGCGTCACGCCATTGGAAGACAGAAATAATGAGCTTTTTAATGATTCCGAACAGGCAGCCATGTTGAGAGGGGGTCTGCACTTTTTTATGGAATGTTGCCTCTAGTTCATGAGCAGTATGAAAGACATTTTTCTAATGCATTCTAACTCCATCCATCCTTTCGGGGTCGCGGGGGGTGCAGGAGCCTATCTCTGGCTGCATTGGGGCGGAAGGCGGGTTACACCCTGGACAAGTCGCCACCACAGATAGACAGACGACATTCACACTCACATTCCCACACCAGAGCAGGGATGTCAAACTCAAACACAGAGTGGGCCAAAATGTAAAAGTGACCAAAGCCACGGGCCAAGGTTGAACAAATTAACCTTTTAATTGGGACCCAAACACGTTTTGCATTGAATATTATAAAAATATCAATGGCATATCAAATACAATTGAAATAAAAATGGAATGCCTCTTTTCTGTTTGCAGCCTTCTGAGGTACACTAGCGTTCAGAAGTTTGGGGTCACATTGAAATGTCCTTATTTTTGAAGGAAAAGCACTGTACTTTTCAATGAAGATAACTTTAAACTACCGTCATTTCCGGACTATAAGCCGCTACTCTTCCCCCTCGTTCTGGTCCCTGCGGCTTATACAAGGGTGCGGCTTATATACGGCCTGTTCTTCTCCGACACCGACGAAGAGGATTTCGGTGGTTTTAGTACGCAGGAGGAAGACGATGACACAATGATTAAAGACTGACTGGTTATTTTGATAACGTACAGGCGAGCACTTTGTATTACTTTGCAGCGTTGTATTATTTGTACTCTGCACGAATGCTGTTCGCCATGTCAAAGATGTGAAAGTTTGATTGAATGATTGAAAGATTTATTGTTAATAAATGGGACGCTTTGCGTTCCCAAACAGTCATCTCTGTCCCGACAATCCCCTCCGTGGTAGCAGGAACCCCGATATACTACGCTAATTACACATCAAAACCCTGCGGCTTATAGTCGGGTGCGGCTTATATATAGAGCAATCTGTATTTTCCCCTAAATTTAGCTGGTGCGGCTTATAGTCAGGTGCGGCTTATAGTCCAGAAATTACGGTAGTCTTAACTTGAAAGAAATACACTCTATACATTGCTAATGTGGTAAATGACTATTCTAGCTGCAAATGTCTGCTTTTTGGTGCAATATCTACATAGGTGTATAGAGGCCCATTTCCAGCAACTATCACTCCAGTGTTCTAATGGTACAATGTGTTTGCTCATTGGCTCAGAAGGCTAATTGATGATTAGAAAAGCCTTGTGCAATCATGTTCACACATCTGAAAACAGTTGAGCTCGTTACAGAAGCTACAAAACTGACCTTCCTTTGAGCAGATTGAGTTTCTGGAGCATCACATTTGTGGGGTCAATTAAACGCTCAAAATGGCCAGAAAAAGAGAACTTTCATCCGAAACTCGACAGTCTATTCTTGTTCTTAGAAATGAAGGCTATTCCACAAAATTGTTCGGGTGACCCCAAACTTTTGAACGGTAGTGTATATATCAACATTAACTTTTTCCACAGGCTAATAAATTAGAAAATAAAATAACAATGAATAAAGCAACCATTCAGGACTTTAAACTGCTCAGTTTGCAACACACGGATCTAATCTGATGTGCCCGAGCCAGATACCTGCCATCTTTTCTGGGATGCTAGTTCATTAATGTCGGGGGTCAGGCTTTGAGCTGAGGCAACCTTCATTATCCAACCAAGGTGTTCATCAGTCATTATATCTCGTAATCCACCCGGACCACAGTCTTGGGGGCGTGCCTTAAAGGCACTGCCTTTAACGTCCTCTACGAGCTGTCGTCACGTCCGCTTTTCATCCATTCTAACAACGTGCCAGCCCAGTCACAAGATATGTGCGGCTTCTGTACGCACACACACACGTGACTGCAACGCATACTTGATCAACAGCCATACAGGTTACACTGAGGGTGGCCGTATAAACAACTTTAACACTGTTATAAATATACACCACACTGTGAATCCACACCAAACAAGAATGACAAACACATTTCGGGAGAACATCCGCACCGTAACACAACAGAACAAATACCCAGAACCCTTTGCAGTACTAACTCTTCCGGGACGCTACAAAATACACCCCCGCTACCACCAACCCCCCCCCCCCTCACACACACATACACACACACACACACACACCTTGTAGCGTCCCGGAAAAGTTAGTACTGCAAAGGATTCTGGGTATTTGTTCTGTTGTGTTTATGTTGTGTTACGGTGCGGATGTTCTCCCGAAATGTGTTTGTCATTCTTGTTTGGTGTGGGTTCACAGTGTGGCGTATATTTCTAACAGTGTTAAAGTTGTTTATACGGCCACCCTCAGTGTGACCTGTATGGCTGTTGACCAAGTATGCATTGCATTCACTTGTGTGTGCGTGCATTCAGCTGCATTCGGACGGAAGGCGGGGTACACCCTGGACAAGTCGCCACCTCATCACAGGGCCAACACAGATAGACAGACAACATTCACACTCACATTCACACACTAGGGCCTATTTTTAATAAACGTAAATAAAAGTGCACTTACAAAGCTATATTCTGCCTATAAAGCCCTTAAAAAAACATTCTCCATTAGGGTTTTATATACATGATGTAAGTATATATGTCATGTAGTAACATTCATAATAACATGTAATATATACATGATGTAAGTATATATGTCATGTAGTAACATTCATAATAACATGTAATATATACATGATGTAAGTATATATGTCATGTAGTAACATTCATAATAACATGTAATATATACATGATGTAAGTATATATGTCATGTAGTAACATTCATAATAACATGTCATATATACATGATGTAAGTATATATGTCATGTAGTAACATTCATAATAACATGTAATATATACATGATGTAAGTATGTATGTCATGTAGTAACATTCATAATAACATGTAATATATACATGATGTAAGTATATATGTCATGTAGTAACATTCATAATAACATGTAATATATACATGATGTAAGTATATATGTCATGTAGTAACATTCATAATAACATGTAATATATACATGATGTAAGTATATATGTAAGTAGTAACATTCATAATAACATGTAATATATACATGATGTAAATAGTAACATTCATAATAACATGTAATATATACATGATGTAAGTGTATATGTAAGTAGTAACATTCATAATAACATGTAATATATACATGATGTAAGTAGTAACATTGATAATAACATGTAATAAATACATGATGTAAGTAGCAACATTCATAATAACATGTAATATATACATGATGTAAGTATATATGTAAGTAGTAACATTGATAATAACATGTAATAAATACATGATGTAAGTAGCAACATTCATAATAACATGTAATATATACATGATGTAAGTATATATGTAAGTAGTAACATTGATAATAACATGTAATACATACATGATGTAAGTAGTAACATTGATAATAACATGTAATATATACATGATGTAAGTAGTAACATTCATAATAACATGTAATATATACATGATGTAAGTATATATGTAAGTAGTAACATTCATAATAACATGTAATACATACATGATGTAAGTAGTAACATTGATAATATGTAATATATACATGATGTAAGTAGTAACATTCATAATTAAATGTAGTATATACATGATGTAAGTATATATGTAAGTAGTAACATTCATAATAACATGTAATATATACATGATGTAAGTAGTAACATTCATAATAACATGTAATACATACATGATGTAAGTAGTAACATTGATAATAACATGTAATATATACATGATGTAAGTAGTAACATTCATAATAACATGTAATACATACATGATGTAAGTAGTAACATTGATAATAACATGTAATATATACATGATGTAAGTAGTAACATTCATAATAACATGTAATATATACATGATGTAAGTATATATGTAAGTAGTAACATTCATAATAACATGTAATACATACATGATGTAAGTAGTAACATTCATAATAACATGTAATATATACATGATGTAAGTATATATGTAAGTAGTAACATTCATAATAACAAGTAATACATACATGATGTAAGTATATATGTCATGTAGTAACATTCATAATAACATGTAATATATACATGATGTAAGTAGTAACATTCATAATAACATGTAATATATACATGATGTAAGTGTATATGTAAGTAGTAACATTCATAATAACATGTAATACATACATGATGTAAGTAGTAACATTCATAATAACATGTAATATATACATGATGTAAGTAGTAACATTCATAATAACATGTAATATATACATGATGTAAGTGTATATGTAAGTAGTAACATTCATAATAACATGTAATACATACATGATGTAAGTAGTAACATTCATAATAACATGTAATATATACATGATGTAAGTAGTAACATTCATAATAACATGTAATACATACATGATGTAAGTAGTAACATTCATAATAACATGTAATATATACATGATGTAAGTATATATGTAAGTAGTAACAGTCATAATAACATGTAATACATACATGATGTAAGTATATATGTAAGTAGTAACATTCATAATAACATGTAATATATACATGATGTAAGTATATATGTCATGTAGTAACATTCATAATAACATGTCATATATACATGATGTAAGTATATATGTCATGTAGTAACATTCATAATAACATGTCATATATACATGATGTAAGTATATATGTCATGTAGTAACATTCATAATAACATGTAATATATACATGATGTAAGTATATATGTCATGTAGTAACATTCATAATAACATGTAATATATACATGATGTAAGTATATATGTCATGTAGTAACATTCATAATAACATGTCATATATACATGATGTAAGTATATATGTCATGTAGTAACATTCATAATAACATGTAATATATACATGATGTAAGTATGTATGTCATGTAGTAACATTCATAATAACATGTAATATATACATGATGTAAGTATATATGTCATGTAGTAACATTCATAATAACATGTAATATATACATGATGTAAGTATATATGTCATGTAGTAACATTCATAATAACATGTAATATATACATGATGTAAGTATATATGTAAGTAGTAACATTCATAATAACATGTAATATATACATGATGTAAATAGTAACATTCATAATAACATGTAATATATACATGATGTAAGTGTATATGTAAGTAGTAACATTCATAATAACATGTAATATATACATGATGTAAGTAGTAACATTGATAATAACATGTAATAAATACATGATGTAAGTAGCAACATTCATAATAACATGTAATATATACATGATGTAAGTATATATGTAAGTAGTAACATTGATAATAACATGTAATACATACATGATGTAAGTAGTAACATTGATAATAACATGTAATATATACATGATGTAAGTAGTAACATTCATAATAACATGTAATATATACATGATGTAAGTATATATGTAAGTAGTAACATTCATAATAACATGTAATACATACATGATGTAAGTAGTAACATTGATAATATGTAATATATACATGATGTAAGTAGTAACATTCATAATTAAATGTAGTATATACATGATGTAAGTATATATGTAAGTAGTAACATTCATAATAACATGTAATATATACATGATGTAAGTAGTAACATTCATAATAACATGTAATACATACATGATGTAAGTAGTAACATTGATAATAACATGTAATATATACATGATGTAAGTAGTAACATTCATAATAACATGTAATACATACATGATGTAAGTAGTAACATTGATAATAACATGTAATATATACATGATGTAAGTAGTAACATTCATAATAACATGTAATATATACATGATGTAAGTATATATGTAAGTAGTAACATTCATAATAACATGTAATACATACATGATGTAAGTAGTAACATTCATAATAACATGTAATATATACATGATGTAAGTATATATGTAAGTAGTAACATTCATAATAACAAGTAATACATACATGATGTAAGTATATATGTCATGTAGTAACATTCATAATAACATGTAATATATACATGATGTAAGTAGTAACATTCATAATAACATGTAATATATACATGATGTAAGTGTATATGTAAGTAGTAACATTCATAATAACATGTAATACATACATGATGTAAGTAGTAACATTCATAATAACATGTAATATATACATGATGTAAGTAGTAACATTCATAATAACATGTAATATATACATGATGTAAGTGTATATGTAAGTAGTAACATTCATAATAACATGTAATACATACATGATGTAAGTAGTAACATTCATAATAACATGTAATATATACATGATGTAAGTAGTAACATTCATAATAACATGTAATACATACATGATGTAAGTAGTAACATTCATAATAACATGTAATATATACATGATGTAAGTATATATGTAAGTAGTAACAGTCATAATAACATGTAATACATACATGATGTAAGTATATATGTAAGTAGTAACATTCATAATAACATGTAATATATACATGATGTAAGTATATATGTCATGTAGTAACATTCATAATAACATGTCATATATACATGATGTAAGTATATATGTCATGTAGTAACATTCATAATAACATGTCATATATACATGATGTAAGTATATATGTCATGTAGTAACATTCATAATAACATGTAATACATACATGATGTAAGTAGTAACATTCATAATAACATGTAATATATACATGATGTAAGTAGTAACATTCATAATAACATGTAATATATACATGATGTAAGTGTATATGTAAGTAGTAACATTCATAATAACATGTAATACATACATGATGTAAGTAGTAACATTCATAATAACATGTAATATATACATGATGTAAGTAGTAACATTCATAATAACATGTAATACATACATGATGTAAGTAGTAACATTCATAATAACATGTAATATATACATGATGTAAGTATATATGTAAGTAGTAACAGTCATAATAACATGTAATACATACATGATGTAAGTATATATGTAAGTAGTAACATTCATAATAACATGTAATATATACATGATGTAAGTATATATGTCATGTAGTAACATTCATAATAACATGTAATATATACATGATGTAAGTATATATGTCATGTAGTAACATTCATAATAACATGTAATACATACATGATGTAAGTATATATGTCATGTAGTAACATTCATAATAACATGTAATATATACATGATGTAAGTATATATGTCATGTAGTAACATTCATAATAACATGTAATATATACATGATGTAAGTATATATGTCATGTAGTAACATTCATAATAACATGTAATATATACATGATGTAAGTATATATGTCATGTAGTAACATTCATAATAACATGTAATATATACATGATGTAAGTATATATGTCATGTAGTAACATTCATAATAACATGTAATATATACATGATGTAAGTATATATGTCATGTAGTAACATTCATAATAACATGTCATATATACATGATGTAAGTATATATGTCATGTAGTAACATTCATAATTAAAGCTGCAAGCAGCGTTGGTCGGGTCCGCATTTTGGCAGGTGCTAGTCCTAGGTGTCCCAATACTTTTGTCCAGTGGTAGTCCTGAGTGAGACCTACATCGAGGTTTTTGTTGCATGTCTCTACGATATTCGTACTGGGAGTTAGAGGAAGTTGTGTCTGTGTTTTTTTCCTAGGTGCTGCGGCACAGTTGTTCTTTTCTTTGAAGGCTCGTAAAATCAAAACCGTAGCACTTATTAAAACGCTTTCGCCAACTTTTAATCAGAAGGGTTCAATCTCTCTCCTGTAGTAGTTTGAAGCCAAAACGACAAACGCGCTCAGAGGAGATAATGTTTGATGTTTGGTGACCGCTTTTTAAAAAAAAATTGTTTTGAAGTGGGGATATCAAACTTCCTGTTGATTTTTGCTGAAGGATTTCAATCTATGAAATGTAGGTCTAGGTGAGACCTACGTAGAGGTTTTTGTTTCATGTCTCTAAAACGTTCCTACCGGAAGTTACAAGCAGTTTTGTCTGTGTTTTCCTCTGAGAAGCAGTTTTGTCTCTGTTTTATTCAAAAATTGCGCTAGAGCGCAATTTTGAGTTTTGGGGTTCGGTTTTTTTTTAGATCGCAACTTCCACCAGTCCCAATGTGTGTAAAAATTTTGGTGAGTTTTGAAGTATTTTAAGGGGGTCAAATTACAACTCAAAGAGGCAAAAATGAGTGTTTTTAGTCATTTTTTGTGTTGAAGGGGAAATTGCCAACTTCCTGTTGGTTTTTGCCCGAGGATGTGAAATTATGAAATGTAGGTCTAAGTGAGACCTACATACAGGTTTTTGTTTCATGTCTCTACGACCTTCCTAGTGGGAGTTGCAGGCAGTTTTTTTGTTTTTTTCCTAGGGGGCGCTAGAGCGCAATTTTGATTTTTGGGGTTTGGTTTTTTTTACTAAAGTGTGCTGTCCCAGTTTTTCTATGTGTGTATAAAATTTGGTGAGTTTTGAAGCATGTTAAGGGGGCAAAGTAGTGCGCAAAGCTGCGGAATAATAATCAACCTTACAATTTCAATAGGTTCCTTTGTACCTGTACAAAGGACTCCCTGTGGGAGTCCTTTGTACAGGGTACATGCGAACCCTAATAACATGTAATACATACATGATGTAAGTAGTAACATTCATAATAACATGTAATATATACATGATGTAAGTATATATGTCATGTAGTAACATTCATAATAACATGTAATACATACATGATGTAAGTAGTAACATTCATAATTAAAGCTGCAAGCAGCATTGGTCGGGTCCGCCTTCTGGCAGGTGCTAGTCCTAGGTGTCCAATACTTTAGTCCAGTGGTAGTCCTGAGTGAGACCTACATAGAGGTTTTTGTTTCGTGTCTCTACGATATTGGTACTGGGAGTTAGAGGAAGTTGTGTCTGAGTTCACATTGTCATTATAGGCTATTGTGTGTATTGAGGCCAAAGAAGGTCTAATTGCATTTTCGTTGTCATTTTTGGCACCGTAGCAACTTTAGTGCTGCGGGTCTTTGAAGGCTCGTAAAATCAAAACGGTAGCACTAAATAAAAATCCGTATAGAACTTTTAATCAGAAGGGTTCAATCTCTCTCCTGTAGCAGTTTGAAGCCGAAACGACAAACGCGCTCAGAGGAGATAATGTTTGATGTTTGGTGACCGTTTGGTACAAAAATGTTGTTTTGAAATGGAGATAACAAACTTCCTGTTGATTTTTGCTGAAGGGTGTCAATGTATGAAATGTAGGTCTAAATGAGACCTACGTAGAGGTATTTTTTTCATGTCTCTACGACGTTCCTACCGGAAGTTATAAGCAGTTTTGTCTGAGTTTTCCTCTAAAAAGCATTTTTTTCTCTGTTTTATTAAAAAATTGCTCTAGAGCACAATTTTGAGTTTCGGGGTTCGGTTTTTTTTTGAGATCGCAATTTCTACCAGTCCCAATGTGTGTGCGAAGTTTGGTGAGTTTTGAAGTATTTTAAGGGGGTCAAATTAGAGGTCAAAGATGTAAAAAACAGTGTTTTTAGTACATTTTTGTCAAAAAAGGTAAATTGCCAATTTCCTGTTGATTTTCGCCCGAGAATGTGTCATTATGAGTTGTAGGTCTAGAGCAGACCTACATACAGGTTTTTGTTTCATGTCTCTACGACCTTCCTAGTGGGAGTTAGAGGCAGTCTGTTTTTTTTTTTTCCTAGGGGGCGCTAGAGCTCAATTTTGTGTTTTGGGGTTAGGTTTTTATATTAAAGTCTGCTGGCACACTTTTTGGATGTGTGTAAAAAATTTGGTGAGTTTTGAAGTATGTTAAGGGGGGCGAAGTAGTGCGCAAAGCTGCGGAATAATAATAATAATAAAGAATAATAATAAAACCTTACAATTTCAATAGGGTCCTTTCGTCCCATTGCAAAAGGACTCCCTTTGGGATTCCTTTTGAAAAGGTCCTGTGCGGACCCTAATAACATGTAATACATACATGATGTAAGTATATATGTCATGTAGTAACATTCATAATAACATGTAATACATACATGATGTAAGTATATATGTAAGTAGTAACATTCATAATAACATGTAATATATACATGATGTAAGTATATATGTCATATAGTAACATTCATAATAACATGTCATATATACATGATGTAAGTATATATGTCATGTAGTAACATTCATAATAACATGTAATATATACATGATGTAAGTATATATGTCATGTAGTAACATTCATAATAACATGTAATATATACATGATGTAAGTATATATGTCATGTAGTAACATTCATAATAACATGTAATATATACATGAAGTAAGTATATATGTCATGTAGTAACATTCATAATAACATGTAATATATACATGATGTAAGTATATATGTCATGTAGTAACATTCATAATAACATGTAATATATACATGATGTAAGTATATATGTCATGTAGTAACATTCATAATAACATGTAATACATACATGATGTAAGTATATATGTCATGTAGTAACATTCATAATAACATGTAATATATACATGATGTAAGTATATATGTCATGTAGTAACATTCATAATAACATGTAATATATACATGATGTAAGTATATATGTCATGTAGTAACATTCATAATAACATGTAATATATACATGATGTAAGTATATATGTCATGTAGTAACATTCATAATAACATGTAATATATACATGATGTAAGTATATATGTCATGTAGTAACATTCATAATAACATGTCATATATACATGATGTAAGTATATATGTCATGTAGTAACATTCATAATAACATGTAATACATACATGATGTAAGTAGTAACATTCATAATAACATGTAATATATACATGATGTAAGTATATATGTCATGTAGTAACATTCATAATAACATGTAATACATACATGATGTAAGTAGTAACATTCATAATAACATGTAATACATACATGATGTAAGTATATATGTCATGTAGTAACATTCATAATAACATGTAATACATACATGATGTAAGTATATATGTCATATAGTAACATTCATAATAACATATATATACATGATGTAAGTATATATGTCATGTAGTAACATTCATAATTAAAGCTGCAAGCAGCATTGGTCGGGTCCGCCTTCTGGCAGGTGCTAGTCCTAGGTGTCCAATACTTTAGTCCAGTGGTAGTCCTGAGTGAGACCTACATAGAGGTTTTTGTTTCGTGTCTCTACGATATTGGTACTGGGAGTTAGAGGAAGTTGTGTCTGAGTTCACATTGTCATTATAGGCTATTGTGTGTATTGAGGCCAAAGAAGGTCTAATCGCAGTTTCGTTGTCATTTTTGGCACCGTAGCAGCATCAGTGCTGCGGGTCTTTGAAGGCTCGTAAAATCAAAACGGTAGCACTTAATCATTATCCGTATAGAACTTTTAATCAGAAGGGTTCAATCTCTCTCCTGTAGCAGTTTGAAGCCGAAACGACAAACGCGCTCAGAGGAGATAATGTTTGATGTTTGGTGACCGTTTGGTACAAAAATGTTGTTTTGAAATGGAGATAACAAACTTCCTGTTGATTTTTGCTGAAGGGTGTCAATGTATGAAATGTAGGTCTAAATGAGACCTACATAGAGGTATTTTTTTCATGTCTCTACGACGTTCCTACCGGAAGTTACAAGCAGTTTTGTCTGAGTTTTCCTCTAAAAAGCAGTTTTTTCTCTGTTTTATTAAAAAATTGCTCTAGAGCACAATTTTGAGTTTCGGGGTTCGGTTTTTTTTTGAGATCGCAATTTCTACCAGTCCCAATGTGTGTGCGAAGTTTGGTGAGTTTTGAAGTATTTTAAGGGGGTCAAATTAGAGGTCAAAGGTGTAAAAAACAGTGTTTTTAGTACATTTTTGTCAAAAAAGGTAAATTGCCAATTTCCTGTTGATTTTCGCCCGAGAATGTGTCATTATGAGTTGTAGGTCTTTAGCAGACCTACATACAGGTTTTTGTTTCATGTCTCTACGACCTTCCTAGTGGGAGTTACAGGCAGTTTGTTTTTTTTTTTTTCTAGGGGGCGCTAGAGCTCAATTTTGTTTTTTGGGGTTAGGTTTTTATATTAAAGTCTGCTGGCACACTTTTTGGATGTGTGTAAAAAATTTGGTGAGTTTTGAAGCATGTTAAGGGGGGCGAAGTAGTGCGCAAAGCTGCGGAATAATAATAATAATAAAGAATAATAATAATTAAAGCTGCAAGCAGCATTGGTCGGGTCCGCCTTCTGGCAGGTGCTAGTCCTAGGTGTCCAATACTTTTGTCCAGTGGTAGTCCTGAGTGAGACCTACATAGAGGTTTTTGTTTCGTGTCTCTACGATATTGGTACTGGGAGTTAGAGGAAGTTGTGTCTGAGTTCACATTGTCATTATAGGGTATTGTGTGTATTGAGGCCAAAGAAGGTCTAATCGCAGTTTCGTTGTCATTTTTGGCACCGTAGCAGCATCAGTGCTGCGGGTCTTTGAAGGCTCGCAAAATCAAAACGGTAGCACTTAATCATTATCCGTCGTCAACTTTTAATCAGAAGGGTTCAATCTCTCTCCTGTAGCAGTTTGAAGCCGAAACGACAAACGCGCTCAGAGGAGATAATGTTTGATGTTTGGTGACCGTTTGGTACAAAAATGTTGTTTTGAAATGGAGATAACAAACTTCCTGTCTATTTTTGCTGAAGGGTGTCAATCTATGAAATGTAGGTCTAGACAAGACCTACATAGAGGTATTTGTTTCATGTCTCTACGACGTTCCTACCGGAAGTTACAAGCAGTTTTGTCAGAGTTTTCCTCTGAGGAGCAGTTTTTTGTCTTTTTTTTCCAAAAATTATGTAGAGCACAATTTTGAGTTTTGGGATTCGGTTTTTTTTTTAGATCACAGTTCCCACCAGTCCCGATGTGTGTGAGAAGTTTGGTGAGTTTTGAAGTATTTTAAGGGGGTCAAATTAGAGGGCAAAAATCAAAAATGAGTGTTTTTAGTCATTTTTTGTCTTGAAGGGGAAATTGCCAACTTCCTGTTGGTTTTCGCCCGAAGAAGTGAAATTATGAATTGTAGGTCTAACTGAGACCTACATATAGGTTTTTGTTTCATGTCTCTACGACCTTCCTAGTGGGAGTTAGAGGCAGTTTTCTTCCTAGGGGGCGCTAGAGAGCAGTGTTGATTTTTGGGTTTTTTTTTAACCCTAAAGTGTGCTGTACCCGGGGTTTAATGTGTGTGTCAAATTTGGTGAGTTTTGAAGCATGTTAAGGGGGGCAAAACAGCGCGCGACGGTGCGGAAGAATAATAAAGAATAATAAACGTTACAATAACAATAGGTTCCTTTGTAACCAGTACAAAGGACTCCCTGGGGGAGTCCTTTGTACAGGGTACAGGGCGGACCCTAATAATAAAACATTACAAATTCAATAGGGTCCTTTCGTCCCATTGCAAAAGGACTCCCTTTGGGATTCCTTTTGAAAAGGTCCTGTGCGGACCCTAATAACATGTAATATATACATGATGTAAGTATATATGTCATGTAGTAACATTCATAATAACATGTAATATATACATGATGTAAGTATATATGTCATGTAGTAACATTCATAATAACATGTAATACATACATGATGTAAGTATATATGTCATGTAGTAACATTCATAATAACATGTAATATATACATGATGTAAGTATATATGTCATGTAGTAACATTCATAATAACATGTAATATATACATGATGTAAGTATATATGTCATGTAGTAACATTCATAATAACATGTAATATATACATGATGTAAGTATATATGTCATGTAGTAACATTCATAATAACATGTAATATATACATGATGTAAGTATATATGTCATGTAGTAACATTCATAATAACATGTAATATATACATGATGTAAGTATATATGTCATGTAGTAACATTCATAATAACATGTCATATATACATGATGTAAGTATATATGTCATGTAGTAACATTCATAATTAAAGCTGCAAGCAGCGTTGGTCGGGTCCGCATTTTGGCAGGTGCTAGTCCTAGGTGTCCCAATACTTTTGTCCAGTGGTAGTCCTGAGTGAGACCTACATCGAGGTTTTTGTTGCATGTCTCTACGATATTCGTACTGGGAGTTAGAGGAAGTTGTGTCTGTGTTTTTTTCCTAGGTGCTGCGGCACAGTTGTTCTTTTCTTTGAAGGCTCGTAAAATCAAAACCGTAGCACTTATTAAAACGCTTTCGCCAACTTTTAATCAGAAGGGTTCAATCTCTCTCCTGTAGTAGTTTGAAGCCAAAACGACAAACGCGCTCAGAGGAGATAATGTTTGATGTTTGGTGACCGCTTTTTAAAAAAAAATTGTTTTGAAGTGGGGATATCAAACTTCCTGTTGATTTTTGCTGAAGGATTTCAATCTATGAAATGTAGGTCTAGGTGAGACCTACGTAGAGGTTTTTGTTTCATGTCTCTAAAACGTTCCTACCGGAAGTTACAAGCAGTTTTGTCTGTGTTTTCCTCTGAGAAGCAGTTTTGTCTCTGTTTTATTCAAAAATTGCGCTAGAGCGCAATTTTGAGTTTTGGGGTTCGGTTTTTTTTTAGATCGCAACTTCCACCAGTCCCAATGTGTGTAAAAATTTTGGTGAGTTTTGAAGTATTTTAAGGGGGTCAAATTACAACTCAAAGAGGCAAAAATGAGTGTTTTTAGTCATTTTTTGTGTTGAAGGGGAAATTGCCAACTTCCTGTTGGTTTTTGCCCGAGGATGTGAAATTATGAAATGTAGGTCTAAGTGAGACCTACATACAGGTTTTTGTTTCATGTCTCTACGACCTTCCTAGTGGGAGTTGCAGGCAGTTTTTTTGTTTTTTTCCTAGGGGGCGCTAGAGCGCAATTTTGATTTTTGGGGTTTGGTTTTTTTTACTAAAGTGTGCTGTCCCAGTTTTTCTATGTGTGTATAAAATTTGGTGAGTTTTGAAGCATGTTAAGGGGGCAAAGTAGTGCGCAAAGCTGCGGAATAATAATCAACCTTACAATTTCAATAGGTTCCTTTGTACCTGTACAAAGGACTCCCTGTGGGAGTCCTTTGTACAGGGTACATGCGAACCCTAATAACATGTAATACATACATGATGTAAGTAGTAACATTCATAATAACATGTAATATATACATGATGTAAGTATATATGTCATGTAGTAACATTCATAATAACATGTAATACATACATGATGTAAGTAGTAACATTCATAATTAAAGCTGCAAGCAGCATTGGTCGGGTCCGCCTTCTGGCAGGTGCTAGTCCTAGGTGTCCAATACTTTAGTCCAGTGGTAGTCCTGAGTGAGACCTACATAGAGGTTTTTGTTTCGTGTCTCTACGATATTGGTACTGGGAGTTAGAGGAAGTTGTGTCTGAGTTCACATTGTCATTATAGGCTATTGTGTGTATTGAGGCCAAAGAAGGTCTAATTGCATTTTCGTTGTCATTTTTGGCACCGTAGCAACTTTAGTGCTGCGGGTCTTTGAAGGCTCGTAAAATCAAAACGGTAGCACTAAATAAAAATCCGTATAGAACTTTTAATCAGAAGGGTTCAATCTCTCTCCTGTAGCAGTTTGAAGCCGAAACGACAAACGCGCTCAGAGGAGATAATGTTTGATGTTTGGTGACCGTTTGGTACAAAAATGTTGTTTTGAAATGGAGATAACAAACTTCCTGTTGATTTTTGCTGAAGGGTGTCAATGTATGAAATGTAGGTCTAAATGAGACCTACGTAGAGGTATTTTTTTCATGTCTCTACGACGTTCCTACCGGAAGTTATAAGCAGTTTTGTCTGAGTTTTCCTCTAAAAAGCATTTTTTTCTCTGTTTTATTAAAAAATTGCTCTAGAGCACAATTTTGAGTTTCGGGGTTCGGTTTTTTTTTGAGATCGCAATTTCTACCAGTCCCAATGTGTGTGCGAAGTTTGGTGAGTTTTGAAGTATTTTAAGGGGGTCAAATTAGAGGTCAAAGATGTAAAAAACAGTGTTTTTAGTACATTTTTGTCAAAAAAGGTAAATTGCCAATTTCCTGTTGATTTTCGCCCGAGAATGTGTCATTATGAGTTGTAGGTCTAGAGCAGACCTACATACAGGTTTTTGTTTCATGTCTCTACGACCTTCCTAGTGGGAGTTAGAGGCAGTCTGTTTTTTTTTTTTCCTAGGGGGCGCTAGAGCTCAATTTTGTGTTTTGGGGTTAGGTTTTTATATTAAAGTCTGCTGGCACACTTTTTGGATGTGTGTAAAAAATTTGGTGAGTTTTGAAGTATGTTAAGGGGGGCGAAGTAGTGCGCAAAGCTGCGGAATAATAATAATAATAAAGAATAATAATAAAACCTTACAATTTCAATAGGGTCCTTTCGTCCCATTGCAAAAGGACTCCCTTTGGGATTCCTTTTGAAAAGGTCCTGTGCGGACCCTAATAACATGTAATACATACATGATGTAAGTATATATGTCATGTAGTAACATTCATAATAACATGTAATACATACATGATGTAAGTATATATGTAAGTAGTAACATTCATAATAACATGTAATATATACATGATGTAAGTATATATGTCATATAGTAACATTCATAATAACATGTCATATATACATGATGTAAGTATATATGTCATGTAGTAACATTCATAATAACATGTAATATATACATGATGTAAGTATATATGTCATGTAGTAACATTCATAATAACATGTAATATATACATGATGTAAGTATATATGTCATGTAGTAACATTCATAATAACATGTAATATATACATGAAGTAAGTATATATGTCATGTAGTAACATTCATAATAACATGTAATATATACATGATGTAAGTATATATGTCATGTAGTAACATTCATAATAACATGTAATATATACATGATGTAAGTATATATGTCATGTAGTAACATTCATAATAACATGTAATACATACATGATGTAAGTATATATGTCATGTAGTAACATTCATAATAACATGTAATATATACATGATGTAAGTATATATGTCATGTAGTAACATTCATAATAACATGTAATATATACATGATGTAAGTATATATGTCATGTAGTAACATTCATAATAACATGTAATATATACATGATGTAAGTATATATGTCATGTAGTAACATTCATAATAACATGTAATATATACATGATGTAAGTATATATGTCATGTAGTAACATTCATAATAACATGTCATATATACATGATGTAAGTATATATGTCATGTAGTAACATTCATAATAACATGTAATACATACATGATGTAAGTAGTAACATTCATAATAACATGTAATATATACATGATGTAAGTATATATGTCATGTAGTAACATTCATAATAACATGTAATACATACATGATGTAAGTAGTAACATTCATAATAACATGTAATACATACATGATGTAAGTATATATGTCATGTAGTAACATTCATAATAACATGTAATACATACATGATGTAAGTATATATGTCATATAGTAACATTCATAATAACATATATATACATGATGTAAGTATATATGTCATGTAGTAACATTCATAATTAAAGCTGCAAGCAGCATTGGTCGGGTCCGCCTTCTGGCAGGTGCTAGTCCTAGGTGTCCAATACTTTAGTCCAGTGGTAGTCCTGAGTGAGACCTACATAGAGGTTTTTGTTTCGTGTCTCTACGATATTGGTACTGGGAGTTAGAGGAAGTTGTGTCTGAGTTCACATTGTCATTATAGGCTATTGTGTGTATTGAGGCCAAAGAAGGTCTAATCGCAGTTTCGTTGTCATTTTTGGCACCGTAGCAGCATCAGTGCTGCGGGTCTTTGAAGGCTCGTAAAATCAAAACGGTAGCACTTAATCATTATCCGTATAGAACTTTTAATCAGAAGGGTTCAATCTCTCTCCTGTAGCAGTTTGAAGCCGAAACGACAAACGCGCTCAGAGGAGATAATGTTTGATGTTTGGTGACCGTTTGGTACAAAAATGTTGTTTTGAAATGGAGATAACAAACTTCCTGTTGATTTTTGCTGAAGGGTGTCAATGTATGAAATGTAGGTCTAAATGAGACCTACATAGAGGTATTTTTTTCATGTCTCTACGACGTTCCTACCGGAAGTTACAAGCAGTTTTGTCTGAGTTTTCCTCTAAAAAGCAGTTTTTTCTCTGTTTTATTAAAAAATTGCTCTAGAGCACAATTTTGAGTTTCGGGGTTCGGTTTTTTTTTGAGATCGCAATTTCTACCAGTCCCAATGTGTGTGCGAAGTTTGGTGAGTTTTGAAGTATTTTAAGGGGGTCAAATTAGAGGTCAAAGGTGTAAAAAACAGTGTTTTTAGTACATTTTTGTCAAAAAAGGTAAATTGCCAATTTCCTGTTGATTTTCGCCCGAGAATGTGTCATTATGAGTTGTAGGTCTTTAGCAGACCTACATACAGGTTTTTGTTTCATGTCTCTACGACCTTCCTAGTGGGAGTTACAGGCAGTTTGTTTTTTTTTTTTTCTAGGGGGCGCTAGAGCTCAATTTTGTTTTTTGGGGTTAGGTTTTTATATTAAAGTCTGCTGGCACACTTTTTGGATGTGTGTAAAAAATTTGGTGAGTTTTGAAGCATGTTAAGGGGGGCGAAGTAGTGCGCAAAGCTGCGGAATAATAATAATAATAAAGAATAATAATAATTAAAGCTGCAAGCAGCATTGGTCGGGTCCGCCTTCTGGCAGGTGCTAGTCCTAGGTGTCCAATACTTTTGTCCAGTGGTAGTCCTGAGTGAGACCTACATAGAGGTTTTTGTTTCGTGTCTCTACGATATTGGTACTGGGAGTTAGAGGAAGTTGTGTCTGAGTTCACATTGTCATTATAGGGTATTGTGTGTATTGAGGCCAAAGAAGGTCTAATCGCAGTTTCGTTGTCATTTTTGGCACCGTAGCAGCATCAGTGCTGCGGGTCTTTGAAGGCTCGCAAAATCAAAACGGTAGCACTTAATCATTATCCGTCGTCAACTTTTAATCAGAAGGGTTCAATCTCTCTCCTGTAGCAGTTTGAAGCCGAAACGACAAACGCGCTCAGAGGAGATAATGTTTGATGTTTGGTGACCGTTTGGTACAAAAATGTTGTTTTGAAATGGAGATAACAAACTTCCTGTCTATTTTTGCTGAAGGGTGTCAATCTATGAAATGTAGGTCTAGACAAGACCTACATAGAGGTATTTGTTTCATGTCTCTACGACGTTCCTACCGGAAGTTACAAGCAGTTTTGTCAGAGTTTTCCTCTGAGGAGCAGTTTTTTGTCTTTTTTTTCCAAAAATTATGTAGAGCACAATTTTGAGTTTTGGGATTCGGTTTTTTTTTTAGATCACAGTTCCCACCAGTCCCGATGTGTGTGAGAAGTTTGGTGAGTTTTGAAGTATTTTAAGGGGGTCAAATTAGAGGGCAAAAATCAAAAATGAGTGTTTTTAGTCATTTTTTGTCTTGAAGGGGAAATTGCCAACTTCCTGTTGGTTTTCGCCCGAAGAAGTGAAATTATGAATTGTAGGTCTAACTGAGACCTACATATAGGTTTTTGTTTCATGTCTCTACGACCTTCCTAGTGGGAGTTAGAGGCAGTTTTCTTCCTAGGGGGCGCTAGAGAGCAGTGTTGATTTTTGGGTTTTTTTTTAACCCTAAAGTGTGCTGTACCCGGGGTTTAATGTGTGTGTCAAATTTGGTGAGTTTTGAAGCATGTTAAGGGGGGCAAAACAGCGCGCGACGGTGCGGAAGAATAATAAAGAATAATAAACGTTACAATAACAATAGGTTCCTTTGTAACCAGTACAAAGGACTCCCTGGGGGAGTCCTTTGTACAGGGTACAGGGCGGACCCTAATAATAAAACATTACAAATTCAATAGGGTCCTTTCGTCCCATTGCAAAAGGACTCCCTTTGGGATTCCTTTTGAAAAGGTCCTGTGCGGACCCTAATAACATGTAATATATACATGATGTAAGTATATATGTCATGTAGTAACATTCATAATAACATGTAATATATACATGATGTAAGTATATATGTCATGTAGTAACATTCATAATAACATGTAATATATACATGAAGTAAGTATATATGTCATGTAGTAACATGACATATATACTTACATCATGTATATATTACAGTATACATGGGTATTGTGGCCAAACAGCTCCATTTTAGTTCCATCTGACATCACATGGACAAAGATATGACCTTCTGGAGGAAAGTTCTGTGGTCAGATGAAACAAAAATGGAGCTGTTTGGCCACAATACCCAGCAATGTTTGGAGTAGAAAAGGTGAGGCCTTTAATCCCAGGAACACCATTCCTACTGTCAAGCATGGTGGTGGTATTATTATGCTCTGGGCCTGTTTTGCTGCCAATGCAACTGCTGCTTTACAGAGAGTAAACGGGACAATGAAAAAGGAGGATTACCTCCAAATTCTTCAGGACAAGCTAAAATCATCAGCCCGGAGGTTGGGTCTTGGGCACAGTTGGGTGTTCCAACAGGACAATGAGCCCAAACACACGTCAAAAGTGGTAAAGGAATGGCTAAATCAGGCTAGAATGAAGGTTTTAGAATGGCCTTCCCAAAGTCCTGACTTAAAAGTGTGGACAATGCTGAAGAAACAAGTCCATGTCAGAAAACCAACACATTTAGCTGAACTGCACCAATTTTGTCAAGAGGAGTGGTCAAGTGGTCAAGCAGAAGCTTGTGGGTGGCTACCAAAAGCACCTTATTGCAGTGAAACTTGCCAAGTGACATGAAACCAAATATTATTGCTTATAATTATTACTTGTTTTAACCCAGTGCACGTGCTAAACCAGTTTTTCTCCTGTGCTGTTCTCCTCAGGACTACACCATCACCATGTACTTCCAACAGTCCTGGCGAGACAAGCGTCTGTCCTACACTGGCATTCCTCTCAACCTCACCCTGGACAACCGGGTGGCTGACCAGCTGTGGGTCCCTGACACATACTTTATTAACGACAAAAAGTCCTTTGTCCACGGAGTGACTGTGAAGAACCGAATGATCAGACTGCACCCTGATGGAACGGTGCTCTATGGTCTCAGGTAAGACCTGGTAGTCTTTGTGTTTTTTTCTACACACTTTGATATCTTCATATGAGTCCAACATATTATTAGCCTTCCTTGGTTTGCTTGGAGATCTCAAATTTAGTAGGTAACCAAATTTGTTGCAAGAATACGCTCCAAACTACACACATTGGAAATGTTTTTTTGAAAGGGTGATTATGGTACTCAGGAATTTCTGCTGTTTGTGGATCTCATCACATCTGGTAGATGCTCATCATAATGATACAATACTGCAGTAATATTCTTGTAAAAGTTTAAATAAAGATCAATAGAAAATTATGAAAACAAGTCACGTAACATCGACTCCAGAGTGTAGAAAGAGTGGATTATAGCATCACATCTTAAGGGTAAAAATACATTTATAGATGATATTTCTATTTGACCATTGCCGTATGATATGATACTGCAAGTTTCACTGCACCTCTGCTTGAATGTTTGACCACTCCTCTTGACAAAATTGGTGCAGATTAGCTAAATTTGTTGGTTTTCTGACATGGACTTGTTTCTTCGGCATTGTCCACACATTTAAGTCAGGACTTTGGGAAGGCCATTCTAAAACCTTCATTCTAGCCTGATTTAGCCATTCCTTTACCACTTTTGACATGTGTTTGGGGTTATTGTCCTGTTGGAACACCCAACTGCGCCCAAGACCTCACCTTTTCTCCTCCAAACATTGCTGGGTATTGTGGCCAAATAGCAACATTTTTGTTTTATCTGACCACAGAACTTTCCTCCAGAAGGTCTTATCTTTGTCCATGTGATGTCAGATGAAACAAAAATTTAACTGTTTGGTGTACTGCTGACCTCGACTCGGGATGTCCTTAATCCCACCTACACATTTTCTTATGAGGAAGCAGTGCCTGGGGAATCTGTGGGAGCCTCTCCCATTTCTGGGGCTGAGGTTGCCGAGGTAGTTAAAAAGCTCCTGGGTGGCAGGGTCTCGGGTTGGATTAGATCCGCCCAGAGTTCCTTAAGGCTCTGGATGCTGTGGGGCTGTCTTGGTTGACAGCACCCAACATCGTTGCGTGGACATCGGGGCGGTGCCTTTGGATTGGCAGACCGGGGTGGTCTTTAAGAAGGGGAACCGGAGGGTTCACACTCCTCAGCATTCTTGGTAAGGCCTATTCAGGTGTACTGGAGAGGAGCCTATGCCGGATAGTCGAACTTCGGATTCAGGAGAAGCGGCGCGTTTTTCGTCCTGGTTGTTGAACTGTGGACCAGTTCTATACTCTCAACAGGGTCCTCGAGGGTGCATGGGGGTTTGCCCAACCAGTCTACATGTGCTTTGTGCACTTGGAGAAGGCATTCGACTGTGTACCTCGGGAAGTTCTGTGGGTAGTGTTCAGAGAGTATGGGTTACTTGACCACCTGATTGTGGCGGTATGATTAATGTAAGAGTTTGGTCTGCATTGCCGGCAGTTTCCAGTGAGGGTTGGACTCTGCCATGGCTGCCCTTTGTCACCGATTCAGTTTAAAACATTTCGCAGGAGAATTTTCAGGCGCACTCAGGGCGTTAAGGGGATCGGGTTTGGTGGCTGCAGGATTAGGTCTCTGCTTTTTGCAGATGATGTGGTCCTGCTGGCTCCATTCGGCCAGGATCTTCAGTTCTCACTGGATTGGTTTTCAGCCAAGCGTGAAATGATTGGGATGAAAATCAGCACCTACAAGTCTGAGTCCGGAAGAGGGTGGAGTGCCATCTTTGGGTTGTGGAGGAGATCTTGCGCTAAGTGGAGTGAGGGAGAAGTGAATTGTGAAATCGACAGAAGAAACTGTCCGGCATCTGCAGTGATGCAGACCCTGTATCAATCCGTCGTGGTGAAGTAGCTAAGTCGGAAGGCAAAGCTCTCAATTTATCGGTCGATCGACATTCCTATCCTCACCTATGGTCATGAGTTGTGGGTTGTGACCAAAAGGACAAGCTCACGGGTAGCCTCCAACAAATAACAGGAGTTACAAACATTCTGGTCACAGATGCTCCTTTGTGTCATTTGTTTACAACTGAATGGAATGCTAACATGGGTGATTCCGACTATTTAGGGCGGTCAGTGGTTGATCCACAGCGATCGTTCTACCAAACAATACCTATATGATAACTACGGGAAATTACACTTCAACGACTCATTGGCATTGACAGTCGGATAGCTTGTTTGCATCTCAACACTTGTTTTTCTCACTATAGGGCGAAACCATCCTTGCCCAAGCACACCCTCCTGGTGTTGGAGCATAAATATTTGGGGTTTGGCACCAGCCGCTAGACTAGATCTGACCAATCTAAGTCTCTGAGCATGAACTGAAGAAGCCTACTTGGATGGGAGGCATGTCTTCTAAGACAAACCAAACATTCCAGTTGCGATCGATTAATTGCCCTGAGGTTATTCCTCTGTTATAAAAATATGAGTATCGATCCAATACCAAGTAGTTATAGGGACAGTATTGCTTGGATTTTAATGATGTCACGTCCGCCTCATTGAATATGCGTGGTGGTCAAGCAGCGTCTGTTCTCAAAGGGTACATTTAGCCTTTCTCAAAGTAAAATGCTCCAACGCTTGCGATGTTTTCAGCTGTACGAACCGTTCAAATCGCAAAAAGGATAAACTTTTTTTCAGAGTTCCTCAAGAGATAATCAAGAAAGACGGAATGTGCAAGATTTTACGAAAGGTTACAACAAAAGTGGCACGCACTCAAGTCCGAGGGAGCAGAGTCAAAGAAGGCACACGTTTGCAGTGACCACTTTGTTAAAGATTTGTTTGATATATTTTTTAATATACTTGTTTAGTATTTCCCATCAAAGTCTTATCTTGATAGCATGTGCATTTGAATTTTTAACAAACAGAAACCAGAAAATCAGAGTCAATAATACTTTGTCAGGAAAGGTTTTTCTACGTCTCCCCTCTAGCGCATTCAATTTTTCATTAGTTTACGACGTCCGCCTACGCCTGTCCAACCTCCACACTGGAGGGCTTGCATATATACCAGAGTGCAAGCTGTGCCAGAAGAGGGGAACTATGGATTACATGCTGAGTATCTGCCCAAAGGCTTTGGAGGACTTGCGTTACCTCTGGCGACACGACCAGGTTCTGAGGTCTTTGGCGGCTACAATCTGCACAGCCATCCACAACAGTAAGCCCCAGGCTGGCCCCAAGAAAGCAATCCTCTTTATCAAAGTGTGTGTGAAGGCACAACGACATACCAGGCTCCATTACTACCACTCACGATGGGAAGCACCGAGTAGATCTAAAAAGTAGTTCAAAATTCCAGTCAACATCGCCACCACATCACGCCGACCAGACATAGTATTAACATCACAGTCAACCGAGCAGGTGGTTTAGCTTGAGTTGACGGTCGCTTGGAAGGACCAGATTGAAGGGGCAAACAATATCAAAAGATGCAGCGCTCGTTACCAAATGCTACTGCAATGACTGGAAAGCCTGGTGTGAGCCAATCAAAGATGGGTGTTGAGGCTTCACGACAGCTCATTTCAACACACTTTAAAGCTTCTTGGCTTAAAAAGACTGCAGCCTAGGAGAGCCACAAAGGACATTCTGAAGGCCGCAGAAGAAGGCCTCATGGTGGCCGTGGATCCGTCAGGGGATCCGTGGCACACTAGGACACAAGCCGGGCCCTGATCACTCCTGGCCAACTGCAACATATATACAAACTTCAGTTTTTGGCAAGGAAGACCAGACAGTTCACTTGGTGTGGCTTTAATGATAACCAAAGACAGGAGACAATATTACCACCAGTGCTAAAACATAATCCAATGCAGCACTTGTGGCAGAAATGCACAGGTATTTCCTAGCCAGTTTAGAGAGCGGTGGTTAGAGTCTCCGTGATGGTTTTCACTATCAGTGGGTTAGCTTCAGTGTCAAGTGTCCCTGGAGATAGGCTTGCAGCTCAAAAACTATGGCCTGGTCTGAATGAGGAGCAGATTGGCCTGGAGTTGTCTTCTGTTGTTTCGAATAAGCTGCCCAAGCCCCTCTTCTTCTTTTTCTGTGCTCTACCAACAGCAGCATCAGTTGGCAACTGGCATCGAGGCTGGAGGCTGACCCAGTAGGGTTCCTCCCCTTGGAAATGGGGAAATATATTAAAGATGCTATGAATTCCATGTTTAATCTGACTGAATGGTAGTTACTTGTATTATGCTACCTATTAAGTTTAGTTGCCTTATGTTACATTTAGTTTAGTCAGATAGATACTACTGCTGAAATAGGGATAATAACATAAAATATTATCATTAGAATTATTATTATTATAATCAGTAGTAGTAGTAGTATGAGTTTTATTGTGCCAGTCTTTATTTCAGATGTCAGTCATGTTTGAATTTACGCTCGATTCTTTTCAGCCCCATATTTCAGCCTAATTCTTGGGTCGAGGGCAGATGCCGTGTCAATCCAATCCACTTTATTTATATAGCACATTTAAACAACAAAATGTTTCCAAAGTGCTGCACAACAATATTTAAAAAAATATTCAAATATTATCCTTAGCTCCACCAATGACTGAATAAAAACAAAAATAAATACATATAAAACAAAACAATATAAAATAAAATGATTAAAAATGATTTTAAAGGGTAAAACCAATTAAAACAGTAAATAGAAATCACAATTTTAAAAACACAGAGGACCACACAACTCACATAGTGTTAAAAGCCAAAGAATAAAAGTGGGTCTTAAGACGAGACTTAAAACACTCCACTGTGGGAGCAGTTTGAACATGGAGGGGCAGAGTGTTCCAGAGCTTAGGGCCGACCACAGAGAAGGCCCTGTCTCCCCTGGTTTTAAGTCTGGTCTTGGGCACCACGAGCTGGAGCTGGCTCTCGGACCTCAGAGCGCGTGCAGGATTGTAAATTTGGATGAGTTTCCGAGATATACTGAGGTGCCAGTCCATGTAAAGCTTTAACAACAAACAGCAATGTTTTAAAATCAATTCTAAGATGAACAGGGAGCCAGTGCAAACTCTGAAGAATTGGGGTTATATGCTGGCGTCTCCTGGCCCCTGTTAGAAGTCCTGCTGCCGCGTTCTGGACTAACTGCAACCGGGAGAGAGCTTTTTGGCTAATGCCAGCATAAAGTGCATTGCAGTAGTCCAGGCCACTTGAAATAAAAGCATGCACGACTTGTTCAAAAAGGTTAAAAGATAAAAACTGTGGAGCTGTTGTGTTGTTGAGTCATCATGAGGGATGCATCGAAATGAAAATGATTGGCTGAAACCAAAAACTGAACAGGAGAAAACCAAGGCAATAACGGAAACCCCAAAAGAGATGATTATACTAATTATTATTACCACTACATTTATGTCTATGACTGTTTACTAACTTAAAATCAAGGGATTGCAATTTCACAAATTGATAAGTATCCTTAAAAAAACAATGATGAAATAATGACAATATGTATTTACCAATGTTCTAACAATATGAAATAAAAACTGCCCTCTTATCTTAACATCGCATGTTTTGGAGATCCGTGTGTCTATCTGGAAAATATTGATATATTGTTGCTTCCACTCCAGACAATTGCGTGCTTCTTACTTTCATCACAACAACATCCTGTTTCAACAGTGGTTTCGGTGATAAAAGTAGGACCATTTTTGGCCGAAAGCCAAAAATGCAATTTTGTACAACTCTCAGACGAAATCTTTCGGTGGCCGAAATTTCAATGCATCATTCGTTATATTTATCTTTGAGGTAATCTGTGATCCTCTGCTTGATGCTTTTACTGTAGATAGTCCGTGTCGTTGTCTTGTACTGCTAATATGGATGTGTGAAAGGGCTGGAGTACACTCACTCTTGCTCCACGAAGGGAGTTTTTGTAAACCCACAAAGAGGACTTAATGACTTGCTGATGGCCTCTGGTACCATAATGTCTTGCCATAAAAGAGGGAGACGTCTGCTTTTATAGTTATTGGAGGGATGGCCTCCTGCTGCTCAAGAACCCTGCTGACCATAGCTTGTCCGGATCCCCGTTCTGTCCCACCATTGTTCAGGACCGCTAGCCTGTGCATCGGTTGGGGACATCTCTGCGCTGCTGACCCGTCTCCGCTCGGGACGGTTTCCTGCTGGCCCCACTATGGACTGGACTCTCACTATTATGTTAGATCCACTATGGACTGGACTCTCACTATTATGTTAGATCCACTATGGACTGGACTCTCACTATTATGTTGGATCCACTATGGACTGGACTCTCACTATTATGTTAGATCCACTATGGACTGGACTGTCACTATTATGTTGGATCCACTATGGACTGGACTCTCACTATTATGTTGGATCCACTATGGACTGGACTGTCATTATTATGTTGGATCCACTATGGACTGGACTCTCACTATTATGTTGGATCCACTATGGACTGGACTGGCACTATTATGTTAGATCCACTATGGACTGGACTGTCACTATTATGTTGGATCCACTATGGACTGGACTGTCACTATTATGTTAGATCCACTATGGACTGGACTGTCACTATTATGTTGGATCCACTATGGACTGGACTCTCACTATTATGTTGGATCCACTATGGACTGGACTGTCATTATTATGTTGGATCCACTATGGACTGGACTCTCACTATTATGTTGGATCCACTATGGACTGGACTGGCACTATTATGTTAGATCCACTATGGACTGGACTGTCACTATTATGTTGGATCCACTATGGACTGGACTGTCACTATTATGTTAGATCCACTATGGACTGGACTCTCACTATTATGTTAGATCCACTATGGACTGGACTCTCACTATTATGTTAGATCCACTATGGACTGGACTCTCACTATTATGTTGGATCCACTATGGACTGGACTGTCACTATTATGTTGGATCCACTATGGACTGGACTCTCACTATTATGTTAGATCCACTATGGACTGGACTCTCACTATTATGTTAGATCCACTATGGACTGGACTGTCATTATTATGTTGGATCCACTATGGACTGGACTCTCACTATTATGTTGGATCCACTATGGACTGGACTGGCACTATTATGTTAGATCCACTATGGACTGGACTCTCACTATTATGTTGGATCCACTATGGACTGGACTCTCACTATTATGTTAGATCCACTATGGACTGGACTCTCACTATTATGTTGGATCCACTATGGACTGGACTCTCACTATTATGTTAGATCCACTATGGACTGGACTCTCACTATTATGTTGGATCCACTATGGACTGGACTCTCACTATTATGTTGGATCCACTATGGACTGGACTGTCACTATTATGTTGGATCCACTATGGACTGGACTGTCATTATTATGTTGGATCCACTATGGACTGGACTCTCACTATTATGTTGGATCCACTATGGACTGGACTGGCACTATTATGTTAGATCCACTATGGACTGGACTCTCACTATTATGTTGGATCCACTATGGACTGGACTCTCACTATTATGTTAGATCCACTATGGACTGGACTCTCACTATTATGTTGGATCCACTATGGACTGGACTCTCACTATTATGTTAGATCCACTATGGACTGAACTCTCACTATTATGTTGGATCCACTATGGACTGGACTCTCACTATTATGTTGGATCCACTATGGACTGGACTGTCACTATTATGTTGGATCCACTATGGACTGGACTCTCACTATTATGTTAGATCCACTATGGACTGGACTCTCACTATTATGTTGGATCCACTATGGACTGGACTCTCACTATTATGTTGGATCCACTATGGACTGGACTGTCACTATTATGTTGGATCCACTATGGGCTAGACTTTCGCTGATATGTTAGATCCACTATGGACTGGACTTTCACAATGTTATGTCAGACCCACTCGACATCCATTGCTTTCGGTCTCCCCTAGAGGGGGGGGGGGGGGGGGGGGGGGGGGTGGGGGGGGTTACCCACATATGCGGTCCTCTCCAAGGTTTCTCATAGTCATTCACATCGACGTCCCACTGGGGTGAGTTTTTCCTTGCCCTTATGTGGGCTCTGTACCGAGGATGTCGTTGTGGCTTGTGCAGCCCTTTGAGACACTTGTGATTTAGGGCTATATAAATAAACATTGATTGATTGTTTTGTAAGGAGTGCTCCGGCAGTTTCAGATTTTGCTCCTTTGTTGTCTCCAACTGTAGAGAAGGTGCTGATGACTTTTTTTTTTACAGACCCCCATCACAAAGTCAAGCCTCAGCACGGTGGAACGGGGGTTAGTGCATGTGCCTCACAATACGAAAGTCCTGAGTAGTTCTGAGTTCAATCCCGGGCTTGGGATCTTTCTGTGTGGAGTTTGCATGTTCTCCCTGTGACTGCGTGGGTTCCCTCCGGGTACTCCGGCTTCCAAAGACATGCACCCAGGGATAGGTTGATTGGCCCAACCCGCTTACCGCCCGAATGCAGCTGAGATAGGGGGTGGTTGGGAGAGTGGCCGTGCCAGCAACCTGAGGGTTCCTGGTTCGATCCCGAGCTTCTACCAACCTAGTCACGTCCATTGTGTCCTTGAGCAAGACACTTCACCCTTGCTCCTGATGGGTCGTGGTAAGCGCCTTGCATGGCAGCTCCTGCCATCAGTGTGTGAATGTGTGTGTGAATGGGTGAATGTGGAAATAGTGTCAAAGTACCTTGAAGGTAGAAAAGCGCTATACAAGTATAACCCATAGGCTTCAGCGACCCCAAAAGAGACAAGCGGTAGAAAATGGATGGATGGGATTTACTTAAATATATTTTTAGGTCTTTATCCTTTATTTCCATTTACTCTTCCTACTTTTCACATTTGAAATATAAAATAGTGTCCGCCCTGAGACGGGTAGGTTGTGAGTTCAAACCCCAGCCGAGTCATACCAAAGACTATAAAAATGGAAGCCATTACCTCCCTGCTTTGCACTCAGCATCAAGGGTTGGAATTGGGGGTTAAATCACCAAAAATGATTCCAGGGCGTGGCCACTTCTGCTGCTCACTGCTCCCCTCACCTCCCAGGGGGTGAACAAGGGTGATGGGTCAAATGCAGATAATAATTTGGCCACACCTAGTCTGTGTGTGACTATCATTGGTACTTTAACTTTAACATTTTTGGGTTGATTTCAATTTTACTAAAGTTATAATATTAACATGTAAGCCTAGCCTTACTTTTGCTAAAGTTGAATACTTTGTGGTTTATTATTACAAAGTATCCCAAGCAGGGAACAGGACAGTTGTGGAGTGTGTGCCCAAAGCACTGCAGCCTTGCAGAGAATTCAGCTGCTAGTTTGACATGTGAAGCTTTGTCAGCTGTTAAACACACAAGGGTCTCCTCCTTCAACAGCTTTCTTCAAACCCTAAGCAATTCCCCGTGAGGTCATCCGGGAAAGATGCTGTTGGAAGACAAGTCGCCTTCATGGTGAAATCTGCATGCATTGCAAAGTGAGGAATATGTACTGGCCCATATTTCAAATCTGCTGAAACGTTTACGTAATGGCAACTAGTAACGCTTGTCCAAAAGTATTAAAACATGTTTTCAACCTTGGTTTGCTTATGGTACTGATGGTCCTTAGCTGGCATAAATGTCACCGCCGCTATGATCTCTCCATGTCTCCATATGCAGTACTGTTGTAGTAGAGGACTGTGTTGTGGTGGCAGTGGTGCCTGCTAAAGTAAAGTAAGGATATCTTTTCTTGCAGGGTTGGGTGTAAGTCCTCGTTCACACTGCAGGTCAATTCAGATTTGTTTGCCCATATGTGACCTGTATCGGAGGTTTTCATGTCAGTGTGAACAGTGCAATTCCAAGTTTTTCATATCCGACCGAGGCCTCTTTTGTATGTGGAAATAAATTGTATATATATATATATATATATATATATATATATATATATATATATATATATATATATATACAATGCATCAATGTGAACACTCCTGCGCTCAGGTCACATTTATCCCACCAGAACATCAAAGCATCAACAGCAAACAGCGATGCGTGTCGTAATCGTTTGCCAAAATAGACGATTACAAAAATAAACAGTTGACAACGGGGCAGAAAAAAGGTGAAATTAAAATGTTTTAGGAACTCACGTGAAAGTTCCACCACTCATGTCTCTGAATGCTCACCCACACCCACGCAGACATCAAAGCAAAATATCCCGTCAAACTCTCAGAGCCAAAATACTTTACCTCTTATTAAAGGCCTACTGAAAGCCACTACTAGCGACCACGCAGTCTGATAGTTTATACACTACCGTTCAAAAGTTTGGGGTCACCCAAACAATTTAGTGGAATAGCCTTCATTTCTAAGAACAAGAATAGACTGTCGAGTTTCGGATGAAAGTTCTCTTTTTCTGGCCATTTTGAGCGTTTAATTGACCCCACAAATGTGATGCTCCAGAAAGTCAATCTGCTCAAAGGAAGGTCAGTTTTGTAGCTTCTGTAACGAGCTAAAGTGTTTTCAGATGTGTGAACATGATTGCACAAGGGTTTTCTAATCATCAATTAGCCTTCTGAGCCAATGAGCAAACACATTGTACCATTAGAACACTGGAGTGATAGTTGCTGGAAATGGGCCTCTATAAACCTATGTAGATATTGCAGCAAAAAGCAGACATTTGCAGCTAGAATAGTCATTTACCACATTAGCAATGTATAGAGTGTATTTCTTTCAAGTTAAGACTAGTTTAAAGTTATCTTCATTGAAAAGTACAGTGCTTTTCCTTCAAAAATAAGGACATTTACATGTGACCCCAAACTTTTGAACGCTAGTGTATATCAATGATGAAATCTTAACATTAAAACACATGCCAATACGGCCGGGTTAACTTATAAAGTGCAATTTTAAATTTCCCGCTAAACTTCCGGTTGAAAAGGTCTATGTATGATGACGTATGCGCGTGACGTCAATGGTTGAAACGGAAGTATGCGGACACATTGAATCCTATACAAAAAGCTCTGTTTTCATCTCATAATTCCACAGTATTCTGGACATCTGTGTTGGTGAATCTTTTGCAATTTGTTTAATGAACAATGAAGACTGCAAAGAAGAAAGTTGTAGGTGGGATCGGTGTATTAGCGGCGGATTACAGCAACACAACCAGGAGGACTTTGAGATGGATAGGAGAAGTGCTAACCGCCGACCTCACCTTGACTTCCTCCGTCTCCGGGCAGCCAACCGTATCTGTGATCGGGTGAAGTCCTTCGTCGCGCCGTCGATCGCTGGAACGCAGGTGAGCACGGGTGTTGATGAGCAGATGAGGGCTGGCTGGCGTAGGTGGATAGCTAATGTTTTTAGCATAGCTCTGTGAGGTCCGGTTGTTAAGTTAGCTTCAATGGCGTCGTTAGCAACAGCATTGTTAACCTTCGCCAGCCTGGAAAGCATTAACCGTGTAGTTACAGGTCCATGGTTTAATAGTATTGTTGATCTTCTGTCTATCCTTCCAGTCAGGGGTTTATTTCTTTTGTTTCTATCTGCATTTAAGCACGATGCTATCACGTTAGCTCCGTAGCTAAAGTGCTTCGCCGATGTATTGTCGTGGAGATAAAAGTCACTGTGAATGTCCATTTTGCGTTCTCGACTCTCATTTTCAAGAGGATATAGTATCCCAGGTGGTTTGAAATACAAATACGTGATCCACAATAGAAAAAGGAGAGTGTGGAATCCAATGAGCCAGCTTGTACCTAAGTTACGGTCAGAGCGAAAAAAGATATGTCTTGCACTGCACTCTAGTCCTTCACTCTAACGTTCCTCATCCACGAATCTTTCATCCTCGCTCAAATTAATGGGGTAATCGTCGCTTTCCCGGTCCGAATCTCTCTCGCTCCATTGTAAACAACGGGGAATTGTGAGGAGCCTTTCAACCTGTGACGTCACGCTACTTCCGGTACAGGCAAGTCTTTTTTTATCAGCGACCAAAAGTTGCAACTTTATCGTCGATGTTCTCTACTAAATCCTTTCAGCAAAAATATGGCAATATCGCGAAATGATCAAGTATGACACATAGAATGGATCTGCTATCCCCGTTTAAATAAAACAATTTCATTTCAGTAGGCCTTTAATCTTCTATGCGCAATAATTCAGTGCAGAAAATGTTGACTTTTATTGCACACAATTCTTTTAATTGCCACAAATGCGCCGGTACTAAGACGACTGGAGCTAAAGCCATATTTACTTTTGTAAACACTGCAGTGCCATGACCTCATGTCCGCGTGCGGGTCAGATTGCATTCACATTAGAAATCGCTTTATTTTGTAATGTAAACATTCATCCATTTTTCTACCGCTTGTCCAATTTGGGGCCGCGGGGGGTGCTAGAGCCTATCTCAGCTGCGTTTGGGCGGAAGGCGGGGTACACCCTGGACAAGTCGCCACCTCATCACAGGGCCAACACAGATAGACAGACAACATTCACACACTAGGGACCATTTAGTGTTGCCAATCAACCTATCCCCAGGTGCATGTCTTTGGAGGTGGGAGGGGCCTATCCCCAGGTGCATGTCTTTGGAGGTGGGAGGGGCCTATCCCCAGGTGCATGTCTTTGGAGGTGGGAGGGGCCTATCCCCAGGTGCATGTCTTTGGAGGTGGGAGGGGCCTATCCTCAGGTGCATGTCTTTGGAGGTGGGAGGAAGCCGGAGTACCCGGAGGGAACCCACGTAGTCACGGGGAGAACATGCAAACTCCACACAGAAAGAGCAAGAGCCCGGGATTGAACTCAGGACTACTCAGGACCTTCGTGTTGTAAGGCACATGCACTAACCCATGTGCCACCGTGCTGCCCTAATGTAAACAGCCACATAAAAAGATCGGATTTGACAAAATAATCGGAATGAGCGCTCTGAACTTGCAGTGTGAACGTAGCCTATGTTTTGCCCGTGGAGGGTAGCTGGGTCTGTATGATCTCCTCCGCTGTCTTTAGCACTGTTCTTGCTTTCGGTTGTGTTTTAATGGGACAAATGACTTTAATACAGTACCTTGAACAAACAAGGTCCAATCATAGGTACATTATTTGGGGTGTCCTTCCAGGTTTACAAGTATACCACAGCCAAATTCTTCCTAAACGATTATACACAGCCCCCGTTCTTTACTATGTTTTGCGACCGCCTTAAATGGACAAGCATATGGTGTCAGTGGTTGACAGGATATTTAATCAGCACATTGACCTGAATCACTGTTTTATTCAGAATCACCACAACAGCAGCCTGCATGATGGATTTGCGCAGATACCCACTGGACGAGCAGAACTGTACCCTGGAGATTGAGAGTTGTGAGTATCACCCTTTTAAGTGTTTGATCCCCTGCTGCTTTTGTAACTTTGCCCCCTACAAAGATATGAAGAGTACAGAAGTGTTAATGCTCAGCTCTCCACTTGTCAAAGGATTTCAGGCAAATTAGGAACTTGCTTGACCATATACATTTTGACCACTTGCTGGCTGACACCTTCAGCTTGTACCAGTTCTGTATGAGGTACATACTCCTTGAAATAGTGAGTTACGCTACCCGCTAGCGAACCAAACTAACCGGCGCAGTCATCAGCCGAACTTCAGAGCGATTGCCTAACAGTGCAATGCCGTCGAGAGAAAAACCAACCACAGTGGAAGTGAAACATGCCAAGCTCTTTGGGAGCTAATGCACATCAAATGAGCATGAAGAGGGGAAGAAAGTGCTAAACTTGTGAAATGTCGTGATGGCAAATATAATGTTGTGATTATTTGAGAAGGTCAAGCAATACTTTGATCCCAATAGTGGACTGGATGGACTACGGTCCATCCAGACCCACACCTCCTGCCACCTGAACAGTTTTTTCCCCTCGGCCATCGGGCACATGAACAATAACAAGATCTGATAGCTCAGTTACAGCTCATTTTATTACCTATTCTGGGTTTTATGTTACAGGATCGCACCAAGAAAAATTCGTAGTTTGTGAACCCGTTCTCAAACAATGGCAATAAAAACCATTCTGGTTCTGATTCTCATTCTGATATAGAGGAACAATAGAAATACATTGAAACTAATTGACTTACTTCCCAGAGCGGATCGAGCAACAAATGATCTTTAGAGACAAAAAGAATACAAATAAAAATTGGGACTGTAACGTGGAGAGAAGGGTTGTCAAACTGGTGTTCACTGAGAGCCAGGTTGCAGTTATGGCTGCCCTTAGGGAGCCGCTTGGAACCGTGCAGAATTTATGAACATAAATGTATAGGGATTCACTTCCATGATATTAATATACAATTGCCTATGAATTTTATTATTATATACACTACCGTTCAAAAGTTTGGGGTCACCCAAACAATTTAGTGGAATAGCCTTCATTTCTAAGAACAAGAATAGACTGTCGAGTTTCAGATGAAAGTTCTCTTTTTCTGGCCATTTTGAGCGTTTAATTGAGCCCACAAATGTGATGCTCCAGAAAGTCAATCTGCTCAAAGGAAGGTCAGTTTTGTAGCTTCTGTAAGGAGCTAAAGTGTTTTCAGATGTGTGAACATGATTGCACAAGGGTTTTCTAATCATCAATTAGCCTTCTGAGCCAATGAGCAAACACATTGTACCATTAGAACACTGGAGTGATAGTTTCTGGAAATGGGCCTCTATACACCTATGTAGATATTGCACCAAAAACCAGACATTTGCAGCTAGAATAGTCATTTACCACATTAGCAATGTATAGAGTGTATTTCTTTCAAGTTAAGACTAGTTTAAAGTTATCTTCATTGAAAAGTACAGTGCTTTTCCTTCAAAAATAAGGACATTTACATGTGACCCCAAACTTTTGAACGGTAGTGTATATATTTTTTTATATTTCAATTTTGCAGTAAAAACTAGCAGGCCCGGTCACCACCATTTTACCGTATAATTGACAGTGGTTTTACAGCTTATTACTGTAAATGGGAAAATGGTACTATTGTTTTTTTTACGGTAAAATTCTTGCAACTGAGCTGCCAGTTTTTTACCGTAAAATGTATTGTCATTTTTACAGTGTAGAGTTTGGTTGATAACTTGCTTTCACAAGGTTTCTGCGGGGCATTAAAAGTCACTATATGGATTTTGCGAAAACTAAGGCCTTAAATAACACTAAAAAGCATTAAATATGCTTTCCAAAGGCATTAAAAATGTAATACAATTGTAGGACTTGGCTGATGAATGAAACAATGAATGAAAATGAACTGAATACAGTTGCATTCATTGATACATTGCTACGTCTGTCTGTTTCTTTCCTTAGTCTTTAAAAGTAGATCCAAGAGGTCTGGTGGGTTCCAAAAGCATAAAAAGCGCCGCCTCCTCTCTGCTGGATGGCAAAATCAAACGACTTTGCCATTCTTTGGTGACTGAAGGCGTTTAACTCTGACACCATTTCAAGGCAATGAGGAGGCTGGGCTTGTTTCATACACGACTCATTTATTTCAGTTCAACACACATGCGCTAACATTAGTAAATCTGGTGAGGCAGGCACCTCATGTGACCTACGGTGGACAAACAAGGACATTCTCACAATGGACCACCACTCTTGTTTTCTGATATTCCCGCAGTAAATGAATAATAGCCTGACACTTTATACATGAATCTACTCTACCCATTTTAAACAACTGAGGGGGCGTAAAATACAATCTATTCAATTAACTTAGTTTATTTTTAATGCATCTAAAGGGCTAATTGGCATATTTCCAAATATCTTTCCATGACATGTATTTTTTTTTTAATGTTTAAATCAATCATCCATTTCTGAACACATGCATCATTTGCATTTGTTGTATTATGTTCATTTATTATTCCATAAAACTTTAACTATTTTTTGTATCCAGATTAAAAAAACATAGCCTTCAGTTTGTGACTATTATAAATATTGTTTTTTTAGAGGATATGCATTTTTACAGCATGTTTTAAAAGAGCTACAATTTAAAAAATGACTTTTTATGTGAAGCTTTGACTATAATAACAATGTGCAGTGGGACATGGCATTACAATTTTGTTTAAGCGGCATTAAAAACAGCATTTAAAAGCATTGCTGATACTTGTAGAAACCCTGTTTCATAAGTCACGCATATATTTATTATTATTTTTTTTATTTAAAAAAGTTTGCATTCTACAGTAGTATTATATTTTGTGCATTATAAGATACCACTAAAGTTGAAAAGATATGCAATTGCAAAAACATGTATTTTTTTTCTGTCAAAATGGAATAAATACTCCCTCGGTCTTCCTTTCGTAAATTAGATTGTAGACTTCATTTGAAATAAAAAGACTCACAGGTTATTTAAGCAACATTTACAGAGACCCAAATTGTTGTGAGGATTAGCACTACCAAACTTTAGGTTTTAATACTGGGCCACCAGCATTACAGTTGTTAAATATTGGCTACAACCAGTATCGTGTTGGTCACTGGTTCATTCTTCATCCACTCTGCTACTTCCTTTTTTACGAAAAGTACAATCGTAAAAAACTCATTCAGAATTTGGGTTCGGTTTAAGCGCTATTTTGGTTTACAGACTATTTTTATTCTTGCTAATCATGCTTTCCCTCCCGCTCTTGTCGATAGGGCATTTTTAAGATGGTCAAGTGTGGGGATCAACAACATTTGAGATTTATACACTGACAACACTTCTTGCCCATTTCCACCAACTTTGTGATACATTTTCACTCCCTGATCAACACTTTCTTAGATGTCTACACATCCGCCGTTTTGTTTGTAATACTTTTTCCAGGTTTCCAAACTTACCGACTCACACAGTTTTAGATGCTTTTTTGACACCACTTCCGGCTTTAAAAGGATCAATTACACATACACTACCGTTCAAAAGTTTGGGGTCACCCAAACAATTTTGTGTTTGAGCCTTCATTTCTAAGAACAAGAATAGACTGTGGAGTTTCAGATGAAAGTTCTCTTTTTCTGGCCATTTTGAGCGTTTAATTGACCCCACAAATGTGATGCTCCAGAAACTCAATCTGCTCAAAGGAAGGTCAGTTTTGTAGCTTCTGTAACGAGCTAAAGTGTTTTCCGATGTGTGAACATGATTGCACAAGGGTTTTCTAATCATCAATTAGCCTTCTGAGCAAACACATTGTACCATTAGAACACTGGAGTGATAGTTGCTGGAAATGGGCCTCTATACACCTATGTAGATATTGCACCAAAAAGCAGACATTTGCAGCTAGAATAGTCATTTAGCACATTAGCAATGTATAGAGTGTATTTCTTTCAAGTTAAGATTAGTTTAAAGTTATCTTCATTGAAAAGTACAGTGCTTTTCCTTCAAAAATAAGGACATTTCAATGTGACCCCAAACTTTTCAACGGTAGTGTATTTACCATCAAATTTTTCATTTAAAAGAGCCATATGTAGGAATGTGGCCAGAAATGGTACTGCAATCACCGTCAAAATTCTGTAGTCCCCTCCCCCTCTCCCTGACTGAGGTTGCCAGATACGCAGCCGAGTCCAGCTGGATGGACTTGGCTACTCCAAGGAACTTCAAACTTCCACTGCCTCTTACTAGGGGTTGAGGTCTGGGACCATAAGAGCTGAATAGACAAACATGTTGTCAATAACAAATCTCTAACCAACACATTTTACACAGAAATGAGGCTATTTTCAGGAAGAAATACGTCATGCCTGCGTACAATATGACAACAATCATATGGTTATTGTCAGTACTATCAGAAAACAAAGACTACAACCAACTACAACCAACGCTAGCTGGTGAAATTAAGTAGAGCACGCTTAGCAGCCTAATGTACGTAATGGACATTTTACCAAGGTATGTCTATAGGCTACACGAATTAGGAATTATTTTATCATGTGATTTTGCTGTCTCCATTCGTGTCACATTGCCATGATGACAGCTGTGCTAATGTTGGAACCCATTTCCTCAGCGTGTCAGCATATTGAGAGGGAAATAGTCACTGACACTACCTACATCCACATAGCTTTTATTAGTACTACATATATGTTGTCCTGTCAGTTGGATGACACGTGGACATACATGCTAACTAGCATATATTTCCCCCCATTAGCCGGTATGTAGCATGCTAAGCATTACACTAGGACAGGGGTCACCAATGCGGTGCCCGCGGGTACCAGGTAGCCCGTAAGGACCAGATGAGTAGCCCGCTGGCCTGTTCTAAAAATAGCTCAAATAGCTGCACTTACCAGTGAGCTGCCTCTATTTTTTAATGTTCTTTATTTACTAGTGTGACAGTCCTAACTGTCGTGCGGGTTCTCAGGACCATCCAGGGAAGACATTGTCGTGAGACGGTTTAGACTTCATTATTTCAATCACAGAGTCTTTTGCGTGCTTTTTAGCAGCTGCCTTTTTTCTCACGTGAGCACCCGAATGGTTTCCTCCCGTTCGCCGTCTGCTTTTCAGCAGCACGTCGCCGTCGTTTGCGTGGCAGCAGAGGATGGTTTACTCCCGTCCGCCGTCTTTCACCGTCTCCTCCCTTGATGTTCACGTCTCTCACCCTTTTATACGGTCCGAGAGGGTGGTTGCACTGTCCACAGCTGCGCGCTCCACGCACCTTATGCTGATTGCGGCGTCGCTCCCAGTGCGCCCCGCCTTGCCGCTCGCTCGTTCACGCCTCCTCGCCGCCATCTTGGAGCGGGTGCCGTCGGCCCGCCTGCCCCGCCTCCCCACAACTAGCAAGCTGGTCTCGCTTTGCTCGACATTTTTAATTGTAAGAGAGACAAAACTCAAATAGAATTTGAAAATCCAAGAAAATATTTTAAAGACTTGGTCTTCTCTTGATTAAATAAATTCATTTATTTTTTTACTTTGCATCTTATAACTTTCAGAAAGACAATTTTAGAGAAAAAATACAACCTTAAAAATTATTTTAGGATTTTTAAACACATATACCTTTTTACCTTTTAAATTTCTTCCTCTTCTTTCCTGACAATTTAAATCAATGTTCAAGTAATTTTTTTATTTTTATTGTAAAGAATAATAAATACATTTTAATTTAATTCTTCATTTTAGCTTCTGTTTTTTCGACGAAGAATATTTGTGAAATATTTCTTCAAACTTATGATTAAAATAAAAATAAAATATTCTGGCAAATCTAGAAAATCTGTAGAATCAAATTTAAATCTTATTTCAAAGTCTTCTGAATTTCTTTTAAAAATTTTGTTCTGGAAAATCTAGAAGAAATAATGATTTGTCTTTGTTAGAAATATAGCTTGGTCCAATTTGTTATATATTCTAACAAAGTGCAGATTGGATTTTAACCTATTTAAAACGTGTCATCAAAATTCTAAAATTAATCTTAATCAGGAAAAATGACTAATGATGTTCCATAAATTATTTTTTAATTATTTTTAATTTTACATGAGTTATTATTTGTACAAACATGGTGCAAAGTAATTCATGATTTGTTAAAAAAATGTTAGTGGCTAGCTAGTTAAAATGGGATATTGTGATTTCACAAGACTGTCTTAGAAGTGATCATTTGAAAATGTTCAATTTGAAAAATGTGCACTTAGAGAAAATATAAAAATAAAGTGTTGCATATTGATATTTATCTGTTTCTATGTATATTTATTGTGAGAAATCATTAAGATGATCAGTGTTTCCACAAAGATAAATATCATTAATTATTAATAATAACATAGAGTTAAAGGTAAATTGAGCAAATTGGCTACTTCTGGCAATTTATTTAAGTGTGTATCAAACTGGTAGCCCTTCGCATTAATCAGTACCCAAGAAGTAGCGCCTGGTTTCAAAAAGGTTGGTGACCCCTGCACTAGGAGCTAAGCGCCATCACACTAAGTGTCTGAATTTATTTCAGTCACTTTGAGAGGTGACTTAGGAGTGACCCCACCTGAGGAGAGCTGGACATAGACTTTAAGTAGAGCCTCATTCAATGCAAGCTAATAGATCGTACTTATTGTACCAAGGTCCGGCTAGCTGAGATGTATGACGGAGTATCGGTTTCATGTGATCAATGTCAACAGTCTCCAGCTTACTTGATAAATATGTTTTGACTTTGTCCATCTCTGTGCAGTTATTGGACTGAAAGGTTCAATACTTTGTCTTTGGCGATTGGCGAAAAGATTGAACGGAATCCTTCTGCATAGCCGTGAACGTTAAGAGAGTGCTTTCTAATAAAGCTGAATATGTAACGACTGAACAGTATTGGTCCCAGCACGCAGCTGTTTGGGATGACAGGACTAACTTTAACACGTACAGAACTGTAGGTGGTAGGGATGGGAATGGAAAACCGCTTCTCGTTTCCAGGGTTTCAATTCTTTGGATTCATTTTACAGTTTGGCAAACAATTCCCTTATCGATTCCTGTAGGCGCGAATGACGCCACTGTAGGAGAAATACCTTCCACCTTGGCTGAATGTACTCGTCAGATATGCCTTATCTGGGCACTCTGTTCCGTTCAAGGCCACGGAACAAATATCCCGGCTGTTGCTATGGTAACGTCTGCTCAAGCACACATAGCATATTTCCTAGATACATTGCCATGGAAGACGGTTCAGGTGAGTTAAACATAAAAAGGATTGGGTTAGCATGAACAAAAGTGTGTTGTATTTTCCCCCGAGACCAATTTGTATTCATTTTAGTTCTCATTCAATTTTTGTTTTCTTGGCTCCTGCAGATGGCTACACTACTGATGATATTGAGTTCTACTGGCAGGGAGGAAGCAATGCAGGATCAGTGACTGGAGTGGAGAACATTGAGTTACCCCAATTTTCAATCATAGACTACCAAACGCTGTCCACAAAAGCTGTGTTTGCCACAGGTAAGTTGAAAGATTCCTTCAATTGAATTTCGCCTATCCACTTTTTCGGGTGGCGTGGGCAGCTGTGTTAGTTGGAGACCACAGACTTCCCTGGTCTGGCCACCTACTCCAGTTTAACCTGGAGGCCAGAGGTCTTCCTAGGACACTTGTGAGACAGTTTTGTTTCTGGGCCACACCAAAGATGCTTCCAAAAGGATGCCAATACTTGAGCCACCACAGTCTCTACAAAGAATGCCTATCCAAGTCCAGAAAGCATATGGGGTTGAGACTGATGGGCTTAGTCATAGTCCTGTAACAACTGGGGTTTAGAATGATGCAGGGCTTAGTCATAGTCCTGGAACAACTGGGGTTTGGACTGATGCAAGGCTTAGTCATAGTCCTGGAACAACTGGGGTTTAGAATGATGCAGGGCTTAGTCATAGTCCTGGGACAACTGGGGTTTGGACTGATGCAGGGCTTAGTCATAGTCCTGGAACAACTGGGGTTTGGACTGATGCAGGGCTTAGTCATAGTCCTGGAACAACTGGGGTTTGGACTGATGCAGGGCTTAGTCACAGTCCTGGAACAACTGGGGTTAGACTGATGCAGGGCTTAGTCATATTCTTGGAACAACTGGGGTTTGGACTGATGCAGGGCTTAGTCACAGTCCTGGAACAACTGGGGTTAGACTGATGCAGGGCTTAGTCATAGTCCTGGAACAACTGGGGTTTGGACTGATGCAGAGCTTAGTCATAGTCCTGGAACAACTGGGGTTTGGACTGATGCAGGGCTTAGTCACAGTCCTGGAACAACTGGGGTTTGGACTGATGCAGGGCTTAGTCATAGTCCTGTAACAACTGGGGTTACACTGATGCAGGGCTTAGTCATAGTCCTGGAACAACTGGGGTTTGGACTGATGCAGAGCTTAGTCATATTCCTGGAACAACTGGGGTTTAGACTGATGCAGGGCTTAGTCATAGTCCTGGAACAACTGGGGTTTGGACTGATGCAAGGCTTAGTCATAGTCCTGGAACAACTGGGGTTTGGACTGATGCAGGGCTTAGTCATATTCCTGGAACAACTGGGGTTTAGACTGATGCAGGGCTTAGTCATAGTCCTGGAACAACTGGGGTTAGACTGATGCAGGGCTTAGTCATATTCTTGGAACAACTGGGGTTTGGACTGATGCAGGGCTTAGTCATAGTCCTGGAACAACTGGGGTTTGGACTGATGCAGAGCTTAGTCATATTCCAAGGAACAACTGGGGTTTGGACTGATGCAGGGCTTAGTCACAGTCCTGGAACAACTGGGGTTTGGACTGATGCAGGGCTTAGTCATATTCCTGGAACAACTGGGGTTTAGACTGATGCAGGGCTTAGTTATATTCCTGGAACAACTGGGGTTTAGACTGATGCAGGGCTTAGTCATATTCCTGGAACAACTGGGGTTTAGACTGATGCAGGGCTTAGTCATAGTCCTGGAACAACTGGGGTTAGACTGATGCAGGGCTTAGTCATATTCTTGGAACAACTGGGGTTTGGACTGATGCAGGGCTTAGTCATTGTCCTGGAACAACTTGGAGGAGTTAGCACGAGGAGCTACGCGGCAAACGAGACACAAAAAGCGGCAAAGTGTTGGGGCGCCGTTGACGGTGGTTTACGAGAAAACTAGCCATGGGGACAGGATGGACAGGCGGGCCTCCTGGTTCTGGACCCTCTGGTCAGCTTCAGGCAGGCGTCCTCTTAGTGCTGAACCCACTCAGGGGTGTTAAAACGAGCAGCTACCCGGCAAATGAGACAGTATGTGTTGGGCCTATTTTTAAGACTATTTACATTATAACGAGCCATCCCTGGTCATGGAGCCTCTGGGCGGCTTCGGCACAAGCTCCAGCGTCCCCTAAAACACGCATAAGTGTGAAAAAAGCTGGAAAATCAGAGAAAATGGTTCACCTTGTCCCCTGACAAGCAAAATCACCTGGTTGTGAAATTTTAGCTGATTAGACTTTTTATATATGCTGGGATAGACTCCAGAACCCCCTGCTACCCCGAACGGGACAAGCGGTGGAAAATGGATGGTATGAATATATATACAGGTATATATAAGTTGTACGATATACCGGTACTAGTATAGTATCACAGTACTAATGAATCAAAAATGGTACTATACTCCGTTTGAAAAGTACCTGTTCCCCATTTATTTATTTTTTCGGGCCTGACGGCGCGTCGTCACGTGGTGACATTGCTGGTTTTAGGAGCAGAGGAGCATGTTTGGCAGCGCACACACACAGAGTACTTACAAGCAGTCACAGTGTGTAGACAGAAAAGGTAGAATGGACGCTTTTTGGTGTAAAAAGTAAAGATAAAGGTGAAGTTATAACACTGAAACACCCTCAGGAAGAGCTGCTTTAAGACATGGCTAACTAGCTAGCAGCTAGCATCCATCCACAGTGTTTTAGCTACTTCTAAATCACTAATCCTGGCCTCCATGGCAACAAATAAAGTGAGTTTCTTACAAGTACATTATCACTGGAGGACGAGGAATAGCTAAACATGCTTCACTACACAGCGTAGGAGGATACAATAGCTCACCCTCGTCACAATGTAAACAAATGCCATGAGTGGATCTACACCTGACATCCACTGTAATGATACCAAGTACAGGAGCGTATCTAGTCGATACTACTATGATTACATCGATTTTTTTTATCGTCACAAAATCTTAAAATTCATGTTATGTTTATAAAGTCAGTAAATACGTCCCTGGACACATGAGGACTTTGAAGATGACCAATGTATGATCCTGTAACTACTTGGTATCGGATCCATACCTAAATGTGTGGTATCATCCAAAACTAATGGCAAGTATCAAAGAAGAGAAGAATAAGTGATTATTACATTTGAACAGAAGTGTAGATAGAACATGTTAAAACAGAAAATAAGCAGATATTAACAGTAAATGAACAAGTAGATTAATACTCCATTTTTACAGTTTGTCCCTCATAATGTGTACAAAATAATAGGTGTATAAATGACACAATATGTTACTGCATAGACTAATTAGGAGTCTCTGTTTGTTTACTTACTACTAAAAGACAAGTTGTCTAGTATGTTCAACATTTTATTTAAGGACTAAATGACAATAATAAACATATGTTTCATGCACCCTAAGATTTTTTTGTTCACATAAAGACAATAATGACATTTTTTGTGGTATCGAAAAAGTATCAAAATACATTTTGGTACCGGTACCGGGACAATCCTAACTCATATATAACTTTGGGAGTCTTTTGGTGTCATGAAGCTGTTATTTAGGATAATAGCTTCAATATAGAGAACGTTCTTTAAAATGACTGTGGGATACACATTCCTTGATCTCTAGCAGGTTGTATGGGGTGATTTGTCACTAAATGTGTTTATGGAGAGAGAGTGTCAGGTCTGGGTCTGTGTTGGACAGCTATGCTACATATTTACATTGCTTGATGGCCATACACTTTTTATATGGTACAGTAATAAGAGCATTCTCCCCTAATAACATAATTAATCCTATTGTTTATGGCTCAAGTTTATGAAGGTCCCATCACGACCAACAGCTGCAGAGACCTATTGGATCAGCCCAGAAACTCCGTGACCTGTCGTGTATTTTGATAGTTGTGCTTGAACAGTAACCCTAATGTGGGCCTGATGCTTTTATAAATGATGCAAACCTATGTTGAAAAATGTCTCTCCAATCACACTGTGATCTCGTGTCTTCACAGGTTCGTATCCTCGGCTTTCATTGAGCTTCAAGCTGAAACGAAACATCGGTTATTTTATCCTGCAAACCTACATGCCCTCCATCCTGATCACTATCTTGTCATGGGTCTCCTTCTGGATCAACTATGATGCCTCAGCTGCCAGAGTCGCTTTGGGTCAGTGACATTTTAATGTTATCATCGTGCGACAGTGCATATAAAAGTGTAAGTGAGGTGTAACCAGGGGGGGGGACTTCATATATTTGCATCTCAATAAATACTTGAACCAAACAAAAACCTCCTTATCAACATGCTGACTGGGAAATATAGCCTTGGTTACGTACACACACACATATATATATATATATATATATATATATATATATATATATATATATATATATATACCGTAATTTCCGGACTATAAGCCGCTACTTTTTCCCCTCGTTCTGGTCCCTGCGGCTTATACAAGGGTGCGGCTTATTTACGGCCTGTTCTTCTCCGACACCGACGAAGAGGATTTTGGTGGTTTTAGTACGCAGGAGGAAGACGATGACACAATGATTAAAGACTGACTTCTCATATACCGGTAGGCTGGTTATTTTGATAACGTACAGGCGAGCACTTTGTATTACTTTGCACCGTTGTATTATTTGTACTCTGCACGAATGCTGTTCGCCATGTCAAAGATGTGAAAGTTTGATTGAATGATTGAAAGGACAATCCCCTCCGTGGTAGCAGGAACCCCTATATACTACGCTAATTACACATCAAAACCCTGCGGCTTATAGTCGGGTGCGGCTTATATATGGAGCAATCTGTATTTTCCCCTAAATTTAGCTGGTGCGGCTTATAGTCAGGTGCGGCTTATAGTCCGGAAATTACGGTGTGTATATATATATATATATATATATATATATATATATATATATATATATATATATATATATATATATATATATATATATATATATATATTGCCAAAAGTATTTGGCCACCTGCCTTTACTCACATATGAAGTTGAAGTGCCATCCCATGGAATTGTCCAAAATGTTTTGGTATCCTGGAGCATTCAAAGTTCCTTTCACTGGAACTAAAGGGGCCTAGCCCAACTACTGAAAAACCAACCCCACACCATAATTCCTCCTCCACCAAATTTCATACTCGGCATAATGCAGTCTGAAATGTAGCGTTCTCCTGGCAACCTCCAAACCCAGACTGGTCCATCGGATTGCCAGATGGAAAAGTGTGATTCATCAGTCCAGAGAAGGCGTCTCCACTGCTCTAGAGTCCAGTGGCGACGTGATGTATGGCTTAGATGCAGCTGTTCGGCCATAAAAAGGAGCCGTATGGTGGACTTAAAGGACTTGTTATTGGTGTAGATTTGAACACTTTTACTGGGAATAATTATCTCTACAAAAGGCAGAATTTGAGAAAATGACATTAGTGATGAGCAGACCCTGGTCTTGATCTTTGAGCAAAGTTTCTGTGAATGCCATGATGCGGCAGTTCATGAAGTCCTTCTAAAGGCAGACATTTCCCCGAAGTTTGTCGACTTTATTCCTGAACGCTGCTCCTCAGCTGTCTCTGATTGGCAATCAGGATACATCTACCCCAGGTAGCCAATCAGGATTGTCCATCCAGTATGTTCCTCTGGACCGGGCTGGATCATCTTCCATTGTTAGTTTACTGGCTACGCTACTGAGGTTTTTGCTTTCTGTGCACTCCTCAGCTGCACTCGTTTTTCTTTGTGTGCCAATAAATAAACGTTTTACCTGCACACACCTTAGGGTCACGTTGCAAGCAACACTGCCAGCTGGTCACACATTATGGATACAACTAAATGATTCGTATTTAAGCAGGTTGGAAAGCTCCTATAAATATTCCGTATGTCTTTTACAACCTCAAATGGAGGGTTATTTCCAAATAATGGTGAATCTGCAGTGTTTCACTGACCTCCCTTGTCCCTTTTCTTTTTCTGCAGGCATAACTACGGTGCTGACCATGACCACCATAAATACCCACCTAAGGGAGACACTTCCTAAGATTCCATACGTCAAGGCAATCGATATCTACTTGATGGGCTGCTTTTTCTTTGTTTTCCTGGCTTTACTGGAATACGCCTTTGTCAACTATATTTTCTTCGGTCGAGGTCCTCACCTGCAGAAGAAAGTGGCGGAAAAGGCCGCCAAGTCCATCATTGACAATAAGAGCAGACTGGAGAGCAGCAAAGTACAGGTAACTAACAAAACTAATGAAGTTTACACTAGGGATGCACGATTAATCACAATTGAGGTTTTAACTAGAAGAGGCAATTCCTGGAGGAATTGCGTGTGAATGCTCCAATGCTGAAGTTGAAGTGAAATGCTGACAGAATGTAGTATGAATGTAAGAAATGTTGGAATGTGGAAGAGTTGGAATTTCCAGGAAAACCGGAATCTGGTTTGGAAGTTGGGAAAGTGTTAGTCTGAATGTCCAGGATGATTGGAATGTGTTAATGTTGGAATGTTTGAAAAGATTGAAAAATGTGGGAATTGTGCAACTTGGAAAAATGTCCCATTCATTTCAATGGGAACTTCCAGGAAATTTGGGAATTTGGAGATAAGCGGGATTTTTTCAAACTGATTAGGAGCATCAATGTCCTGAATGAGTTGAATTGGTTGGTGTTGGAATTGTTTAAATCGGTCAAGAAATGTTCAAGTAGTAACAGTTTTTTTTTATTGAAAAATGGTATTACGGAATTTATAAATGGTTGATTTATATAGGCTAGTAAGGTAAAGTTTTGTACCTGACAAGTTTCGGCTATCTTGCTTCTGCAGCCTTCCTCAGAGGTGTCACGTGATGTTAGTGTGACGTCATCTGTGACGTGTTATATGGATTGTTCCATCCCACCTGAGGTGGTGGGATGGCGGTGTCCCCTGGTGTGCGTCGGGGGTAGGGCGGTTTGTCAGGTACAAAACTTTACCTTACTAGCCTATATAAATCAACCATTTATAAATACACATTAGTAGGCTAAATGAACCTCTTCAAGGTATTACGGAATATCGGTAAAACTGGGAATGTTTTTAGTTCCTAAACCAACTTGTTTATTTTGTCCTGACTAATAGGAATGTTTTGACAGTGGAACGGTTGGAATGGGTTGAAAAATGTAAGAGGAGTAGTCGCACTAAAAAATGTTGGAAAAATGTTAGAAAAAAGCAGGAATTCCTGGTAATTTGTTGAATGTGGGAAAATGGTTGTTTGAATTTCCAGGATTAGTTGAATGTGTTGAAGGTGGAATGGTTTGAATCGGTCGAAAAATGTGGGAATTGTGGAAGTTTGAAAAATAGATAATTCATTTTGAATGGGGACATGTCCCTAAAGACTAGGAATTCTAGGAAATCCAGGACTTTTTATTTATAATTGTTGAAAGGGAGCACTCAATTCCTGAACAGGCTGAATATTTTGAAGTTAGAACAGTTTGAATCGGATGAAAAATGAGGGAGTCGTGGAACTTAGAAAAATGTCCCATACTTTTCAATGAGAATTTCATGGAAATTTGGGAATAGGTGCATTATTGTTTGTGCTATGGTGCCATCTTTTGGACGACTTGGCTCACTGCAAGTGCTGCATTGCCCTTCTGTTTAGACTAAGCTTAACCGGAAGTAGAAGTGCCGTTCCGCCTGCTTGCCGTCCGTACTTCATTCATCACGCCAAGCAACGCTTATAAGTTTTACAATACAACTAAAACAATTCTTACTTACTAAAGCGTCCCATGTGTGATGTCTGTAGGAGTGTTTTCATGCATATTTGTACCTGCTATTGTAATGTAATCAAACTAGAGTCATTAGCATTAGCTAATATGCTAACACGATTACGAGTGTCCGTGTTAGTAATATTGAATTACAAAGGCATTCTTTTTGTTTTGTTTCAGTTTCGCCGCTAGCCAGACAATCTTTAGAGACTTTGCTCCAGAGAATTTTGCCAGTGCCCTCCAGCTGCTAAAGTTGACTCAGTTTGCCCGGAGCTAATTACCCATGCCCTAAAGTCTTGACTAAACAAGTTCCTATCTTCCTGCATGCGCACACTCAAGCTTCTAAAAATCTGGAGAAGAGCATTAGTGGTCGCCATCCCAAAGCCGAAGAAGCCACCGGAGGATCCAAAGAGTTATAGACCCATCTCTCTATTGTGTGTCCCCTTCAAGATCTTGGAGAGACTAATGTACGCCTGTGTCGAACCTGTTATTGATCTCCTGCCTCCTCAGGAACAAGCTGGATTTGGATGCAGAAGATTAACCGTTGACCAAGTTACTCTTCTGACGCAAGAAATAGTGGACAGTTTCTCGGCCAAGAAAAAGGCAGGTGCTGTGTTTGTTGATCTCACAGCAGCTTGTGATACCGTATGGCACCGTGGCCTTGCCTGCAAGTTCTGTGCCTACTGCCAGTCAGGAACGTGGTCTCTTTCATCATGGAGCTCGTTCGAAATTGCAGTTTTACCCTCACCACCGGTGATGACCTAAAAAGCAGGTTGCGACTGCTGAGAAATGGTGTCTCACACAAATCAGTCCTGGCCCCTCTCTTATTCAACATCTACGTACACGACCTGCCAGGTTCTCTCACCCAGGACATGGGTGGGATGGGTGTGACTTTAAGGTTTTACTACTTATGTATAAAATACTACACGGTCTAGCTCCATCCTATTTTGCTGATTGTATTGTACCATATGTCCCGGCTAGAAATCTGCCTTCAAAGAACTCCGGCTTATTAGTGATTCCCAGAGCCCCAAAAAAGTCTGCGGGCTGTAGAGCGTTTTCTATTCGGGGCGCCAGTACTATGGAATGTTCTAGCAGTAACAGTTAGAGATGCTACCTCAGTAGAAGCATTTAAGTCCCATCTTAAAACTCATTTGTATACTCAAGCCTTTAAATAGACCCCCCTTTTAGACCAGTTGATCTGCCGTTTCTTTTCTGCTCTGCCCCCCTCTTCTTGGTGGAGGGGGCGGCACAGATTTAGTGACCACAGATGAAGCGCTAGCTGTCCAAAGTCAGGACCCAGGGTGGACCACTCATCTGTGCATCAGTTGGGGACGTCTCTGCGCTGCTGACCTGTCTCCACTCAAGATGATCTCCTGCTGGCCCCACTATGGACTGGATTCTCACTATTATGTTGGATCCACTATGGACTGGACTCTCACTATTATGTTGGATCCACTATGGACTGGACTCTCACACTATTATGTTAGATCCACTATGGACTGGACTCCCACTATTATGTTAGATCCAATATGGACTGGACTCTCACTATTATGTTAGATCCACTATGGACTGGACTCTCACTATTATGTTAGATCCACTATGGACTGGACTCTCACAATATTATGATAGATCCACTCGACATCCATTGCACCGGTCGCCCAGGGGGGGGTCCCCTCATCTGCGGTCCCCTCCAAGGTTTCTCATTGTCCCATTGGGTTGAGTTTTTCCTTGCCCTGATGTGGGATCTGAGCCGAGGATGTCGTCGTGGCTTGTGCAGCCCTTTGAGACACTCGTGATTTAGGGCTATATACTGAAAGTAAACATTGATTGATTGATTGACATGGCTGCTCATCTCCTGAAATTAAAGCTGAAGCTCTGTGCAACCAAAACGGTGACAACAAGGAGGCACAACGTGAGCTTGACATCACCGTTGACAGACATCCTCTGCGAACCAACGTGCCTCGGCATTAAGTTGGACAGGGCACTCGTTCCGCCGACACTTGGAGTCACTGCGCAAAAAGCTAACAACTTGCGTTGGGCTTCTGAGGCGACTGGCTGGATCAAGCACTTCACTCACATACCCTTGCTTTGGTCCAATTTACCAGCGAGTACTGCACACCTGCTTGGTGTCATAGTGCTCACACTCGTCTCATAGATAAGCCAATTAACGACGCTTTGCGCTTAGTGACTGGATTCCTGCGTCTCACATCAACGGAAAATCTGCTTGTATTAGCAGGTATCCAACACAATGAGCTTCGTCGTAAGAGAGCCACACTGTCTGTAGCACGCCGAGTACTGGAGCCCGGGTATCTTCTGCATGACCGGCTCCTGTCTCCTCCTCTTAGAGGACATCGGCAGCTTCAATCGCTGCACCGGAATTGCTGAACGACCTTAAGCAGTCAAGCACCAATGTAGCAAACTGCGCAGATTACAAATGGTAATAGTGTGGCAAGAATACTCTTACAGACTCAATGTTTTCATCCCCCGGTCCGCTTGGGTCAGGCTTAACCGCCTTCGAACTGGCGACGGCCTCTTCCGCTCAACCATGCACAAATAGGGTATGGCTTCCACTGCGGCCTGTGAGTGTGGTGCAGAGGAGCAGACGGCTGCCCCATATATCACCATCCTAATGGGACTCGGGGTCTGACGAGTGCAGACGAGAACTTGGTCAATTGGCTGACAAAAATATGCCCAGTTATATAGTGGTTTCACACCCTCAGGGACAACCAACATCTTTCTCCAAGTGAAGAAAGAGAAGAAGTTTCCAAAGTTTTATAACCAAAACGTCACCGTGGACTTAATGAGTCTGTTTGGCTGATTTGAGAGCAAGGTTCGGCAGTAGTGGGTCCATGACAATAACTTCTGTTTTGTTTGATCAGCCGTGGTACTACCAGGTTACAGACACCGTTTGGAAACAATTAAGGTTAACATTTACAAAATATTAATAATTAACAACTAATTTCGCAACGTATATATCTGAAGCGGCAGCACAAGGGTTAGTGCGTCTGCCTCACAATACGAAGGTCCTGGGTTCAATCCTGGGCTCAGGATCTTTCTGTGTGGAGTTGGCATGTTCTCCCCGTGACTACGTGGGTTCCCTCCGGCTACTCCGGCTTCCTCCCACCTCCAAAGACATGCACCTAGGGATAGGCCCCTCCCACCTCCAAAGACATGCACCTGGGGATAGGCCCCTCCCACCTCCAAAGACATGCACCTGGGGATAGGCCCCTCCCCCCTCCAAAGACATGCACCTGGGGATAGGCCCCTCCAAAGACATGCACCTGGGGATAGGTCCCTCCCACCTCCAAAGACATGCACCTGGGGATAGGCCCCTCCCACCTCCAAAGACATGCAGCTGGGGATAGGCCCCTCCCACCTCCAAAGACATGCACCTGGGGATAGGCCCCTCCCACCTCCAAAGACATGCACCTGGGGATAGGCCCCTCCCACTTCCAAAGACATGCACCTGGGGATAGGTTGATTGGCAACAGTAAATGGTCCCTAGTGTGTGAATGTTGTCTGTCTGTCTGTGTTGGCCCTGTGATGAGGTGGCGACTTGTCCAGGGCGTACCCCGCCTTCCGCCCGAATGCAGCTGAGATAGGCTCTAGCACCCCCCATGACCCCGAACAGGAAAAGCGGTAGAAAATGGATATATCTGAGGCATATAGTCCGGTGCGTTTAATATCTGGGGAAAAACAATGTATTTCTCAAATGTAGTGGGTGCGTCTTATATACCGGTGCGCTCTATAGACCGGAAAACACATTACGACATATAACTCGAGATGGGATGAGGGGGCGGGCATCCGGGCCGAAGTTGCCACCAACTGAGGCGCTGCTCCGTATTTCGTCCTAACGCTAGAGTGAAGCGTGGAAGGTGTGGGAGTTGGGGTATGTGTGTGTGTGTGCTGTGTATTTCCCGTGGATGCATGTGTGTGTAAGAGGGCAGAGTGGCTCTGTTCCGTGACCTTGGTGCTCTCGCAAATGCAATAACTTAGCCAGTCGGTCCAACAAACGAGGTGTTTGTCCATTAGAGACAGGGAAGGTACTGTCCAGTGTTAGTATTTGGCTGGTATGGGCCAGGAACATCAGCAACTTCATTTTGTTTTGCACTAAAATATAAATGAATGAATTTGTTAGTTCCAGTGAAAGGAACTTTGAATGCTCCAGGATACCAAAACATGTTGGACAATTCCATGCTCCCAACCTTGTGGGAACAGTTTGGAGCGGGCCCCTTCCTCTTCCAACATCACTGTGCACCAGTGCACAAAGCAAGGTACATAAAGACATGGATGACAGAGTCTGGTGTGGATGAACTTGACTGGCCTGCACAGAGTCCTGACCTGAACCCCATAGAACACCTTTGGGATGAATTAGAACGGAGACTGAGAGCCAGGCCTTCTCCACCAACATCAGTGTGTGACCTCACCAATGCGCTTTTGGAAGAATGGTGGAAAATTGCTATAAACACACTCCGCAACCTTGTGGACAGCCTTCCCAGAAGAGTTGAAGCTGTAATAGCTGCAAAAGGTCATATTGAACCCTATGGGTTAGGAATGGGATGGCACTTCAAGTTCATATGTGAGTCAAGGCAGGTGGCCAAATACTTTTGGCAATATAGCGTATATCGGGGCGGATGCAGGTCCGAAGCAAAGAAAGACCAGCAGGGGATTTCTTTCGAAGTAAGTAGAGAAACTATCACGCAAATTTCCGATAGCTAACATAAGCATTATCGTTTTGATTTGAGCATCAAAAGTCACTTACTAGTCCAGCAGGAACAGAGTCAATGCAGCATTGGTCTGGAATTCATGCCAGCGAGTGAAAGCCAGGGCAACGTTGATCCTGACTGCCCTTTTAAGCTACGTTTTTCTTTGTTTGTCTCCTCAGACAAAACTTTTCATTTCTTTGGTCGTTTTGGTGCTTCGGCCATGACAGCAGTAATTGCACGTAGGCGTTCTTGTTTTTGTTTTCTGGCGGCACACAGGCGTTGGCGTCGACTTCCGTGCCAGTAAAAGCCATACAGACCCCTCAGGCCATGACAGAGGTGTCATTCAACTAGTTGTAAGTCCACGTATCGTCCCAAAAGTTATGAAAATATTTGAGAAAGGTTGAAAAGTTACTTAGCGCTGTTTTAAATTCAACTTTGATTAAAAAGTATCAAAATTGCTTGACATAAAAACAAAATGAAAACATTTTGTAAGGAGGTAGGCGTACCCTAGCGACATGCAGTGAGATGCATGCTGGGAAAAGCAGCATTTTCATTGGAGGTGTACCTAATGTTGTGAATCTACGGTCTATGAAGTTTATTTGACAAAAATAGCGGTTTAAACAGAGATTGTTTTGAAAGGATAAACGTGTGTACTTTTGGAAGGGGCGGGGGGGTGGAGAGATTATTTTTCAATCTTAAAGTTTGAAATTCTTAACTTAATCTAGACTCCAAAATTGAATTTCTTTTTGCTGCCGCAGTTTGGAGTGCAACAGTCTGGTCACCACACCCTCCATCATCGTGAGGAGCAGACTTGACCGCTAAGAAGACTCCAATGGGAATCTTTCTGAATAAACAATCTGCCTTTCAAGTTGAAGTGATGTTAAATTAAACCCCCACGACCTTGAAAGGGACAAGCAGTATGAAAATGGGATGGGAATGGCGGGGTTGAACACGGAAGTATTTCGGGCTCATCAAGGAGCTACGCGAAGGCACTACGGTTGATGCGGAGTAGAGGGTGGAGGACTCGGCCGCATTTCGGGGAGGTACCACGTAGTACCTCACCTAACTGCGTTGACGCCACATTCATAATATCAACATTATAGTGGGTGTGGAAAGTATTCAGACCCCTTTAAGTTGTTCACTCTGTTTCATTGCAGCCATTTGCTAAAATCAAAATAAATCATTTCAGTTCTCACTAAAGTACACTAAGCACCGCATCTTGATAGAGAAAACCAGGCACTGCTCATCACCCGCACAATATATTCCAACAGTGAACAAGGTGGTGACATGGCAGCATCATGCTATGGGGTTGCTTTTCAGCTGCAGGAAAAGGGTGACTGGTTGCAATTAAAGGAAAGATGAATGCTGCCAAGTACAGAGATATCCTGGAAGACAAACCTCTTCCAGAGTGCAGACTGGGCCCAAGGTTCTCCTTTTAACAAGACCCGAAGCAGACAGATAAAATAACAAAGGAGTGGCTTCAGGACAACTCTTGTCACCATTCTTGACTGGCCCAGCCAGAGCCTTGACCTAAACCCAATTGAGCATCCTGGCTGTCCACAAATGTTCAATGTCCAACCTGACAGAAGGATCTGCGAGGAAGAATAGTAGAGGATCCTCAAATCCAGGAGTGAAAAACGTGTTGAATCATTCCCTAGAAGACTCTTGGCTCAATACTGAGCCAGGGGTGTGAATACGTACAGTTTTTATTTATTGATTTTGTAAAAATGTCTACATTTCTGTTTTTTTCTGTCAAGACGGGGTGCTGAGTGTACAAACATGAGAAATCTAATTTATTTTTTTGATTTTAGCAAATGGCTGCAATGAAATAAAGAGTGAAAAATGTAAAGGGGTCTGAATACTTTCCGATCTATTTTATAGCAAGAAAAGAAGGTGATGTTACAGAATGGATATCAGTATCTGACATGGAAAAGAGGAATCAAAAACCATCCCTAATTCAGTCCATTTAAAAAATTGTATTCCCAAGTTTGCTTTTTAACTGAATTTTTGTCATTGGCAGTTGAACAAATAACTGAAACCGATCTCCATCCTCAGGTTGATGCCCATGGAAACATCCTTCTGACCAATCTGACGGGCGACATGGGGGGAGCTGACATCATTGGCACTCTGAACGACCCCCGGGCCCCAATGTTCTCCTACGATAGAGCCACCATACAGTACCGCAAGCCCATGACCAGCCGAGACCTGTATGGACGACCAGCCATTGAGAGGCCGGTGGGCCACAAGAAGGGCCAACTAAGGAGGAGAGCCTCACAACTCAAAGTCAAGATCCCAGACCTTACAGATGTCAATTCCATAGACAAGTGGTCACGTGTTGTTTTCCCCATTGCATTTACCTTTTTCAATCTGGTCTACTGGCTTTACTACGTCCACTAGGTTTGCGATGGGAAGTCTGAGTGGCAGGAATGACACGGGATTCTACTTTGTGCTTATAAAAAGCCTGTTTTGGGGCAAGGAACATGGACTCCTTTAGATTAAATACTATTAATTATGCAGTATTTATGTAAATAATGTATATAATATATATGCTATAATTTATTAAGGATCATACTTTGAATCCAACCGCAACATGCATAGAAACGGAGGTAAGTGTTTTGTGTACAAATAGATGAAAAGGAGCTGTGACCCAGTTATCTGCCATCTGGCTTTGTGCACGTTAACAGAAGACCGCTTTGACTTTCTTTCAGGGTAAAGATGGAAAGAAAAGGAAGTCCAGCGCAAAAACTGCAGGGTAACGTTCATCTCACTGGAAAAATGTTATGTTTACTTGAGGTGCTTTGACTGGCCTGGCAGTCGTTACTAACACTGACTAAGCCATGCTTCTTTTTTTTTACCAGACATACAGTAAGTGTCTACCACCTGACCGGAGATGGTCCAATGTCGTCGATTCTTTATTGTGAAAGGGGGGTCACAACAACAGTTACAGTATATAATGGGTTATACTTTTCTGCCTTCAAGGTACTCAAAGCACTTTCACTATTTCCACATTCACACACTGATGGCCATGCAAGGCCCTAACCACTACCCATCAGGAGCAAAGGTGAAGTGTCTTGCTCAAGGACACAACGGACGTGACGAGGTTGGTAGAAGGTGGGGATTGAACCAGGAACCCTCAGGTTGCTGGCACGGCCACTCGCTCAACCGCGCTACGCCGTCCCCATAATCTATTGCTGTATAGATACAGTATGAAGGGGATTCGTACGGCCCCACCCGTCACCGTTTACATGAATTGGGGAGGCGGGCTTATCCACCAGATGGCAGTAGAGTGTTGAATCCCCTAAAATTCGTTTTGTGGCAAGTCCACAGCGTGGCGCTTTCCATCATTTCAGCAGACTGCATTGCCAAATGATTAACCGCCCGCCTCTTCCTCTCATGCGATATCCACCCAGGAACGAGCCATATGAATCCCTTACCTACTGTATGCTTTTATATGAATGAATGAAGTTTTGGATTGTCATGTCTTTCAGATGTATCGATCCGTTGTGGTGAAGAAGGAGCTGAGCCGGAAGGCAAAGCTCTCAATTTACCGGTCGATCTACGTTCCCATCCTCACCTATGGTCATGAGCTTTGGGTTATGACCGAAAGGACAAGATTACGGGTACAGGCGGCCGAAATGAGTTTCCTCTGCCGGGTGGTGGGGCTCTCCCTTAGAGATAGGGTGAGAAGCTCTGCCATCAGGGGGGAGCTCAAATTAAAGCCGCTGCTCCTCCACATCCAGAGGAGCCAGATGAGGTGGTTTGGGCATCTGGTCAGGATGCCACCCGAACGCCTCCCTAGGGAGGTGTTTAGGGCACGTCCGACCGGTAAGAGGCCACGGGGAAGACCCAGGACATGTTGGTAAGACTATGTCTCCCGGCTGGCCTGGGAACGCCTCAGGATCCCCCGGGAAGAGCTGGACGAAGTGGCTGGGGAGAGGAAAGTCTGGGCTTCTCTGCTTAGGCTGCTGCCCCGGTGACCCAACCTCGGATAAGCGGAAGAAGATGGATGGATGGATGGATGGATGGATGGATAGACGTCTTTCAGACAGACAAGTTGAGCAGCACCGGAACATCATTTAAAAAAGAATAATGACAACTAGACAGCCTAATGTAAAAATATAAAGGTATCAATCAGTGGGACACATAAACTAAGTTCTATCCATCCCACAGTCGTAGTTCGGCTTGTCAGTTGAATGGTGGCTCTCGCCCTTGGACAGAAGCGGTTTTTTTAGTCCGTTTGTGTTGCTTTCCACGGCCAGTGTAGAAGTCAGTGAGAGCAGCATGTTCCTGTTTCTGTTCTTTCGAGGGCAGTTGGTAAACCACACATTGCAGCGGCACATCAGAGTTCTTTCTGTCACTGGCCTGTGGAAGTTAGTGAGCACAGGCGGTCCCTTCTCCTGCTAGGTCTTCCCTAGCCGATGTTCCATGAAAGGTCTGCCCAGGAACCTGATTATTGTCCACTCTCTGTCAGACATCAGTCTGGTACTGGATCGCCTCTCTGTATCATCGGCAAACTTAACGGTGGTGTTAGTGGGGTCTGAGGGGGAACAATCATGGGTGACAATGGAGAAGAGCATTGGGCTCAGGACACATCCCTGTGGTGTGCCTGTGCTGAGATAGAGGGTTGAGGAGATGTATTTGTAGTGGTTTCCTGGTTTAATCCTGGCTGTTTGAGGTCATGTTGAGGTGGCCCTGGGCAAGACACTGAACACGTAACTGCTCCTGATGGGTCGTGGTTAGCACCTTAATGTGAAATGACAATAAAAGCCTACTGTATTCTATTTCCCCATGTGGACGGTTTTTGAGAAAGCCCATTGAATTGCCCAGACTGAGGTCATTTATTGTCTACACTAACTAATGTGGGATGGACTGTACTGAAGACTGAGCTGCAGTCTGCGTGGAATTGGGGAGGGTCATTGGTCAGCAGACAGAACCGGTTCAATGTGGGTTTGACTCGTCTAAGGTGGACCCTGCCTTCTGCCCCAGTGCATCTGGGATAGGTTCCAGCCCCCTTGTGACCCAGAGAGCGGTAGAAAATGGATGGCTGGATGGATAGCAACTTGTTTGTTTGCTATGACATTGAGGTATAGGGCACTTGAAGTGTGTTGGATACTGGAATTAGTAGGGCCCCAGCAAGAGCCCTATTGAAATTGCTGTTTGGGCGCCTTTTTGAGGCCCTTAACATGTACACAAAGTCCCCATATTTTGCAGGCGTGTCAGGAAAGGCGAAAAATGTTACATTTTGAAGGTCTGAAAACGACATTTCTAAATCCCTAGCGCCACCTTTAAAATCAGAACACATTAGCCCCTCCTACCAGTATCACCTATGGACACAACAATGGCAGGAGATGTTTATCATGACGGGAACCACATAAAAGTGTCAGGATCCCATACCTGAAAAGGAACAGGAAGTTGGCCATCTTGGTTTTGTGTCTTCCATTCTTCGGTGGTACTTTAACAGACTTTAACCGAATCAGTAGCGCTTACAATGACAGATACTACACTTATAGGCCATGATAAATAGAGGAATATATTTCTTACGCCATGAGATGTGGGCGTGGTATGGCGCCAAACTTTGCCCCGATGTTTTTGGCCATTTTTTGGCGAAAAAAAGGGGTGGGACTTTAACAAACTCCTAGAGACTTTGACCAAGTGAGTCGTGGGTACAATTACAGATACTACACATGAGGCGATGATAAATTGATCATAATCAAAAATTGGTCCGATACTTTGCCACAAAACACGAAACGTTGATAACTCGGCTCCACAAATCCAGATCTTGATCTTATTTGGTAGAAATGGCGACGATGACACCCTGAAGTGCCCGATGGGTCAGTACCTGTTCCTACCTATGCGTAGTGGGTGGAGCCTAACGACGAAAACTATACCACGCCATCACCAATCTAACTGTCGTTTCTGCACTTTAGGTGATCAGGGACAGATACTAAACTGATGGGTGATGACAAATTAATGTTTTGCAAATGACAGGATGTGGGCGTGGCATGGCACCAAACTTTGATCTAACGGTTCGCCACAAAACACGAAACGTTAATAACTCGGTTTCACGAGTTCAAATCTTGCTATATTTGTATCCTTTGTTTTACCACTCAGATTTAAACCTTTGCCAAAAGTTGCACTCCATTTTCAATATTGGAAAGGTGCTGCTGTGTCTGGTGTCCAAACAATAATAGAGTATTCATTTGGTATTGAAGATATAGTGTGGATATCTGACACATGAAAAAGTGGTATCGGGCCATGGTATCACCCACCATTAGAGTTGTCATACAGTACGTCTGCTACATCAGCTGCAGATTGTCCTGTTTGGTTATTAGTTCAAACTATTTTAAGACTCTTATTTCTTTCATTCACTTTGCATTTAGTGTGTTTATAATAACACAGAACTTAGGAACAATAGTATCTCTTTCCTTAAACTTTTTCAGTCGGAGGCCTGCGAGGACGAACTTTTTCAGTTGCTTGAGCAACTACACTCTTGTTGTTTTCTCACATATTACAATGCATGCAACAACTGTAAATACTGTATGTCTGATGGGATACATTGTGGTCATCTACAGTACAACCGCATATTTATAGTTCCGTTAAGATTGTGCTTATTGCATGCGCAGGTTACTGCTTTTCAACTGTCATTTTTGCTTGATTCCGAAAATCATTACATACACAGAATAAAGGTTAAACTGGAACACTGATATTTTCGCAAAAAAAATAAATAAACAAATGAAAATGTCAATTAAATTTGCACCAAATGTATTCTGGCAGTGTCTTCAGTCTGTACAGCGTCGGTTTCTTCACAAGAAATGCATTTCATCTCATGTTCATGTTGTTTCCTGTGACACGAGTCCTCCACCCCACTCTCCACTTTGTGTAGACCCTCAGGATGCTGGACTTGGGGTGGAACCCTTCTGGTCTTATCTCCGGGTGTCATCCGCCCACACTTATCTAGTTCCAATGACATCCCCATGTCCTTGTTCCAAATACTCGTATGGTGAATCAGGGAGTCGATGTCACTCTCTTCTTGACATACCGCTTGATGGGTACCAATTAGAGATAAATTGTGATTAATTATGAGTTGACTACCGACACAATTGGATTAATCATAATTTATATGTACAGTATGTATACAAACTAACCCCAAAAGCAGTGAAGTTGTCACAGTGTGTAAATGGTAAATAGAAACAGAGACTGAAACTGGCTAAACCTGTTATGAAAACCATTAAGAAGTACACCGCTGAGGCTGTGGGGGAGCTGTGCCCATGTTTGGAGACGACAGACTGGGAGGCAATTGGAGCGGCCACGGACAATCTGGATGAGTATACGGACACTGTGACCTACATACATACAGTTCAATGAGGCGCGCATCATTCCAACGCGCACCAGGGCTTGTTATAACAACGACAAGCCCTGGTTCACACCCAAGCTCCGACAGCTGCGCAAGAAGAAGGAGGCTGCGCGGAGGAGCGGGGACCGGAGTACCTTCAGGGAAGCGAAGTACCACTTCAGCAGGGAAGTGGAGAAAGCTAAATCTGTGTACTCTAACCGTCTACAGGAACAGTTCAGCTCCAATGACTCTGCAGCAACTCCAGCACTTCATTAAAGGACATCAAAGGACTCCAAGAACATCAAAGGACTTCATCAAAGGCCCTCTCCCTCCGAGAGGAGGATGTATGCCAGCAGTTCTTGAAGCTGAACACGTGGAACGCCCCCTGGCCGGATGGTGTCTCCCTCTCCACCCTCAGACACTGCACGGATCAGCTGGCTCCTGTCTACACTGACATTTTTAATACCTCTCTGGAGCTATGCCACGTGCCATCCTGCTTCAAGATCTCCACCATTGTTCCTGTCCCCAAGAAACCACGGATCACAAGACTTAATGGCTACAGGCCGGTGGCGTTGACGTCTGTGGCCATGAAGTCCTTTGAGCGCTTGGTCCTGCCCCACCTCAAGGACATCACCGCCCCCCTCCTGGACCCACTGCAGTTCGCCTACAGAGCCAACAGGTCTGTGGATGATGCAGTGAACCTGGCCCTCCACTTCATCCTGGAGCATCTGGACTCCCCAGGAACCTACGCCAGGATCCTGTTTGTGGACTTCAGCTCTGCCTTCAACACCATCCTCCCTGGACTGCTACGAGACAAGCTCTACCAGCTCAGCGTGCCTGACTCCCTCTGCAGTTGAAGCAATGACTTCCTGACGGACCGAAGACAGCACGTGCGGCTGGGGAAGATTGTCTCGGACAGTCGAACCATGAACATTGGTAATCCTCAGGGCTGTGTACTTTCCCCCTGGCTCTTCTCCCTGTATACAAACTGCTGCACCTCCAGTCACCAGTCAGTAAAACTGCTCAAGTTTGCGGATGACACCACCCTCATCGGGCTCATCTCGGATGGCGATGAGACCGCCTACAGGAGAGAGGTGGACCGGCTGGCGTCCTGGTGCAGCCTCAACAACCTGGAGCTGAACGCCCAGAAAACAGTGGAGATGATCATGGACTTCGGGAAAGTCACAGCCCCACCATCCCCCCTCACCCTGATTGACTCTCCCACCCCCGTCTCCATCGTGGACTCCATCCATTTCTTGGGCACCACCATCACCCAAGACCTCAAGTGGGAGCCGACCATCAGCTCCCTCATCAAGAAGGCCCAGCAGAGGATGTACTTCCTGTGGCAGCTGAGGAAACTTAAGGTGCCGACCGAGATGTTGGTGCAGTTTTACTCAGCCATCATAGAGTCCATCCTGACCTCCTCCATCACCGTGTGGTTCCCCGGCGCCACAGTCCAGGATAAGCATAGACTGCAGCGCATGGTACGTGCTGCTGAGAAGGTTATTGGCTGCAAGCTTCCATCCCTCCAGGACCAGGAGGCGTGTGGGTGGGATCACAGCTGACTCTTCTCACCCTGGACACAAACTATTCTCCCCTCTCCCCTCAGGCAGGAGACTACGCTCCATCCAGACCCACACCTCCCGCCACCTGAACAGTTGTTTCCCCTCGGCCATCAGGCACATGAACAATAACAAGATCTGATAGCTCAGTTACAGCTCATGTTATGACCTATTCTATTCTATGTGTTTCCTAGTTTGTGAACCCGTTCTCAAACAATGGCAATAACACCTCTTCTGATTCTGATTCATCCACCACCTTCCTCAGCACCATCCTTCCCCCTCACGTTCTTCCTTCCTTTGGGTGAAAAACAAAAGTTGTGTCTATCTCTCGCTACAAGCTAATGCTTAATGGTCTGTATGTGCATGTAGCGCTGTGCTATACCTACTATCACACACCACATTCACTCACCGATGGCGAAAGCTTCCATGCGATGCGCTGACCACGACCCCTTAGAGGCAAGGTGGGTGAGGGGTCTTTCCCAAGGACGCCACGGTGAGGACCAGGATGGCGGGAAAAAGGATTCAAACTCAAGTTGCCGGCACTAGCAGATGTTTGGGTGCATCTCATGGTTGTGGTACCACTGTATGGATTTATCTAAGACCACTGGTCTAAGATCACATTCTTGTCAAAGGTAAGCACTTTTGGTCTTGATTTCAAATATACACTTTTCGCAGTGTCTAAAAAAATAAAAGGTTACATTTTATTTTTAATTTTTAAAATTAATACGACACTTATACTTATGATTAATGTTGTCCTGATACCAATATTTTGGTACTGATACTTTTTAGAGGCGGTATAGTACCAAATATGATTCATTAGTATCACGGTACTATTCTAATGCTGGTATACCCTACCCGTGACGAGTGTGAAATTAAGACAATACTGTATACCGAGCAGTGTTGTCCCGATACCAATATTTTGGTACCGGTACTTTTCTAAATAAAGGGGACCACAAAAAATGTCATTATTGTCTTTATTGTAAACAAAATGTTAGTGTACATGAAACATATGTTTATTATTGTCATTTAGTCCTTAAATAAAAGACAACTTGTCTTTTAGTAGTAAGTAAACAAACAAAGACTCCTAATTAGTCTATGCAGTAACATATTGTGTCATTTATACACCTATTATTTTGTACACATTACGAGGGACAAACTGTAAAAATGGAGTAGTAATCTACTTGTTCATTTACTGTTAATATCTGCTTATTTTCTGTTTTAACATGTTCTACCTACACTTCTGTGAAAATGTAATAATCACTTATTCTTCTCTTCTTTGATACTTGACATTAGTTTTGGATGATACCACACATTTAGGTATCAATCTGATACCAAGTAGTTACAGGATCATACATTGGTCATATTCAAAGTCCTCATGTGTCCAGGCACATATATACATTTAAAAAAAGCCGAAAGAAGATGTTGTGATGCCAAAAGATATCAATGTAATCATAGTAGTATCGACTAGATACGCTCCTGTACTTGGTATCATTACAGTGGATGTCAGGTGTAGATCCACCCATGGCATTTGTTTACATTGTGACTGCGGTGAGCTATTGTATCCTCCTACGGTGTGTAGTGAAGCATGTTTAGCTATTCCTCGTCCTCCAGTGATAATGTTACTTCTAATAAACGTACTTTATTTGTCGCCATGGAGACGAAGATTAGTGATTTAGAAGTAGCTAAAACACTGCAGACTGGGGCACGACATAAGCCGCTACACCTCTTCCTGAGGGTGTTTCAGTGTTATAACTTCACCTTTATCTTGACTTTTTACACCAAAATGCGTCCATTCTCCCTTTTCTGTCTACACACTGTGTCTGCTTGTAAGTACTCTGTGTGTGTGCGCTGCCCAACATGCTCCTCTGCTCATAAAACCAGCGATGTCACCACGTGATGACGACGGGGGAGCAGGTGACCGGTACTTTTTAGAGGCGGTATAGTACGGAATATGATTCATTAGTATCATGGTACTATACTAGTACTGGTATACCGTACAACCCTAATACTGGGTCAAGTAGTGTGTGATAAAAAGATGAAACTGCCACGAAAACTAATGAAGAAAACATTTTTTATTTCTTTTAAAACACAATTTTCCTCTACATGGTTAAAAAAAATGTTTATATTAAAAACAATAGTGAGAGAGACAGGAAGTGCACAGTAGCTACATGGCTAAACAAACATTGTTTCATGGCATGTTGATGTTGCCACGCTGTGAAGAGGATCAGTACTGTACAACGTTGTCGTTGTTTGTCAACTGTAGCACCACCTGTGAAGAACATACAGGTCCCAAGGGATTTTAGTCCGTGTAAGAGTCTAGTCCCTAACTGAGCAACAATGGCTAATCTACAGCCGGGCTACAAAGTATTCACTTCACTTTTGTGCCATGTTGTTATGTTACGGTCTTATTCCAAAATGAAATACATTCATTTTTGTCCTTAAAATTCTACACACAACACCGCATAATGACAAAGTGATTTTTTTTTAATTTGAATTAAGCACATTTTTTTTAAATACCAAAGAAATCACAAGTAAATTGCTATTCACAGCATTTGCTTGATACTTTTGTCACGTCTTTTTCAACCCGATGCCACAAGCAAAGAACAAACGTAGTATTTACAACATTGTGGGAAACGACCAGAGACACGTCAGTTTGTAGAAGTGTTAATAAAACAAGCTTTAGCTGACAGACTGAACAACTGACCACGACAATGTGACGTATAAACCCCGTTTCCATATGAGTTGGGAAATGGTGTTAGATGTAAATATAAACGGAATACAATGATTTGCAAATCCTTTTCAAGCCATATTCAGTTGAATATGCTACAAAGACAACATATTTGATGTTCAAACTCATAAACTTTATTTTTTTTGCAAATAATAATTAACTTAGAATTTCATGGCTGCAACACGTGCCAAAGTAGTTGGGAAAGGGCATGTTCACCACTGTGTTACATGGCCTTTCCTTTTAACAACACTCAGTAAAGGTTTGGGAAGTGAGGAGACACATTTTTGAAGTGGAATTCTTTCCCATTCTTGCTTGATGTACAGCTTAAGTTGTTCAACAGTCTCCCTTCTCATATTTTAGGCTTCATAATGCACCACACATTTTCAATGTCTGGACTACAGGCAGGCCAGTCTAGTACCCGCACTCTTTTACTATGAAGCCACATTGATTGGCATTGTCTTGCTGAAATAAGCAGGGGCGTCCATGGTAACGTTGCTTGGATGGCAACATATGTTGCTCCAAAAGCTGTATGTACCTTTCAGCATTAATGGTGCCTTCACAGATGTGTAAGTTACCCATGTCTTGACCACTAATACACCCCCATACCATCACACATGCTGCCTTCTACACTTTCACCCTAGAACAATCCGGATGGTTCTTTTCCTCTTTGGTCCGGAGGACACGACGTCCACAGTTTCCAAAAACAATTTGAAATGTGGACTCGTCAGACCACAGAACACTTTTCCACTTTGTATCAGTCCATCTTAGATGAGCTCAGGCCCAGCGAAGCCGACGGCGTTTCTGGGTGTTGTTGATAAACGGTTTTCGCTTTGCAAGGTAGAGTTTTAACTTGCACTTACAGATGTAGCGACCAACTGTAGTTACTGACAGTGGGTTTCTGAAGTGTTCCTGAGCCCATGTGGTGATATCCTTTACACACTGATGTGGCTTGTTGATGCAGTACAGCCTGAGGGATGGAAGGTCACGGGCTTAGCTGCTTACGTGCAGTGATTTCTCCACATTCTCTCAACCCTTTGATGATATTACGGAGCGTAGATGGTGAAATCCCTAAATTCCTTGAAATAGCTGCTTGAGAAAGGTTTTTCTTAAACTGTTCAACAATTTGCTCAGGCATTTGTTGACAAAGTGGTGACCCTCGCCCCGTCCTTGTTTGTGAATGACTGAGCATTTCATGGAATCTACTTTTATACCCAATCATGGCACCCACCTGTTCCCAATTAGCCTGCACACCTGTGGGATGTTCCAAATAAGTCTTTGATGAGCATTCCTCAACTTTCTCACTCTTTTTTGCCACTTGTGCCAGCTTTTTTGAAACATGTTGCAGGCATCAAATTCCAAATGAGCTAATATTTGCAACAAAAAATAACAAAGTTTTTGAGTTTGAACATGAAATATGTTGTCTTTGTAGTCTTTTCAACTGAATATGGGTTGAAAAGTATTTGCAAATCATTGTATTCCGTTTATATTTACATCTAATACCATTTCCCAACTCATATGGAAACGGGGTTTGTATAAACGACACAACATGGAATATTAAGAGTATGTGAACCACTCCTACCTTCTTGACTTACCTGGCGACCTTCCTACGGTTTTGTAATCCATCGCAAATATCAAGCAGCTCAAATGCGTCAAACACGAGGAAGTGCGCCGAGTTTAAATGTTGTCATTTTGAATTGTGTGTGACACTTTTACAATGTTTTGTACCACATTTATTAACTTCCTGTGAGGCTTTTTGATGAATCACACCATGGGTGGGAAAGGCTGTGTAAACATGACTTATATATTTAACATATGCACCACCACATCACAACGGTGTGTGAACATGACTTGTATATTTAACATATGCACCACCACATCACAACGGTGTGTGAACATGACTTATATATTTAACTTATGCACCACCACATCACAATGGTGTGTAAACATGACTTATATATTTAACATATGCACCACCACATCACAACGGTGTGTGAACATGACTTATATATTTAACTTATGCACCACCACATCACAATGGTGTGTGAACATGACTTATATATTTAACTTATGCACCACCACATCACAATGGTGTGTGAACATGACTTATATATTTAACTTATGCACCACCACATCACAATGGTGTGTGAACATGACTTATATATTTAACTTATGCACCACCACATCACAACGGTGTGTGAACATGACTTATATATTTAACTTATGCACCACCACATCACAATGGTGTGTGAACATGACTTATATATTTAACTTATGCACCACCACATCACAATGGTGTGTGAACATGACTTATATATTTAACTTACGCACCACCACATCACAATGGTGTGTGAACATGACTTATATATTTAACTTACGCACCACCACATCGCAACGGTGTGTGAACATGACTTATATATTTAACTTATGCACCACCACATCACAATGGTGTGTGAACATGACTTATATATTTAACTTATGCACCACCACATCACAATGGTGTGTGAACATGACTTATATATTTAACTTATGCACCACCACATCACAACGGTGTGTGAACATGACTTATATATTTAACTTATGCACCACCACATCACAATGGTGTGTGAACATGACTTGTATATTTAACTTATGCACCACCACATCACAATGGTGTGTGAACATGACTTATATATTTAACTTACGCACCACCACATCACAATGGTGTGTGAACATGACTTATATATTTAACTTACGCACCACCACATCGCAACGGTGTGTGAACATGACTTATATATTTAACTTATGCACCACCACATCACAATGGTGTGTGAACATGACTTATATATTTAACTTATGCACCACCACATCACAATGGTGTGTGAACATGACTTATATATTTAACTTATGCACCACCACATCACAACGGTGTGTGAACATGACTTATATATTTAACTTATGCACCACCACATCACAATGGTGTGTGAACATGACTTATATATTTCACTTATGCACCACCACATCACAATGGTGTGTGAACATGACTTATATATTTCACTTATGCACCACCACATCACAATGGTGTGTGAACATGACTTATATATTTAACTTATGCACCACCACATCACAATGGTGTGTGAAAATGACTTATATATTTAACTTATGCACCACCACATCACAATGGTGTGTGAACATGACTTATACATTTAACTTATGCACCACCACATCACAATGGTGTGTGAACATGACTTATATATTTAACTTATGCACCACCACATCACAACGGTGTGTGAACATGACTTATATATTTAACATATGCACCACCACATCACAATGGTGTGTGGACATGACTTATATATTTAACTTATGCACCACCACATCACAATGGTGTGTGAACATGACTTATATATTTAACTTATGCACCACCACATCACAACGGTGTGTGAAAATGACTTATATATTTAACTTATGCACCACCACATCACAATGGTGTGTGAACATGACTTATACATTTAACTTATGCACCACCACATCACAATGGTGTGTGAACATGACTTATATATTTAACTTATGCACCACCACATCACAACGGTGTGTGAACATGACTTATATATTTAACATATGCACCACCACATCACAATGGTGTGTGGACATGACTTATATATTTAACTTATGCACCACCACATCACAATGGTGTGTGAACATGACTTATATATTTCACTTATGCACCACCACATCACAATGGTGTGTGAACATGAGTTATATGTGTAACTTATGCACCACCACATCACAATGGTGTCATGTCATGGTGGAACACTAACAATTCTCAAGCACACCAACAGGTGGCAGCATGTATTCATTAGTTCTAGTTTAATGTCGGTAAACTCTGGTGGGCTGGAGATGTATATACCCGTGTGTGTGTTTACATATTATATTGATACAATGGACATATAATTAATAATGATCATAATTGAGTATTAAGAGTATGCAAAAGTTCAATCAATCAGAAATAGCAAGCAGCTAAAACTCAAACATTGATAAGTGTGGAGAGAGTTTTCCCATCATGCTTTGCAATGGATTAAAATTGGTGTAATTTAGATTTTTTTATGGTGATGGGACTTTTCTTTCTCATAATATCTACAAAGTTCAGCTGGTTAAAATCATGTTTTCTGCACCATGACTAGGAAAGGTTGTTTGGTTTGGGTCATATAAGTGCACACTCTGCCATTGTCAAGCAAGCACACAAGCTGTTAGTTTCTCACATTGGCCACAAGATGGTGACAATATGCCACCTGTCAGACCCTTGGGTAAATAAACGTAATATGGACACACCCCACCTGGCCAGGTTGCTGATTGAAATGGAACTCTAGCGGGCCAGGGTTTAAGTCATAGTGGACAAAAATAATGACATACGGTCATGGCCAAAAATATTGGCACCCTTGCATTTCTGTCAGATAATGCAGCACTTCTCCCAGAAAATTGTTGAAATTAAAAATGCTTCAGTATTCACATGTTTATTTCTTTTGTTTGCATTGGAACAACACAAAAAAAACAAAAAGCCAAATCTGATATTATTTTACACAGAACTCCAAAAATGGAGTGGACAAAATGATTGGCACCCTCAACTTAATATTTGGTAGCACACCCTTGGGAAAAAAGAAGTGACTTCCTGTAAGCATCAATGAGTTTCTTCCACCTTTCTACTGGAACTTTGGACCACTCTTCTTTTGCAAACTGCTTCAGCTCTCTCAGATTTGAAGTTCTCCCAACTGCTGTTTTTAGATCTCTCCACAGATGTTCTACAGGATTTAGATCTGGACTCATTGATGGCCACTGCACACCTTTGTCTTAAAACCTTTTTGAAGTATGCTGGAATGGCGTGACCTCTGATGGAGACCCAGCTTTCTGACACTACATGATGGTCCTCAGATGTCATGAAGCCATGCAAACAGTCAAGGCATCAGTGAACCTCCACCATGTTTGACTGTAGGGACGGTGTTCTTTTCTTTGAAGTTGTTTTCTGCAAACACTTGAGTCTCATCCGTTCACAGGAACTTCTCCCAGAAGAATTTTGGCTTGCTCAGGTGAGTTCTTGTCTTGCTTTTTAAAGTCTGTGTCAGTAGCGGGGTCCTCCTGGATCTTCTACCATAGCATCCCTTTTCATTGAGATGATAGTGCCACTGTTGTACCCTGTGTCTGCAGGTCAGCTTGAGTTTGTTGGAAGTGGATCCAGGTTCTTTATCCACAATTCTAACAATACTTCCTTGCAGTCTTCCATCAATTGTTCTCTTCCGTCCTCGTCCAGGCAGGTTAGCTCCAGTGCCATGAACTTTAAACTTATTGATGACATAGTAGACACAGGAACATTTACATCTCTGGAGATGGACTTGTAGCCTTGAGATTGTCCGTGCTTTTCTCGGATCTTCTGAGAGTTCTTTGCTCTTCTTTCTTTTCTCCGTGCTCGGTGTGGTACGCACAACACAAAGGTTGAGTCCACTTTTCTCCATTTGAAGTGGCTGCCAGTGGGATTTCTATATTGCCAGCACCCGTTACTAGCTACAGGTGAGTTTCATTACAAATTAAACATGCTTAGACTAGGTTTGACCATTTTGAAAAGGTGCCAATTATTTTTTGGAGTTCTGTGTAAAATAATATCAGATTTGGCTTTTTGGTGGGGCTTTTTGTGTTGTTCCAATGCAAACAAAAGAAATAAACATGTGACTACCAAAGCATTTGTCATTTCAACCATTTTCTGGTAGAAGTGCTGCATTATCTGACAGAAATGCAGGGCTGCATGTATTTGTGGTCATGACTAATTCCGTTCATAAGACATTCAAGGCGTAACCGTAAATGTCTGCAAAAGGTACCTGAACAGGTACGTCCAGAGAGTTGACGTCTACCTTATTAGCAGCCTCTAATGCACTGATGAGTGTGTTCAGCTCCTCTTTGTTGGTCTCCACTGTGACCGGCTTGAAGACTCCGTCTTCCCTTACGTCCAGACTGAGACTGAGCAGAGGAGTCTGAAGAGAGGAGATCTTGTCACTGGACAGCGCCATCTGGAGGCAGGGACAAAGAATGCAAGCAGAGGTTTGACATGGGGCACATCACATGACATCAGGAAGTAAATATCAGTGTCAAATGTGTTCATGTTCACATCTTTCCAGTAGACCACTGGAACTTCAGGACTACAGGAGCATTTGTTATATACAAAAAAGGGCTACATTTGTGTGCACTATTTATTGTGTGCTTGAGACAGGAGCTAACTCTCAAAACACATTTTTTAATTGGTAGAAAAATGCAAAAAAAACCTAAAATAGATATCTGAATTTCTACCAGCTAGATTGTGTGAGCCGTGTTGTTGATGGAGACTTCTATGTTTGCAATACCGCTCCTTTCTTTGCCCGCATTTTTGGATCTGATGGAAATTTTACAATTCCATTTTACAATTTCTTTAACGATTTGGTTCTTTCATCTATTCTCACAATCGACAAACAGGTCAATTAGCATGGACTTAGCTTAGTTAAGAAGCAACATGGACCTACAAAGCCAACAATGAGGTCTTAGGAGGACCACAGTAGATATGGCATATGTACGGGACTCAAACTCAGGTCAAACAATCTCCAGTGCCCTCCAAAAGTATTGGAACAGTGAGGCCAATTCCTTTATGTTTGTTGTAGACGAAGATGAATATGAGACAAGAGATCCAACAGTTCCAGGTATTTACATCTGGATCTGATCTACAACTTAGAAGATAGCATTAATTGTAATGGAACACAACATTTTTAGGTGAGCAAAAGTATTGGAACATACAAAGTTAAAGTAGATGAAAGTGAATAAGACTTAATATTTAGTTGCAAATCCTTTGCTTTCAATAAGTGCATCAAGCCTGTGAGACATTGATGACATCACCAAACTGTTGCATTCTTCTTTTGTGATGCTTTTCCAGGCTTTCACCACAGCCTCTTTCACTTGTTGTTGGTTTTGAGGGGTTACTCCCTTCAGTCAGCAGGTCACATGCATGCTCTACTGGCTTTAAGTCTGGACACTGACTTGGCCAGTCTAAAACCTGCCACTTCTTGCCCCTGATCAACTCCTTTCTTCTTATCTTGCTGCATGACGAAGGATCTCCCAATCAGTTTTCTTGCATCTTTCTCTAAATGAGCAGACAAAATGTTTCTGAGTTCATGTTGCTGCTGCCATCATGTGTTACATCATCAATGAAGATGAAGAAGCCATGACATGACAGGATGTTTCACAGATGAGCTTGTATGTTTGGGATCATGAGCAGATCCTTTCTTTCTCCAAACATTCGCCTTTCCATCACTTTGGAAGTAGTCCATCTTTGTCTCATCAGTCCATAAAACTTTTTCCCAGAATTGTTGAGGCTCATCTCTGTACCTTTTGGAAAATTCCAGCCTGGCCTTCCTGTTCTTCTTGCTAATGAGTGGTTTGCATCTTCTGGTGTAGGCTCTGTACTTCTGTTCATGAAGTATTCTGTGATACCTTCACTCCTGCCCTCTGGAGGTCGTTGCTGATGTCACTAACAGTTGTTTCTTTATAGCTCTCACAATGTTTCTGTCATCAACTGCTGATGTTTTCCTTGGTCTACGTCTGTTGCTTAGTACACCAGTGGTTTTTTTCATCTTTAGGACATTCTAAATGGTGGTACTGGCTATGGCCAATGTTTGATTGATTGTCCATCTTCTCTCAGATTCACAATTGCTTCTTTTTCACCTGGTTTTCATGTTGGTTCCACCTCTAAAGGCAGTCTGCACAGGCAAAACCTATCCTACCAAAAATAAAGGATATTGGACTCACTGTTCCAATACTTTTGGAGGGCACTGGTCAAACAATCTAGGTAAAAATAAAACGATGAAACTGTACAAAGTACTCATTTACCTTAAGCTGCCAGTCAAAGTCTTGTAGCGTAGCAGAAGCTACTGAGTTGGTTCTGGCAAGCAGAGCATGGAGAATGTCTTCTTTTCTGGCTTTGAGAACATTGAGAACAGCCTCCGAATGACTGCTGCTCACCTCCGACAGACCGGCAAGTACCTGGACACGAGCAGCGGGACAATCCGATTGGCAACCTCGCCCGCTAACAGCTGCTCACAGTCATGGTTGCTGTGTAAAGCTTTTGATTAAACGGTCACCTCACCTCCTCATCAGAGCTCTTGTTGCCGACTGCGCGACAGAAGACCGCTGACAATGAGTTGAGGAGCTCCAGCCATTCACCCGGGCTCCACGTGGCCTCGTAGTCCGCCCTGCGAGGGGGCTCCTGCCCACAGAGTCCATCCACCACCTTATGACAGAGCTGCACAAAGGCAAAACCATTTTGAGAGAGAACGAGGAAGCCAATCACGTGATCCGTGACGTAGGGTTAGGAACCAGAGCTCTCTTCCCCATCAACAACAATGCTAATCAAGCAGACTTTGTGAGAGCCAACGATTACTTCGGGAATTTTTGAGCCCGAACCAAAGAGGATGCGCAATAAGTTTTAGAAGCTGAGGGCTAAACGGATGCAGCTTTATTGATACACTACAACATCAGCAGCATTGCTAGGTGCTAAACATACAAGCTGACCAAAATAAAACAAACATTTACTGTACAATTTCCACTCTCGCTGGGATACCAAACAATAATCCCGTTTAGGTGAAGATTCAATCACAATCCTCACGAAGGGTTAAAAAAAAAGTTGCCATCCACCAGCCTCTCGGTCCTTGGTCACATGTGTCTACTACCAGGTGAGATGCATGATAGCGATCGAGAATTTACTTTTAGCAAGTTTAAGATGAAGCAGAAGCAACAATAGCAGCGTAAGCTAGCATTAACTCCTTGCTGTCAATGTGTTGCTAAAATAGGCCGTCTGCGTTAGCGCTTATAATAACAATATCACTCATATTTTGTACATTTTCAGGTTACAACATGTGAATGGAGTATTGTTGGCGGTTTCCTTCTTATTTTTTTTAGAGGGTTTTATGAGTGCAATAGAGGATCCTCCATCTTTTGACTCAATTGTTAGCTATTTATTTACAATTTCGAATGCATGAAAAAGCCAAGCATTTATGTTCTTGTGTTACATAATGTCCAGCTCCTCGGGATCCCCCGGGAGGAGCTGGACCAAGTAGCTGGGGAGACGGAAGTTTGGGCTTCCCTGCTTAGGCTGCTGCCCCCGCGACCCCACCTCGGATAAGCGGAAGAAGATGGATGGATGGATGGACATCGAAACCAGTGGAGGTGCAATTGGACCTCTCATTGCATAACTAAACAATATACACTACCGTTCAAAAGTTTGGGGTCACATGTAAATGTCCTTATTTTTGAAGGAAAAGCACTGTACTTTTCAATGAAGATAACTTTAAACTAGTCTTAACTTGAAAGAAATACACTCTATACATTGCTAATGTGGTAAATTACTATTCTAGCTGCAAATGTCTGCTTTTTGGTGCAATATCTACATAGGTGTATAGAGGCCCATTTCCAGCAACTATCACTCCAGTGTTCTAATGGTACAATGTGTTTGCTCATTGGCTCAGAAGGCTAATTGATGATTAGAAAACCCTTGTGCAATCATGTTCACACATCTGAAAACAGTTTAGCTCGTTACAGAAGCTACAAAACTGACCTTCCTTTGAGCAGATTGAGTTTCTGGAGCATCACATTTGTGGGGTCAATTAAACGCTCAAAATGGCCAGAAAAAGAGAACTTTCATCTGAAACTCGACAGTCTATTCTTGTTCTTAGAAATGAAGGCTATTCCACAAAATTGTTTGGGTGACCTCAAACTTTTGAACGGTAGTGTACATATTTTAGCAGGAATTTCACTCAAATAATCAAAGTATTTCTCATAGCCGTTACACATATGTTAGTAAATGACTTTTTGTTAGAGTTGCACATTTCACAAACACAACAAACAATAACAACAACAACAACAAAAAACAGTATTGTAGCAGGAATTTCACTCAAATAATGAAAGTATTTCTTATAGCCGTTACATATGTGTTAGTAAATGACTTTTGTTAGAGTTGCACATTTCACAAACACAACAAACAAACGTCCAACGCGGAGGACGACGGTTCGTAGGGCGAATAGCAGTTTAAAGTCGTCCGCTTTATTCATCAACACGAACCAATAACGCACTTGTGAAAGTTAAGTCTTCAGATATGTTGCAGTTCCACAAGGTTTAAACTTACTTTAAGACACTCCGGAGCAGGCAGGCCGGCCAGTCGCGTCGCCATGTTTACTTCCGCTTCTTCTTCCGCTTTCCGGTCAGCTGACGCAGCGCGGTGTCAAGTCACGTGACATCGAAATGCACGTACAAATAAATGAGGTCCATTTACCCAATAACCAAACGTAAATAATCCATGACATGGATTTGGATTTCGTTCACACTTTTACCAAAACGTGTAATTTGACCCTGCTGGTTTTAGAAATGATAGGGTTTGATGAAGGTTACGCCCCGCCCACACGAGCAGAAGGCGTCGAGTGGATCGATCCGACTTCGCGGCGTTTCCGCGGCGTGAGGCCCAGCGAGGACACCGTTAGTCGCTAACTAGTCGTGGAAGTCATTTGACGCAACTTCACTACGAGTCAGGCTTCGCGTGGGCATGAAAAGCAGGGTAAGTCTGATACAGGAGATGAAAGCAGCGTGTTCGATATTGCTACTGTATGTACAGTACAACTCATGATCTAGCCCTTGTATAACAGCCAGTATTCTATCTTCTGAAATATGGGAAGTCGTTCTTCCTTCAACACAATATATACAGTGGTGGTCAAAAGTGTACATCCACTTGTAAAGAACATCATGTCATGGCTGTCTTGACTTTACAATCAACTCTTATTTATTTGTGATGTAGTGATTGGAGCACATACTTGTTGCTCACAAAAAACATTCGTGAAGTTTGCTTCTTTTATGAATTTATTATGGCTCTACTGAAAATGTGAGGGTCAAAAGTATACATACAGCAATGTTAATATTTGCTTACATGTCCCTTGGCAAGTTGACCTGCAATAAGGCGCTTTTGGTAGCCATCCACAAGCTTATGCTTGACCACTAAATTGCTGCAGTTCAGCTAAATGTGTTGCTTTTCTGACATGGACTTGTTTCTTCAGCATTGTCCACACCTTTAAAGGCCTACTGAAATGACATTTTCTTATTTAAACGGGGATAGCAGATCCATTCTATGTGTCATACTTGATCATTTCGCGATATTGCCATATTTTTGCTGAAAGGATTTAGTAGAGAACATCGACGATAAGGTTCGCAACTTTTGGTCGCTGATAAAAAAGCCTTGCCTGTAGCGGAAGTAGCGTGACGTCACAGGTTGTGGAGCTCCTCACATCTGCGCATTGTTCACAATCATGGACGCCAGCAGCGAGAGCGATTCGGACCGAGAAAGCGACGATTTCCCCATTTATTTGAGCGTGGATGAAAGATTTGTGGATGAGGAAAGTGAGAGTGAAGGACTAGAGGGCAGTGGAAGCGATTCAGATAGGGAAGATGCTGTGAGAGGCGGGTGGGACCTGATATTCAGCTGTGAATGACTAAAACAGTAAATAAACACAAGACATATATATACTCTATTAGCCACAACACAACCAGGCTTATATTTAATATGCCACATAACAAACACCTCCCCCCTCCCGTCCAAATAACCCGCCGATACAACTCAAACACCCGCACAACACACTCAATCCCACAGCCCAAAGTACCGTTCACTTCCGCAAAGTTCATACAGCACATATATTTCCCCAAAGTTACGTACGTGACATGCAGACAGCGGCACGCACGTACGGGCAAGCGATCCAATGTTTGGAAGCCGCAGCTGCATACTCACGGTAGCGCGTCTGCATATCCAACTCAAAGTCCTCCTGGTAAGAGTCTCTGTTGTCGCAGTTCTCCACAGGCCAATGGTAAAGCTTGACTGTCATCGTTCGGGAATGTAAACAATGAAACACCGGCTACAACGTAGCCGCTACGTGTTTGTGTTGCTGCAGCCGGCCGCTAATACACCGCTTCCCACCTACAGCTTTCTTCTTTGCTGTCTCCATTGTTCATTAAACAAATTGCAAAAGATTCACCAACACAGATGTCCAGAATACTGTGGAATTTTGCGATGAAAACAGACGACTTAATAGCTGGCCACCATGCTGTCCCAAAATGTCCTCTACAATCCGTGACGTCACGCGCAAACGTCATCATACCGAGATGTTTTCAGCAGGATATTTTGCGGGAAATTTAAAATTGCACTTTAGTAATCTAACCCGGCCGTATTGGCATGTGTTGCAATGTTAAGATTTCATCATTGATATATAAACTATCAGACTGTGTGGTCGCTAGTAGTGGCTTTCAGTAGGCCTTTAAGTCAGGACTTTGGGAAGGCCATTCTAAAACCTTCATTCTAGCCTGATTTAGCCATTCCTTTACCACTTTTGACATGTGTTTGGGGTCATTGTCATACCTGCCAACCTTGAGACCTCCAAATTCGGGAGATGGAGGCGGGGGCGGCGGGGTTTGGTGGTAGCCAATGTTCCCTCTAATTTTTCATGTGTGTGAGCTAACGCACAAACACCCTGAGCATTCAGTGGAATGCAGACGTGCACACTGTGGTCATACCAGCAGCACATTTGTCTCAAACCTGACATAACAATTTAAATGTCTTATTATTATAATCAAGTGACTCGTCAATTTCAAGAGATTATTTTCTAATATATGTGATTTGGCCCACTTAGATATTGTTTTTTTTTGCATAATCAGCTATGCAGTATAGTATTTTATGCCTGGGTGGGGGTCCTGCTTTGGAAAGATTGTGTACCCCTTTCAGAGATCACATTTAGTTCCCCTTAAAACATTCACATGTTGCATGAGATGAAGTGTTTATTAACTTTCTGTCCGTAAAATAAATATTTTTATTAGCAATTATGTAGTCCTGTAACATCATTTCATGATTAACATCCAAAAAATAACATTCTTAACAAATAACAGTAGAATAAGCACACTGATTGAGGAGTCATAGTAAAACGACCTGAAACTGACACTTTACGTGAAGTGTTGGAGTTGTCCAATTTTGTGTGTGGCCATAAACGCACCAGTGGCTAATTGCCATAGTGTATGTGTTGGTGCAGGTGAGAGAGAGCAAGCGGCTGCTGTTGATACAACAGATGACAAAGAGTTGCTTTTGGCTTGGTTTGTACGGTAGACAACGACCAGTTTTGCTAAATAAAAGTATTTTACACATTGTTTTGGTGTGGTTATGGCCGACAAACAATTTCGCCAAATAAAGGGACCGATGGAATTCCTGTCCTCCTTTAAGTGTCTCCACAGACATTACAATAATTTAAGTGTTGACAAACATTGTTTTTATCTGTTGTGGCCGCCTTTCGTCACCTGTTACTCACAGTTGCATTGCGAAATCATACAAAACAAACAATTTGTTTATTTTGTTTAGAGTGGGATTTGATTTTTAGCGCGGCATAGATTTGCTGTGCGAAGAGGACGCGTGAGCAGTGCGCTATTGCGCATGTGCGCACCTTAGAGGGAACGTTGGTGGTAGCGGGGGTGTATATTGTAGCGTCCCAGAGGAGTTAGTGCTGCAAGGGGTTCTGGGTATTTGTTCTGTTGTGTTTATGTTGTGTTACGGTGCGGATGTTCTCCCGAAATGTGTTTGTCATTCTTGTTTGGTGTGGGTTCACAGTGTGGCGCATATTTGTAACAGTGTTAAAGTTGTTTATTCCGTCACTCTCAGTGTGACCTGTATGGCTGTTGATTAAGTATGCATTGCATTCACTTGTGTGTGTGTAAAAGCCGCATATATTAGGTGGCTGGGCCGGCACGCTGTTTGTATGGAGGAAAAGCGGACATGACGACAAGTTGTAGAGGATGCTACAGGAAGTACTATTAAGGCACGCCCCCAATATTGTTGTCCGGGTGGAAATCGGGAGAAATTCGGGAGAATGGTTGCCCCGGGAGGTTTTCGGGAGGGGCACTGAAATTCTTGAGTCTCCCGGGAAAATCGGGAGGGTTGGCAAGTATGGTCATTGTCCTGTTGGAACACCCAACTGCACCCAAGACCCAACCTCCGGGCTGATGATTTTAGCTTGTCCTGAAGAATTTGGAGCTAATCCTCCTTTTTCATTGTCCCATTTACTCTCTGTAAAGCACCAGTTCCATTGGCAGCAAAACCGGCCCAGAGCATAATACTACCACCACCATGCTTGACGGTAGGTGTGGTGTTCCTGGGGTTAAAGGCCTCACCTTTTCTCCTCCAAACATATTGCTGGGTATTGTGGCCAAACAGCTCAATTTTGTTTCATCTGACCACAGAACTTTCCTCCAGAAGGTCTTATCTTTGTCCATGTGGTGTCAGATGGAACAAAAATGGAGCTGTTTGGCCACAATACCCAGCAATATCTTTGGAGGAATAGCTAAACATGCTTCACTACACACCGTAGGAGGATACAATAGCGCACCGCTAACAGCAAGCTAGCGCGCCTGAATGTAAACAAACACCATGGGTGGATCTACACCTGACATCCACTGTAATGATACCAAGTACAAGAGCGTATCTAGTCGATACTACTATGATTACATCGATGTTTTTCATCGATGTATATTATATTTATTTTTAGTTGTTGTTGTGCAGGAAAGCAAAGTTTTTTATTCAACACGGATGACCACATTATAGCGTCTTTGGTGATGTTTGTTAGCATCAAGAATATATCCTTAATAGTATTAATAAACTAGATGAATACATATTTTGTAGGCTCGACAGCAAACATTGCTGAACAACATCTACAGATAAACAATGAGACAAAATATCAACTTCACACATAAAAACAACTGCAGACACGAATTGTAGATGAGACTAATATCTGTAGCAGGAAATCAACTGCAAACAAACTCATCCTTTTTCTCCTTAGTGTCACGATCACAGCAGCACAACACTCGGTATGTCAATCAAGTACGTTACTTAGCGATGCACCAATAAGCCCAACGTGGTCTGTCATGATTAATTTGTGGACCCCTCAGATGTAAAGACATGATGTGCCTCCAATATTTTCTTCTTTAAATACAGTGAGTGTCGAAGAAAGTGAGGCTGAGGCGAATAGTAATATCTTTGGTGATGACGAATGGTTTATACATTTCAAATTCTTATAAATCCACTCCATTCCATTTGTACATTTTTCATGATCGCGTATATATTTGTGTCCAAACCTTTCAAAATAGGTCCAAATCTGCACTGATGCAGGCAAACAAACAGTAGCCTGATGGGACTCGACTCTAGACCATTGCCTGAAACCCGGAGGCCTTTAGGTCACGTGATTGCAGTGGTTTCATGGTGTTTGGGGGTATGGGGGGGCAGTATGAGGGGAAGGGTGTGTGTTCTGAGGGCTTCAACGAGTTATTGAGTCTGGCAGTTCTGTCTCAGATGCTCTGCGGCCTACTGCCAGGCGGCAAAACAGTGAAGAGTCGGTGCGATGGATGGGAGGAATCGGTTAATATTTTGGTGGTTTTCTTGGCACACTGATTGTGTCTGCCAGGATGGTTAGAGAAACACTTTTAATCAATCCTCTGTGCTGCTCTTATTAATTGACGATGGTGGCAACGTATCAACGTAATTAAAACATTGTGCACCCATTGATGTTCCTCTGGGGTCAATTTGAGCCCATGCTGTTTCAGCCGTGAAAAGCTTGTCCGCAAGGGTCTGTTACCAAACATCCTTACATAATAATAATAATAATAATAGATTTTACTTATAAGGCGCCTTTCTGGGCACTCAAGGACACCGTACAAAATCAAAACAATAAAATCAATTGGATAAAAACAACAACAAAGATCGATAAGATTTGCAATGAATAAGCAGTCAGGAATAGGTGTGTTTTGAGTCAATCAATCAATGTTTACTTATATAGCCCTAAATCACGAGTGTCTCAAAGGGCTGCACAAGCCACAACGACATCTTGGGCTCAGATCCCACATCAGGGCAAGGAAAAACTCAACCCAATGGGACAATGAGAAACCTTGGAAGGGACCACAGATGTGGGGACCCTCCCACTGGGCGACCAGTGCAATGGACGTCGAGTGGAACAAGCATAATATTGTGAGAGTCAAGTCCATAGTGGATCTAACCTAATAGTGAGAGTCCAGTCCATAGTGGGGCCAGCAGGAGACAATCCCGAGCGGAGACAGGTCAGCAGCGCAGAGACGTCCCCAACCGATGCACAGACGAGCGTCCGTGCAAATCAAGACGAGTCTTGATTTGAAGAGGGATATTGAGCCTAAGTTACGAAGGTCTGGTGGTAATGAGTTCCAAAGATGAGGGGCAGAGCGGCTGAAAGCTCGGGCATCCACGGTGGACAGTTTAAATAAGGGGACAGTGAGATGGATGGATGAAGAAGATCTTAGGGAACGTGAGGGCGTGGCGACATGGAGCAGGTCAGAGAGATATGACGGAGAGAGGTTCTGGATAGCTTTGGAAGTGAGGAGAATTATTTTAAAGTGGATACAGTGTTTGATGGGTAGCCAGTGGAGTTGCTGCAGAACACGGGTGATGTGCTGGATTGAAGGGGTTCTGGTGATTATCCGGGCTGCAGAGTTCTGGAGAAGCTGAAGTTTGTGAAGTGACTTGTGAGGGAGACCAAACAGGAGAGAGTTGCAGTAGTCCAGGCGAGAGGTGACAAGGCTATGGACTAGTATGGCAGCAGTATGCGGGGTAAGGGATGGGCGAAGTCGATTAATGTTTCGTAGATGAAAGTAAGCAGACCGGGTAATGTTGTTTATGTGGGCTTGAAAGGAGAGCGTGCTGTCGAGGATGACATACCTCTACATATGTAGTGAACAAGTGTTCACTACACACTTGTAGTGAACACTTTTTATGACATAGGGGAATTTGTTGTGAAACTCAGATCTCCAAATCATCATTCACGCGTTCATTTCGTCTCGTATTGACAATTGCAATTCTCTTGTCACTCTTTTCAACAAGTCAACGCTAAAGAGACTTCAGACTGTACAGAATGCGGCTGACAGACTTTAGACCGGTGCACCCAGAACAGTCCATGTCACCGCCATTGTATCCAGTCTTCATTGGCTTCCAGTCAAATTCCGCATTGAGTTTAAGATTTTATTTCCAACTTTCCGTACTTTGCCTGGTGGGGCCCCTCAGTACATCACTGACTTGTTGTGCCCCTACTCTTCAGGGCGCAGCCTCCGTTCTTGAGGCCAGCTTCTCCTAAATATTCCAAAAATTGTAAAACCTGGGACACCAGGCATTTTAGGCTGTAGCCACCAGACTCTGGAACAACTTGCACCAGTCACTCCGCGAGCTTGATTGTGTTGACACTTTTAAGAAACATTTGAAAAGTTCTCTTTTTAGTAAAGCTTTTAGTTAGTGAACCCTTTAAATTACTTACTTACAAACCAATATTACCATGAGAATGTTCCTTCGCCCTGGGCATGAATAAGTTTGACCTTCTATTCACAGCTGCCAAAGTAGAACTGATATTTCCTTGCTTTGGAGTGCAGAACCTTGGTAGTTGAAGCAAAATAAGACAGCAGCAAACATATAAAGCTTGTATCAACATCAACACATCAATAGGGTTGAGCACCGGCCATCGATGGGAACAGGGACTACTTACATTACAATTCTCCCAGAACTGTCCACATTTTTAAACGTTGATTCCCATTTTCGATGCTGAGGGCCTCGACCGGAAGAAGCTGCGACAGAGACGGCTAGCAGCTAACTGTCTATCTCTGTACACTGTGTGGAGCCGCTACACCAAGTCAGTAATCCTCCGTTGCTTCAGTTTTTCACTACCATTATCACCAGAGGATTTTAGGACGAGGTTGAACATGTCACACACAGCTTAATAAAGTTTGAGAAGTGTCAATAGAACCGCTTTACAGCAGAAAATAAGCAGCAACTAACCGGAAATTACCAGGTATATTAATAAGTTAGACAACTGTTGGGCTGCTCCGTTAATGTCTAGAGACCACTGCCTGACAGACAAATCAATCTATACATTGGTAGTGTTGATACCAAGGGCAGTATCAGTATGTGATCGATACTTGAATGGTTAGTTCTTTTTCTGTTATTTTGTTGATGTTTGCAAAATAGAAAATAAGGCCCTAGACACACTAGCCATTTGAGAGCAAAAACCAAATAATTTCAATGAGTAGTAGATAGTTTTTGCCTTTGTTTAGTTATTTTGTACTATGACCTTGTTTGCCGATGGCACTCACCATCAGTTTTTACTACATGTGATTAGTGTTCACTCCTAGATGATGGGAATTGGCAGCATAAAACCCTGATTAGAGCAACCTTCTATCAATCTTCATGCATTTTAGATGTAAATATATGTTTTTTTCAATGAGGTTTTAAAAAATAAAATGAAACTTGTGTAAAAGTGTATCCTTGAGGACCCTCTGGCCCCGTGAGGATAGTGCATTTTGGACCCGGCCTCTTAAAAGACTCGCAATCGAGAACCATTGCGAACTAGAATTGAAACAAGGAACCGGAATCGGAATGATAAAATCCTTTATTCAGCTCCCCATGGTCCAGGCGACTAATCCTGTCCATGTTGTTCCCACCGCCTCACAACACTTTGCAAATATCGAATATCCTGCACATTGTGCTTATATCACAGAACCTGCTACCATACCGGTTTTTCTTTGCAAACAAATGTAATGATATACATGTTTTCATGTTCAGGATGAGGACTTACTGACAGTCCATACTACTGTGGACTACAGAGGAACAGAAAACCACAGTGAATAGACCCGGCTCCCCAGCTGTAGATGGAACGACTCCAATGTGTGCAGCGTCGATGTCGGCAGCTCTTCGCTCAAGAACCGGGCCTAGGCTCGTACTCGACCCAAATTAACCGCCACACCAATTCCCACTCAGTAGATCCACACAGCGCCTCACAGGGATGGCGGGAGAAGAGGAGAACCGTTGTTGCTCGCCACGGCCCCCGCCAGCAAGAGCTGAAAGACATGTCCAAAGTTTACAAGGGCAACGCCATCCGCACTACCAAGTACAGCATACTGACCTTCATCCCTTTGAACCTGTTTCAGCAGTTTCACAGGTAAGTCTGCAGTTCACAACTTTAGGGTCTGGGTGTTTAACAAATGCATAGACCGTCTGGTTTGACATCTGTTAATATCTCACCTCGACCAGATTTGTTTTGTTTGTTCTCTTTGGGCTGATCTGATAACACCTCATAGGTGGGAGGTACAGGTGTATGAAAATCACGATCAAAAGACCAAGGTCATTTCCACATCAACACAGATATCTGACAACTTATTTTTCGATGCAATCTTTTTGGTTTGTGTGATAAGCAACGTGTACTTATTATCACATGTTTTGAAGTCTTGTTTAACAAGTCCTAAAGGAGATTTGCAGTTTTTTGGAATTTTGCCTATCATTTCAGTGTTTCCCATAAACTGCCAAGATACCTGTGGCGGTGGGGGCGTGGCTATGGGCGTGGTCACCATGACATCATCGAGTAATTTGCATAATTTACTACAATGATATGATTTTCTCTAAAAAGGCTCAAAAAATGTCTACTTACTAATTAATAATAACAGTTTTGTTTTAAACGTCCATCAATCCATCCATCCATCCATCCATTTTACAATATAATTACAACACTTTATGTACATATTTATATACAGATTTGAACAATAAGTTATTAACTGAAATATATTTATTAGTTGTGGTTCTTACAAAAAATATATCTTATAAAATATAAAAGCTAAAATGTCTTTTAAAGCTCTGCCCCTTTAATTAGTGCATACTAAATAATTGAACTTTAGCCTACTACTACAACCATATTATTTACCAGCAACATAAAGTGAAACAGAGGCAGAGGTGTCCTGCCACAGTCAGTAACAAATAAACAGAAAACAGTAGTGGTCAAATACAAATAAGGCAACAAGAGAAGTATCCTACACTTCTCTTTTGTAAAGTAAATCTGAACAGCCTATATGGGCATCTACATCAACTATATGATTTGCCTGAGAAGCTGGACAGGACAAAAAAACAAAAAAAAAATCTATTTGTGGCGGACGTAATTCTTTCGTGGCGGGCCGCCACAAATAAATGAATGTGTGGGAAACACTGTATTTACAATCATGAGAGTAAGGAAGACATTTTTTCCCCTGCATTCTAACATATAAAAATCATCTCGTTCTAGGTAGCTATCAATGCAGCTAACAGGAGCAATCAATTCTACCTCTAAGTCACTTTAAAAATGCATTCAAAAACTGTCAACAATACTTAATTTACATGCTTTAACCTGTATAACATCCAAACTGTAGCTGTTATTGTAAGAGTGAACAGTGAGGAACTATTTTTCGATTGTACTAACACATCGGTGTGCTTTGGTATTGGCTGTAAAAGCTAACTACGGAAAGAGATAAGCTAGCTTCTACAACAACACGAAAGGAGTTTTGAGTTTATAATGCACAACACTGTGATAGGACACCAAGCTGTACTGAGTGAAAAACATGAACAATCATATTACAGTATTTGTAAAGTATTATTTCATGTTTTGTTTGTACACATCTAGCCACACAGTGTATGTACTGTAGATGTACTAACACACATGATGTACTGCGTGTATCATGATCAATATTAAAGTGACTCACTCAATGGACACTTGTCTCGTTGGTCCATTTTTTTCTGGTTTAATTGGGGTAATTCCATTTATGTCTTGGAGACCATGTCTCCAAATTCCACATTTGCAGTCTCGAGGCACTTTCACCTCACTCTATCGGCTTCCGTCTGCTCACGTTTCACCCTCTTCTTCGTGCTGGCTTCTAGAAGCAGCAGTTCATCCTCCCTTCATTCCGCTTCAAAAAGATAAGGTTGTGAATCCTCATTTGTCCAAAAATAGTCATCTTCGTTGTTTGTTACCAAGTCTGCCATGATTAGAACACACACTCGAAGTCGGAAACAGAAATCAATGCATGGAAGAAGTCAAAGATTTCCCCTTTAAATCCAGCAATTTGAATTTAAGGTCTTAAAATGTCTAATATTCTCCAAAAATCTCCTAAAAGGTCCTAAGTATGATTTTGAAAGTTCTTCAAAATCTATTAACGTCACTTTTATATAAAACGTGCATAAAAGCTTGCTTAAACATTTCCATTTTTGAGGACGCTAACGTAACTTCAAAACCTGTTCTGCTGGTCGGAAATTATAGATAGCTAGCGTGCTGTGCATTCTTTAGCCTGGGCCATAGGTTCAAAAATGACTTACTCACTGCCAAAAGCCACGAGTACCGTAATTTCCGGACTATAAGCCGCACCTGACTATAAGCCGCACCAGCTAAATTTAGGGGAAAATACAGATTGCTCCATATATAAGCCGCACCCGACTATAAGCCGCAGGGTTTTGATGTGTAATTAGCGTAGTATATAGGGGTTCCTGCTACCACGGAGGGGATTGTCGGGACAGAGATGACTGTTTGGGAACGCAAAGCGTCCCATTTATTAACTATAAATCTTTCAATCATTCAATCAAACTTTCACATCTTTGACATGGCGAACAGCATTCGTGCAGAGTACAAATAATACAATGGTGCAAAGTAATACAAAGTGCTCGCCTGTACGTTATCAAAATAACCAGCCTACCGGTATATGAAAAGTCAGTCTTTAATCATTGTGTCATCGTCTTCCTCCTGCGTACTAAAACCACCCAAATCCTCTTCGTCGGTGTCGGAGAAGAACAGGCCGTATATAAGCCGCACCCTTGTATAAGCCGCAGGGACCAGAACGAGAGGAAAAAGTAGCGGCTTATAGTCCGGAAATTACGGTAAATGTACAAGCAATGACTCGTAACGAGTTCCGGTTTTCATTTTGGTCGTGTTAACAGCGACTGCATGTCGACGTCAGTAACAGTATAAAAATTGTAGATTCCACTGTGTACCTCTCAAATGACAGATTGTACCAACCATACAATCCATGATAGATTACCTGTGTTATTATTGTGTTGTTTTTATGCATTTTTGTGTTGCTCTGACCATTCTCGCAGGGTAGCCAATCTCTACTTCCTGTTCCTGGCTTTGCTGAACTGGGTACCGGTGGTTGAAGCGTTTCAGAAGGAAATTACAATGATTCCTTTGCTGGTGGTTCTTGCTGTCATTGCCGTTAAAGACGCCTTGGAGGACTACAGGCGCTACCTCTTTGACAAAAACATCAACTGCAAAGTAGCACAAGTGTACTGTGGGTGAGTTATTCCCTTTTACTCTTTCTCTATTAGTGCAGATGTTGTCAGGTTCAAACACCAAACTATCTATTAAACGAGACAAGAAGCAAGGAATCAAGCAGAGACAGAGTTGAATTTTGCTCATGAGGAGAAACGTTTGGGGCTGCACACTCAGTTACAGTCTCCCACCACGCTCTAAGGTACAGCCCCACGCGCTCCTCTATTTATTCAGGAGTTCCCTAGTTAACATCACTGAGGCCGCCTCTAAAGGGAGTGGTCACACATATCATGCAAAGCAGCTCCAGTACACACGATACGTGACGGAATGTGCTGGGGGCCTTGTGATCGCCTTGTCTCTGCTTCGTCTGCGTGCTGTCCTCTTATCTTCGTTGAGGTACTTGAAGTCCTTGGCTGTTAGCGGGCTAGAACAAAGAAAACATCTGCGGCGAGGCCACCCCTTATATGCTGTGGAAGATAGCAAGTTGTGTGCCCTTGCACGAAGCAGAAAAGAGCACAATAGATAATAACTATAGCAACGGCTTTTAAGTATAACAGTTGTGTGATAACTTATACATAATTATTCTAACAAATATACCAAAATTTTCCGTCTTTGGCACGCATTTTGACCCTTGAATATGTTAGTTATCAGAGGTGTGGACTCGAGTCACATGACTTGGACTCGAGTCATGAATTTGATGACTTTAGACTGGACTTGACAAAATGTAAAGAGACTTGCAACTGGACTTAGACTTTAACATCAATGACTTGTGACTTCACTTGGACTTGAGCCTTTTGACTTGATAAGACTTGCTACTTTCCCCAAAACCCAAAGATTAAAAAGTTATTCTGGAGCGCTCCGTATCTTTCATTGTGTACGTGTGTGTGTGTGTCAGCGTGTGTGCTGTCGGTACAACATTCAATCAAATTAGATCCACCTTGTTTTCATCCGACAGCCTTCATCCAATCAAATTGCAGGACAACCAACGAAGAAGAGCTGTCAAACAACACGCCAGTGAGAATAAATGATACCAAAGATAGTTTCGTTCGGGTATAAAAACTACAAGTGGGTCAACAAAAAAGTAATTGCAGTGTGCAAAACATGCGGTTCGAAGATTACAGACGGAGACACGACAACTTCCAACTTCGTTCGACATTTGAAGTTGCACAAAGAACGGTAAGTTTTGAATGTAAGCTAACGTTTATTGGCTAAGTAACGTGACTTTTATTTGCTGTGTGGTTCAATCAGTGAGGCTGCAAACTCACTGCTAACGTTATTGCAAACACGGCAATATGTTGCGTCCACTGCCGTTCGCTACCTTATTCATACTTTTTAAGTGATTTTTTTTTAAATCAGGGTTGCATGAGGTACCTATACATAACGTTACGTTAGTCAATGTATCACACACAGTAACGTAACGTTAGACGGCGGTCAGCAGCACCGCATATTTTAGCCACCTACAAAAAGACAAACATAGTCAAATAAAGGTCAGTTTAAATGTATACTATGTTAAAGATCTACTGAAAGCCACTACTAGCGACCACACAGTCTGATAGTTTATATATCAATGATGAAATCTTAACATTGCAACACATGCCAATACGGCCGGGTTAACTTTTAAAGTGCAATTTTAAATTTCCCGCTAAACTTCCGGTTGAAAACGTTTTTGGATGATGACGTATGCGCGTGACGTCACCAGTGAAACGCAAGTATCGGTACCCCATTGAATACAATACAAAATAGCTCTGTTTTCATCTCATAATTCCACAGTATTCTGGACATCTGTGTTGGTGAATCTTTTGCAATTTGTTTAATGAACAATGAAGACTGCAAAGAAGAAAGTTGTAGGTGGGATCGGTGTATTAGCGGCTGGCTGCAGCAACACAACCAGGAAGACTTTGACTCGGATAGCAGACGCGCTAGCCGACGCTAGCCACCGACCGCACGGATGAACGTGGTGAAGTCCTTCGTCCTTCCGTCGATCGCTGGAACGCAGGTGAGCACGGGTGTTGATGAGCAGATGAGAGCTGGCTGGCGTAGGTGCAGCGCTAATGTTTTTATCATAGCTCTGTGAGGTCCCGCTGCTAAGTTGGTTCAATGGCGTCGTTAGCAACAGCATTTTTAGGCTTTGCCAAGCTGGAAATTATTAACCGTGTAGTTACATGTCCATGGTTTAATAGTATTGTTGATCTTCTGTCTATCCTTCCAGTCAGGGATTTATTTATTTAGTTTCTATCTGCATTTGAGCCCGATGCTATCACGTTAGCTCAGTAGCTAAAGAGCTTCGTCGATGTATTGTTGTGGAGATAAAAGTCACTGTGAATGTCCATTTTGCGTTCTGGACTCTCATTTTCAAGAGGATATAGTATCCCAGGTGGTTTAAAGTACAAATCCGTGATCCACAATAGAAAAAGCAGAGAGTGTGGAATCCAATGAGCCAGCTTGTACCTAAGTTACGGTCAGAGTGAAAAAAGATATGTCTTGCACTGCATTCTAGTCCTTCACTCTAACGTTCCTCATCCACAAATCTTTCATCCTCGCTCAAATTAATGGGGTAATCTTCGCTTTCTCGGTCCGAATCTCTCTCGCTGCTGGTGTAAACAATAGGAAAATATGAGCAGTCCTTCCTCCGGTGTCGTCACGCTACTTCCGGTAGGGGCAAGGCTTTTTTTTATCAGAGACCAAAAGTTGCGAACTTTATCGTTGTTGTTCTCTACTAAATCCTTTCATCAAAAATATGGCAATATCGCGAAATGATCAAGTATGACACATAGAATGGATCTGCTATCCCCGTTTAAATAAAAACATTTCATTTCAGTAGGCCTTTAAAAATATGTGTACATATTGCATAGGGCCCTGACATAAAAAAAAGTACAACTCTGTTCATTGTTATGTTCATATATTTATGTTTTTCATGTGTACGCACACATCAACACACATACAGTATCACACATAAACACACATACAGTATGAGATGAGATAAGGTAAGAACAGGATAGAAAGTGCTGTGGAACTAGTTCCAGTGCAATATGCCATGGAAATACAATGTTAACACTTGTGTACAAATAAGTACAGTTGCACTTGTTTTTTCAAATGTGTTTACTCTGTAAAGAAAAAAGTTAAATGTTTAAAAGGACTGGTTAATAGTGTTTTTATGAAGTGCAATGTCAACACTATTTTTTTCCTTCAATTTCAAATGTACTTGTTTTAATAAATAAATACAGCGTTTTAAAAGCACACACAATCTGTGTAGATATATTAGTCTGTGGTTAAAAGGACTTGTAAGGACTCGAAACTCAAAATGCAGGACTTTGGACTTGACTTGAGGCTTTGCAGTCTTGACTTTGGACTTGACTCGGGACTTGCCTGTCTTGACTCGATACTTGAGGGCCAATACTTGGGACTTACCAGTGTTTCCCATAAACTGCCAAGATACCTGTGGCGGTGGGGGCGTGGCTATGAGCGTGGTCACCATGACATCATCGAGTAATTTGCATAATTTACTACAATGATATGATTTTCTCTAAAAAGTCTCAAAAAATGTATAGTAAGTAATTAATAATAACAGTTTTGTTTTAAACGTCCATCCATCCATCCATTTTACAATATATATTAGCGGTATAGCTCGGTTGGTAGAGCGGCCGTGCCAGCAACTTGAGGGTTGCGGGTTCGATCCCTGCTTCCGCCATCCTAGTCACTGCCGTTGTGTCCTTGGGCAAGACACTTTACCCACCTGCTCCCAGTGCCACCCACACTGGTTTGAATGTAACTTAGATATTGGGTTTCACTATGTAAAGCGCTTTGAGTCACTTGAGAAAAAGCGCTATATAAATGTAATTCACTTCACTTCACTTCACAATATAATTACAACACTTTATGTACATATTTGTATACAGATTTGAACAATAAGTTATTCACTGAAATATATTTATTAATTGTGGTTCTTAACAAAAAATATATCTTATAAAATATAAAAGCTAAAATGTCTCTTAAAGCTCTGCCCCTTTAATTAGTGCATACTAAATAATTTAACTTTAGCCTACTACTACAAGCATATTATTTACCAGCAACATAAAGTGAAACAGGTGTCCTGCCACAGTCAGTAACAAATAAACAGAAAACAGTAGTGGTGGTAGATAGACACAAAGCTTCATCAAACATCTGATCCACTGAACAAAGAGCTCCAAAAATCTTGAACTTTAGACTGCCATCAGTTTTACTCCCTACACTTAACCATGTGTTTCCTACTGCCTGCAGACTTTGCACCCTTTGTTATATACACATGTTGTGTTTCTAATAGAAACACATTTAATAAAGTCAAATACAAATAAGGCAACAAGAGAAGTATCCTACACTTCTCTTTTGTAAAGTGAATCTGAACAGCCTATATGGGCATCTACATCTACTATATGATTTGTCTGAGAAGCTGGAAAGGACAAAAAAAAAAAAAAAAAAAGCAGAAAAATCTATTTGTGGCGGACGTAATTCTTTCGTGGCGTGCCGCCACAAATAAATGAATGTGTGGGAAACACTGCTTACTTATGACTTGCAAAACAATGACTTGGTCCCACCTCTGTGAGTCATACTCAACTGCTGCTATGTCCGTAAGGGGTGAATGACATTGTAAATCATCAATCTTTAATATTCCGCTGAGTTGTAAAAAGTGAACCTTAACCTTGTTTGCACAGTGTGTTGCTTTGAGAGGATTGATTGATTGAAACGTGTATTACTAGATTGTAAAGGACGAGAATACATTATATGAAACAGTACAGTTCACACAGTACAGTACATATTCCGTACAATTGACCACTAAATGGTAACACCCCAATAAGTTTTTCCACTTGTTTAAGTCGGGGTCCACGTGAATCAATTCATGGTACAAATAAATACTATCAGCATAATACAGTCATCACACAAGTTAATCATCAGAACAAGGACACCATAAAAGTGTAGCTCTCAGCTTCTTATGGTGTGTACATCAAGCTGTAAACCTGGAGAGTTCAAAGCAGCAAAGAAAGAAAGAGTATATGCATTGAATTATTTACAATCCGGGGGGTGGGATGTGGAGGGGGTTGGTAGGTTAGGCTGCTATCAGTATATTGCAGTTATCATACAAGTTTATCATCTGAGAAATAGACTAATGTTTTTATCCTAGCTCTGACGAAGTCCCGTAGCTAAGTTAGCTTCAATGGCGTCGTTAGCAACAGCATTGCTAGGCTTCGACAGGCGGCACAGCCTTAACCGTGTAGTTACAGGTCCAGTGTTTGGTTCGGTGTCTCCTGATAGTAGTATTGTTGATCTGCTCTGTATCCTTCCAGTCAGGGGCTTATTTCTTTTGTTTCTATCTGTATTTAAGCACGATGCTATCACGTTAGCTCCGTAGCTAAAGTACTTCGCCGATGTATTGTCGTGGAGATAAAAGTCACTGTGAATGTCCATTTCGCGTTCTCGACTCTCATTTTCAAGAGGATATAGTATCCGAGGTGGTTTATAATACAAATCCGTGATCCACAATAGAAAAAGGAGAAAGTGTGGAATCCAATAGGCCAGCTTGTACCTCAGTTACGGTCAGAGCGCAAAAAGATACGTCCTGCACTGCACTCTAGTCCTTCACTCTCACGTTCCTCATCCACGATGGCTCAAATTAATGGGGTAATCGTCGCTTTCTCGGTCCGAATCGCTCTCGCTGCTGGTGTAAACAATGGGGAAATGTGAGGAGCCTTTCAACCTGTGACGTCACGCTACTTCCGGTACAGGCAAGGCTTTTTTATCGGCGACCAAAAGTTGTGAACTTTATCCTAAATCCTTTCAGCAAAAATATGGCTATATCGCGAAATGATCAAGTATGACACATAGAATGGATCTGCTATCCCCGTTTGAATAAAACGATTTCATTTCAGTAGGCCTTTAATTACCTCTCAACAAAAGTCATTAGTTACCAGGATATGTGAGCGTTGAAAGTTCACCGTGGAAAGTAGATCGACTATGACAAAAGTAACACCGGCGTCAAAAGGAAAAGCAAGGAGGTGAAGAGGAGTCTGGGGTAAGAAACTGTGCTGGTAGAAAAGAGGCACAAAAGGCGGAGCAAATACTTAAGGCATAGATGATAAATACTGTGGGAGGACTTGAAAGTAGAATGCAGAACAGAAACACATAACCTACTATAAGACTAACCTAACTAATCAATTACAGATTATTCAGCTGGATTGTTCAATTAAGTTTAGTTTAGTTTGTTATTTCTTCGGTCAGTGGGCAAAGGAATAAACAAAAACTATTTTACACCAATAAATTGACAATTCTACAGACCGAAAGGGTTCAGGCTGAACTTAAAGTCCTACTGAAATAATTTTTTTTTATTTAAACGGGGATAGCAGATCCATTCTATGTGTCATACTTGATCATTTCGCGATATTGCCATATTTTTGCTGAAAGGATTTAGTAGAGAACAACGACGATAAAGTTCGCAACTTTTGGTCGCTGATAAAAAAAGCCTTGCCTGTACCGGAAGTAGCGTGACGTCACCGGTTGAAAGGCTCCTCACATTTCCCCATTGTTTACATCAGCAGCGAGAGAGATTCGGACCGAGAAAGCGACGATTACCCCATTAATTTGAGCCAGGATGAAAGATTCGTGGATGAGGAACGTGAGAGTGAAGGACTAGAGTGCAGTGCAGGACGTATCTTTTTTCGCTCTGACCGTAACTTAGGTACAAGCTGGCTCATTGGATTCCACACTCTCTCCTTTTTCTATTGTGGATCACGGATTTGTATTTTAAACCACCTGGGATACTATATCCTCTTGAAAATGAGAGTCGAGAACGCGAAATGGACATGGACAGGTGTGAATGAATGATGGGTTTTTAACATGTAAAGCGACTTTTGGTACTTAGAAAAGCGCTATATAAATCCCAGGTATTATTATTATTATTATTATTCACAGTGACTTTTATCTCCACGACGAAGATCTTTAGCTACGGAGCTAACGTGATAGCATCGTGCTTAAATGCAGATAGAAACAAAAGAAATAAACCCCTGACTGGAAGGATGGACAGAAAATCAACAATACTATTAAACCATGGACATGTAACTACACGGTTAATGCTTTCCAGCCTGGCGAAGCTTAACAATGCTGTTGCTAACGACGCCATTGAAGCTAACTTAGCTACGGGACCTCGACAGAGCTATGCTAAAAACATTAGCTATCCACCTACGCCAGCCAGCCCTCATCTGCTCATCAACACCCGTGCTCACCTGCGTTCCGGCGATCGACGGAGTGACGAAGGACTTCACACGATCATAGATGCGGTCGGCGGCCCGGAGACGGAGGAAGTCAAGGTGAGGTCGGCGGCTAGCGCGTCTGCTATCCATCTCAAAGTCTTCCTGGTTGTGTTGCTGTAATCCGCCACTAATACACCGATCCCACCTACAACTTTCTTCTTTGCAGTCTTCATTGTTCATTAAACAAATTGCAAAAGATTCACCAACACAGATGTCCAGAATACTGTGGAATTATGAGATGAAAACAGAGCTTTTTGTATTGGATACAATGGGGTCCGAATACTTCCGTTCACTCCGTGACGTCACGCGCATACGTCATCATACATAGACGTTTTCAGCCGGAAGTTTCCCGGGAAATTTAAAATGTCACTTTATAAGTTAACCCGGCCGTATTGGCATGTGTTGCAATGTTAAGATTTCATCATTGATATATAAACTATCAGACTGCGTGGTCGCTAGTAGTGGCTTTCAGTAGGCCTTTAAACGCCTAGTTCGCCTAACCCTGTTAACAAAGTCAAATACAAGATGCAGTAAAACCGCGAGAAATCAGGCCTTGTACACGGCATAGATAACTGTACAAATATATACACACCACCAATATGTAATCATCATGTACACACTACACACCGTATCAACATTGGACTAATGTTTTGTTTGATTTACCGTTACCAGCAAGAAGAGAGCCTACATGGAGAAATACTGGAAAGATGTTTACGTTGGAGACTTTGTACGTCTGCGCTGTGACGACATCATCCCCGCGGACATTTTACTGCTGTATTCCTCGGATCCTCGTGGCATTTGTTACATTGAGACTGCCAACCTGGACGGAGAGACCAATCTGAAGCAGAGGCAGGTGGTTCCAGGCTCACACCTGCAGGTAAGGAGGTGCACCTATTGTGCAAACACTTGAGTGATTCAATCATCTGAAATCGCTCGGTTTTTAAAAATGACGTCACCTCCGGCTCATTAGATATGCGTGGTTTACAAGTCACAGGTGGAGAAAATCCTCAGTGCTGAGCTCTGTAGAACTTGCACCTGGCTCGCTGACAACAAGCTATCCATCCACTTGGGTAAAACTGAATCCATCCTGTTTAGGTCCCACATCAAACTTAAGAAAGTCAATGACTTCACCATAAAAGTAGGTGACATTGTTATCACCAGGAAAGATGAGGTCACCTACCTAGGTTCCATTCTAGAGGCTAACCTTTCCTGTGATAAAATGGCAACCAAGGTAATCAAAAAGGTTAACCAACGAACAAGATTTCTCTACAGAATTTCCTCTCTGGTCAACAAAAGCACCTTGAGGATTCTGGCGGGAACTCTCGTTCAACCCTTTTTCCATTACGCATGCACCTCCTGGTACCCTAGCACCTCCAAAACCCTCAAATCTAAACTCCAAACATCTCAGAACAAGCTAGTCAGGTTACTTCTAGACCTCCACCCCAGATCCCACCTCACTCCTACCCACTTCTCTAAAGTGGGCTGGCTCAAGGTGGAGGACAGAGTTAAACAACTTGCACTGAGCCTAGTCTATAAAATCCGCTACACCTCCCTGATACCGAAGTACATGTCAAACTACTTCCTTAACGTAAATGACCGCCATAACCACAACACCAGGGGGAGCTCCACTAACCACGTTAAACCCAGATTCCCAACTAAGAAAGGTCTTAACTCATTCTCTTTCTATGCCACATCAATGTGGAATGCACTCCCAACAGGTGTAAAAGAAAGGGCATCTCTATCCTCCTTCAAAACTGCAATAAAAGTTCACCTCCAGGCAGCTACAACCCTAAACTAACACCCTCCCCGGATTGCTAACAATCAAATGTAAACAATCAAATGCAGATACTTTTTCTTTTTCTTATGCCTTCTGGGGCCGTACTTATCAAGCTTCTTAGAATGACTCCTAAGAAGTCTGCTAAGAGTTGACTTAAGAGTAAATAAATTCTTTGCTGAAAGCTGCACTTAAAAGTTAGTTATCAAGCGTCTTACTCACACTTTCAGCGAAGTGTAGGACTGAATCTTAAGTGTCACACTCGGAGCTGAATTACGACATTACTATGTGCCGTAAACGCAATTTTAGGTGACGTCATTTCTGTGTCCATAGAAATGACCAATCACGGAAGGGAATCCGTTGTCTAAGAATAAAGAAATATCTTGGAAATATTTAAGTGGACAATGGGAGTGTATATTTTGACAATAAACTACAAAATAATACAAAACAAACTAGTCCCCGCCGGCACTCACGCTACCGCTCCCTCTCTTCTCTCGCCCACACACTCACTGACGTCACTCACCTCACGGCCACACACATACGCTACTGTCATAACATTTTCTTTCCAATTCATTAATTAGGCAACTAATTTGAAACTGGTGTGGGTGGCTCTATATATACTAGCCCACTGCAGACACATGCAGAAATCAACAAGGAATCGAAATGTATTAAATCTGTGACAAAAATAATATCCGCTCTGTCTAAACGATACCGTTTGATCAGCTGCTCGTCATCAAAAAAAACAAAACATCGTTCCGCTCCCTGAACGTTGGCGCACGTCTCTCTCGCCTCAGTGCCATCCCCTGCTGGCAACTCCTAACCACTTAAGACACCTCTGAAGGTCTCTTAAATATCGTGGAGAGTAGGAGTGATTCTTAGACTTAAGAACGTTGATAAAAAGCTTTTATTCTTAAGTTTGAGAGTAGGACTAAATTTCGCAAATTCTCAGGACTTAAGTGTAAAATGGCACTCTAAGAAGCTTGATAAGTACGGCCCCTGATCTCTCTCTCTCTCTCTCTCTCTCTCTCTATGTCCACTACTTGATGTCCATATCCTACCCCCCTCCACACCCCTGATTGTAAATAATGTAAATAATTCAATGTGATTATCTTATGTGATGACTGTATTATGATGATAGTATATATGATAGTATATATCTGTATCATGAATCAGTTTAAGTGGACTCCGACTTAAACAAGTTGAAAAACTTATTGGGGTGTTACCATTTAGTGGTCAATTGTACGGAATATGTACTTCACTGTGCAACCTACTAATAAACGTCTCAATCAATCAATCAATCAATGGTCAAGACGGCGTCTGTTGTCAACGGGGGTACTTGGCGCCACATAGCCTTTCTCCAACGAAGGATGCCCTATGCTTGCGTTGTTTTTGGCAGTAAGAACCCTTCAAATCGCGAACAGGATAGGAGTTTCTTCAGGGTTCCTCAAGAGGTGGTCGAGGTGCATGAAAGTGTGCAAGATTTGACAAAACGACGATTAAAAAAAAAGTAGCACACACTCCAGCACAAGGGAGCGGAGTCAAAGAACGCACAAGTTTTTTATTGATTACTTCGTTAAAGGTCTGTTTGATATACTTTTAACGTTTAGTATTTCCCGTAATAATGTGGCCAGAAATGGTACTGCAATCAGAGTCAAAATTCTGTAGTGTGTTTGTGTGTTTGTGTGTGTGTTTAATTGTTTTTATTTATTTTTGCAGGAAAGAGAGTTTAGCCCTGAGAGCTTCCACAGTCACATTGAGTGTGAGAATCCCAACAATGACCTCGGCCGGTTCCGAGGTTTCATGTAAGAACAACAAAGACGTCTGTATCGATGACGGCGTATTTAGGTGATATTTGTTTGGAATTGACGAGTTTGTGTTCGTTTGTCTTTTTCAGGGAGCACCCAAGTGGAGCTCGTGTTGGCCTTCACAATAACAATCTACTACTAAGAAGTTGCACGGTTCGTAATACAGACACTGTGGTGGGCATCGTGGTCTATGCTGGTAAGACAGTTACACGATCAATATATATACATATATATATATATATTTGTATATATATATATATATTAGAGATGCGCGGATAGGCAATTATTTCATCCGCGACCGCATCACAAAAGTCGTCATCCACCCGCCATCCACCCGCCATCCACCCGAACTAACATTTTATCAAAACCACAACCGCCCGCCACCCACCCGTTGTTATATATCTAATATAGACGATGCAAGGCAGAAAGGAGACTGATCCAATGCAGCAGAGACATTCAATGCGTGCCACGCATTAATATCTCTTGGCCACGCATTAGAGGCTAAGAGATATTAATGCATGATGATATAATTTATCATTATTATAATATTATTGTCATTTCCATTAAGAAAGTGTTGACTATTATTGTTATTTTTTTTACCCGGTCTTTAGTATTCCCTTTTTTAGTTTGTCGCGTACCACGTTTGCTGCCGGCGTTGCCATCTTTTTATTTTTTTCTTCTTCTCCTGTTGTGTTGTGTTGTGGTGTGCTGTGTCACACCAAATTTCTTCCCCCTACAAAAACCTTCTCCCCCCCCCATTTACTTCCGTGGTCATGTTTCCTCTTACGTCATTGACAGCGATCGATAGCACTTCAGCTTTGTCTGCCCTTCGCTGGAAGGATACTTCGTCTTTGACAGCTGCTGGAAGCTGAAGAAATCGATTATTGATTTTTTTTGTACAGGCGCGAAACAGGACAGTCGCGTGCGGGTTAAGGACCCCCGGCAACTTTGTGACTTTATTGGACGCAGCCCCGGAAGTAAATGAGGGGGGAAGGGTTTTGTAGGGGGGAAGAAATTTGGCGTGACAGCAGTGCCTGATGAATAATTGCCTGTTTCAAAGAGTGCTGCTCGTTTTTCCTATGTGGGTAACAACATTTAACTATGCATTTTTTTTTCTGAATTGGTTCAACCGCCACCCGCCCGAATCTATTTAAAATCTTTTTTTTTTGTCATGCATCCGTCCGACCCGCGGATTATATATGTATGTATGTATATATATATATATACACACTTATATACATATACAAACATATATATGTATGTATATGTATAGATATTAATATGTATATATATATATATATATATATGTATAGATATTAATATATATATATATATATATATATATATATATATATATATATATATATATATATACTGTATATACTGTATATATATATATATATACAGTATATATATATATATACATACACACACATATATACATATACATACATATATATGTATATATGTATGCATATATGTATGTATATATACACATATATACATATACAAACATATATATGTATATATGTATGTATATATATATACATATACATACATATATATGTGTATATGTATGTGTATATATATACACACCGGTATATATATTTACACTAGTTTTACTGTGATAACAACAATGTGTTGCAATTAGTTTTTTTATATGGTTTAATTCATAATTGGGGGTTAAATCACCAAAAATGATTCACGGGCGCAGCCACCGCTGCTGCTCACTGCTCCCCTCACCTCCCAGGGGGTGATCAAGGGTGATGGGTCAAATGTAGAGAATAATTTCACCACACCTCGTGTGTGTGTGTGACAATCATTGGTACATTAACTTAACTTTAACGTAATGGCATTTTTATTAATATTGTTGAATTACATTAATTTCTACTTCAACTTGCATGTCACAAAATTCCGCAAGACAATAACTTTTTTCAACAGAAACGTTAAAAAAATGGAATCGGGTCTGATGGAAACCAAGTCATCCAGCACCTGTCAAATTATAAACTGTCATTGTTGAATAGACAATAAGTCTAATATTTAAATTGTTTTACAGGCTAAACTTGTTGTCATGCACACAGACGGAACATTCTCTCTCTCTCTCTCTCTCAATGGTCTGCTTTTCTTTCTCGCCACCATTTGTGCGTAACTGTGCCACTTTGTGCGAACACTCCAGCCGCCAAACAGCTCCAGTCTTGATAAATCCCATTGCGTGTGTAAAATGATTATATCTGCATCTCCTCCTCTCAGTATTGTGGCCGTTCTGATAATGAACACACAGTGGTAATTGTAGTAGTTTATTATGAACATGCTCACAGAGTTGCATCCAAATCCACATTGTTTACAATTCACAGTTCAACATGTCCATAAGGGAGTCGGAGAGAGCTTATTTAATCCTACTGCATACAGGTTTTTGTTTTTTTATTATATGTTTTTTTATTTACAGTACTGTACAGTATATGGTTTTTCCTTTCTTATATATGTTTAAGTCTGTAAAACCCTAACAACACACTTTATAAACTTTTCTCAGACAGGCATGAACATTTTCTCACATTTCTCTTGTTTAAACACACTCAAAGTTCAAACCTTGGTGGATTAAAAAAAACAGTACACTACTGTATGAGAGAATAAAACCAAAGATCAAAACCTGTTTTTTAGAGATATAGGATTTTTGACTTATAAATAAGCCCGGGTTTTATCATAAAGCCCGCAGCATTTCCACACATAACCAGAATCACACCATCTTTTTGGGCCTTAAATCCTGCACTTTTGTCTTGGTCCTGCATTATAAAGATGCGACAGGGCATTCCTTTCCAAAATAAGTCTGTCTCATCCATATTAAAAACTTGTTCAGGATTAGATCCCCCACCACAGTATACATTCTGTAGTGTACAGGACACATGGCATGAAGAAGATTGATTGACAATGGTCTACAGTCCCTTAGCCAATCAGGACGCAGAACACAATACACATTTATACTCTGTAAAAAAATAAAAATAAAAAGCGTGCAACACTGTAAAAAATTACACACACAAAAAAAAATCTGTGTAACAGCAAAGCTGTGTAAAGTGAGGGAACACTGTATTAGATACCAAGAAGAGTTTTTATCTATTATTATTTTGTTCAATCCCAGATAGGCTGTGACTTAATGGCTCTGCAGACACACTGAGACCAAGTCTAAGTTCATTGTGTTCTTTATGGTGTTTTTGAAACTGCACCAATTGTATCCTTTAGTGTTTTACCAAGAAGGATTATTTGTGATGTGTACATTTTCACAATGTGTTTGTTCTGGCCAAAGTAAAACAAAGAAAACAATCGAAAGTTGTCTTTATTTTGAAGTTATCATGCCATGATTTTCCCAGTCCGGCCCACATGGGAATAGATTTTCCTTCTTGTGGCCCCTAATCCAAAATAAGTTTGACAGTCCTGGCTCTGACACATTACGAGGGAAAAATTGCTAGTGCTCAGTGGTCTTTTTTTTGTCGTGTCTTCTCCAAGATGAGGGTGAGTGCATACCGGGCTAAATGGCTGACTGGCTTATTGTGTGACTGTGTTTGATTTAATGTGAGCAATTCCGTCGGTCCAATGTGACAATGCGACATTTATTGACAGCATGTGAAGCTTAGAATAAATGAGTGAAACACAAAGTGTAGCGTCTTATAGACCAGAAATGAGGTTATGTAACAGTTCAAGTGTCACATAGCAGTCACCATAGCAACACAAATGCAACCACGCTCAGACCGGCGGTTTTAAAAAGGTCATGTTTACGCACCTTCTCCTGATCACCAAACCCTTGGTGTGGTTCAGGACACGAGACCAAAGCCATGATGAACAACAGCGGGCCAAGATATAAATGGAGCCAGTTGGAGAGGCGCCTGAACGTTGATGTCCTTTGGTGTGTGTTCCTGCTGATCATCATGTGTCTCACCACTGCCATCGGTGTGTACTAACACAACAACAACAACAACACTGTAGGGCATCTCTAAATGTGTCCATGTTTTCTTAGGCCATGGACTCTGGCTGAAGAAGCTGAAAAATGCAGTATTTCTGACTGAGGAGGACACGTCTCCTGCTCTGGCTGCCTTCCACGTCTTCTGGACCATGGTCATCGTGCTGCAGGTACATGGCAGTCCACGTAGCATTTACCCACGCACACTGAGACTAATTAACCTTTCCCATTCAACTTTGAGCTAGGCTTGTCTAAATGTATTTCCATGCTTTTCTGAATAAAAGGGAAACAAAAATGTCTTTACTGTAACAAAAAAATGTTAGCGTACATGAAACATATGTTTATTATTGTAATTTTTATTTTTTATTTTTTTATTTCAAACAACATTAAAAAAAAAAAAACACAAGATACACTTACCATTAGTGCATCAACCCAAGAAAACCCTCCCTCCCCCATTCACACTCATCCACACTCATTTACACAAAAGGGGCTGTCTCTTTCTGTTATTAAAAAAAAAACAACTTCTGGTTCCTACAGTATAGAACAATACAGTCTGCAAGGGATACAGTCATTCGAGCACACATGATTGTGTGTGGTGCTGGTCCACTAACATTTTCACTAATCACTATTTTTTATGTAATTGTTTTTAAATTGCTTTACTTTCAAACAAAACAAACAAAGGACCTTAACTTCACCAGACCGGGTTGTCAATGAAATCAGATTGTTCAAAAGGGTTCTTAAAACCAGGTCCAGTTCAGATTACGTCCAGATCGGGCTCAGCAACACACACCTTCACCCATGTACACCAAAAACCAGGGAACACAACAGCTTGCATACAATCCACAAACAAAAATACATTTTCAAATTAAGCACCCATGTACAATCCACATCAGATCCAAGTCGAAGTCAGCAACACATACCTTCATTTTATGTACACTTAAAATAGGGAATACAACAACAGATTGCATATCATATATAAACAAAATTACATTTTCAAAATAAGCCTTTGAGGACTTCCCATCTTTTTTTATGTTTTTTGGCATCATTATCGTTTTCAACCATATAATTTTCTAAAGTTAAAAAATACTGAATAAATGTTTTAAAGAAAGAAATACTAAGTGAATATCTGTTTTTTGCCTTAAAAATAAACCTTTTACCGAGTACTATAATTAAATTGACTAAATCATGATTGTCAATGAACTCTCCTAAAATAACAGAAACCACATCAAGCTTCATAAACAAACCAATCTTTAAACAAATTTTTTCAACTTCCACCCAAAATGAAGACACAATAGGACAATACCAAAACAAATGTAAGGTGGATTCAGGCTATTATTGT
>NC_084753.1:8590472-8607972 GCF_033978785.1 Entelurus aequoreus
AAAAATGTTGGTTAATATCTTGAACTTAAGTAGAAATGGTGTATCATTCATCTCATCAAGAGAATCAGAATAGACTGCGTGTAGAATTCACTACAGAATGTCAACTGTGTTGCAAGATGACAACCGCAAGTCAACGTACGTTTAGAAATTGATAGGAAGTGGAAAAAAGGGGGTAGGACTAAATAAGTCTTGCGACTACCTACTCCTTTTTGGACATGTTGTAAAGAGGAAGGAATGATACCATAGAACAGTGTTTTTCAACCGCTGCGCCGCGGCACACTAGTGTACCGTGAAATATTGTCTGGTGTGCCGTGGGAGATGATGTCATTTCACCTAATTGGGCTAAAAATACTTTTTGCAAAGCAGTAATTCTAGTCTGCAGATGATGTTGTTGTTGTTGAGTGTCGGTGCTGTCTAGAGCTCGGCAGAGTAACCCTGTAATACTCTTCCATATCAGTAGGTGGCAGCAGGAAGCTAATTGCTTTGTAGATGTCGGGAACATGGTTTGTCGTGATCACAATATGCGGGAGGCAGGGTGCAGGTAAAAAATGTGTCTAATGCTTAAATAAAAAATAAACAAAAGGTGAGTGCCGCTAAGAAAAGGCATTGAAGCTTAGGGAAGGCTATGCAAAACAAAACTAAAACTGAACTGGCTGCAAAGTAAACAAAAAAGAGAAGGCTGGACGACAGTAAAAACTAACAGCATGTGGGAGCAGCAGATGGCGTCCACAAAGTAAATCCGTGCATGACATGACAATCAACAACAAAATAGGAGCACAAGACAAGAAGTAAAACACTACACACAGGAAAACAGCAAAAAAAAGTCCAAATAAGTCAGGGTGTGATGTGACAGGTGGTGACAGTACACCTACTTTGAGACAAGAGCTATAGTCATGCATGCTTGGTTATGCTTTGATTTCATATCCAACAATTGCGACAATTACTGTCAATATCGGCTTCTCTGGATTTTTTCAATGAAAAAAATGTGCCTTGGCTCAAAAAAGGTTGAAAAACACTGCCAGAGAAGATAGACGGTCAGCGAGCCTGAGAGTCGTGTTTGCATGGAGGTACTGAAGCCTGACCTCGTGGGACCGAGGCTCTCCAAATGCACAATCCTAATTTTATTATCACGTTTAACTCAAGCTACGGCCCAACTGTGTTTTCCAGTGAAATAAAGTAAATTCAGCGTGTTACATTGAAAAAGTGCCCAACGCCATACCTCTACTTTCAAAGACAGTACATTTCCTTACAGCAGAATCAGAAATACTTGAATAATCCCTGAAGCACAATCCCATTCAAGAGCAGACAAACATTACAGGGAGACAGAACAGGATCAAACATTACAGGGTGACAGTACAGGATCAAACATTAAGGGGGGACAGAACAGGATCAAACATTAAGGGGGGACAGAACAGGATCAAACATTACAGGGAGACAGAACAGCATCAAACATTACAGGGAGACAGAACAGCATCAAACATTACAGGGAGACAGAACAGGATCAAACATTACAGTGAGACAGAACAGGATCAAACATTACAGAGAGACAGAACAGCATCAAACATTACAGGGAAACAGAACAGGATCAATCATTACAGGGAGACAGAACAGGATCAAACATTACAGGGAGACAGAACCGGATCAAACATTACAGGGAGACAGAACAGGATCAAACATTACAGGGAGACAGAACAGGATCAAACATTACAGGGAGACAGAACAGGTTCAAACATTACAGGGTGACAGTACAGGATCAAACATTAAGGGGGGACAGAACAGGATCAAACATTACAGGGAGACAGAACAGGATCAAACATTACAGGGAGACAGAACAGCATCAAACATTACAGGGAGACAGAACAGCATCAAACATGACAGGGAGACAGAACAGGATCAAACATTACAGAGAGACAGAACAGGATCAAACATTACAGAGAGACAGAACAGCATCAAACATTACAGGGAAACAGAACAGGATCAATCATTACAGGGAGACAGAACCGGATCAAACATTACAGGGAGACAGAACCGGATCAAACATTACAGGGAGACAGAACAGGATCAAACATTACAGGGAGACAGAACAGGATCAAACATAACAGGGAGACAGAACAGGATCAAACATTACAGGGAGACAGAACAGGATCAAACATTACAGGGAGACAGAACAGGTTCAAACATTACAGGGAGACAGAACAGGATCAAACATTACAGGGGAGACAGAACAGGATCAAACAGTACGGGGAGATAGAACAGGATCAAACATTACAGGGGAGACAGAACAGGATCAAACATTACAGGGAGACAGAACAGGATCAAACATGACAGGGAGACAGAACAGCATCAAACATTACAGGGAGACAGAACAGGATCACTGACGGGTCTGCCAACTTCCGGCGCTCCTTACAAAAAAAAGGTGAGAAACAGGTAAATGCTGGGGACGGGGTGGAGAAAAAAATAATTCAGTCTAAGCCTGGGCCCCTGGAGAGGAAAGGAGGTCCAGACTGAGGCCAAGGAAAAAAAATGGAATAGCCATAGCCCACATAAACATGTGTGTAAGAGGGAAACATCAAAGAACACAAAGGACATTAAAAGAGCAGAGCTGATGCAACACTTCTACACACATCCATCCATCCATGCATCCATTTTCTTCTGCTTATCCGAGGTCGGGTCGCGGGGGCAGCAGCCTAAGCAGAGAAGCCCAGAGTTCCCTCTCTCCAGCCACTTTGTCCAGCTGGTTCCATCAACATAGTCTTCCCAACGTGTCCTGGGTCTTCCCCGTGGCCTCCTACCGGTCGGACGTGTCATAATCCCCTCCCTAGGGAGGCGTTCGGGTGGCATCCTGACCAGATGCCCGAACCACCTCACCTGGCTCCTCTCTCTACACACAGTCACAAAAGTAAAACAACAACAACAAAAACCATATACACTGTGGTGGCCTCTGCGGTGTTCCACACCATCGTCTGTTGGGGTGGGGGGAGCATGGCCAGAGACAGGAGCAGACCCAACAAAGCAACCAAGAGAGCCGACTCCACCCACGGCCGCCCACCAACTCTCGGCCAAAGAGATCCAAAGTACAAGCAGTTTTTAGTTTTAGCTAAAAAAAAATCATGGAATATTTAGCGGCAATATAATACGGAGGCTTTTTTGTCAAAGCACCAAACTGACATGTGAATGTTGTAACATTTACTACGCTTTGGAGCCACCAGAACACAGAAAGGTGTGTCTGATTACATTAGCACGGCGCTCATGTGTTACCTTTCTGTGTTTCTGTGTCAGCACGAAGACTGAAGATGTATGAGGAAGAGAAGAGTGAATCCCTGAGCCGCCGTTCCTCCGGCAACAACTGCCACTCAGCATGTCTGCCCACACCCCCCGCTGAGTGGGAGGGACCTTCCAACCACGTCCTTCCAAGCACTGGTGCCTTCTCCAACCAAATGGTTAGTTACGCAGCAATCAGACATAGTCAGTTCTGGTTATGGCTTGGCCCTGATGGTAACTTGGGGGGTTCCAGGTTTGTATCCAGCTTTGGCCATCCAAGTCACGGCCGTCGTGTCCTTGGGCAAGACACTTCACCCACCTTGTCCAAGACACTTCACCCACCTTGTCCCAGTGCCAACAACACTAGTGTATGAATGTTTGAACTCACTTGCATCTCAGAGCCTTCAATCCTACGCAACTGGACTGTTAGGTTGGTCTTGGAAGACATTTCAACTCTCATCTGAGTAGACTTCAGCACTTCATGATCTTAGACTTAGATTGTTACTTCTAGTCTTAGACTTAGATTGTTACTTCTAGTCTTAGACTTAGATTGTTACTTCTAGTCTTAGACTTAGATTGGTCACATCTAGTCTTAGACTTAGATTGGTCACATCTAGTCTTAGACTTAGATTGGTCACATCTAGTCTTAGACTTAGATTGGTCACATCTAGTCTTAGACTTAGATTGTTACATCTAGTCTTAGACTTAGATTGTTACATCTAGTCTTAGACTTAGATTGTTACATCTAGTCTTAGACTTAGATTGTTACATCTAGTCTTAGACTTAGATTGTTACTTCTAGTCTTAGACTTAGATTGTTACATCTAGTCTTAGACTTAGATTGTTACTTCTAGTCTTAGACTTAGATTGGTCACATCTAGTCTTAGACTTAGATTGGTCACATCTAGTCTTAGACTTAGATTGTTACATCTAGTCTTAGACTTAGATTGTTACATCTAGTCTTAGACTTAGATTGTTACATCTAGTCTTAGACTTAGATTGTTACATCTAGTCTTAGACTTAGATTGTTACTTCTAGTCTTAGACTTAGATTGTTACATCTAGTCTTAGACTTAGATTGTTACTTCTAGTCTTAGACTTAGATTGGTCACATCTAGTCTTAGACTTAGATTGGTCACATCTAGTCTTAGACTTAGATTGTTACATCTAGTCTTAGACTTAGATTGTTACATCTAGTCTTAGACTTAGATTGTTACATCTAGTCTTAGACTTAGATTGTTACTTCTAGTCTTAGACTTAGATTGGTCACATCTAGTCTTAGACTCAGATTGTTACATCTAGTCTTAGATTTAGATTGGTCACATCTAGTCTTAGACTCAGATTGTTACATCTAGTCTTAGACTTAGATTGTTACATCTAGTCTTAGACTTAGATTGGTCACATCTAGTCTTAGACTCAGATTGTTACATCTAGTCTTAGATTTAGATTGGTCACATCTAGTCTTAGACTTAGATTGTTACATCTAGTCTTAGACTTAGATTGTTACATCTAGTCTTAGACTTAGATTGGTCACATCTAGTCTTAGACTCAGATTGTTACATCTAGTCTTAGATTTAGATTGGTCACATCTAGTCTTAGACTTAGATTGTTACATCTAGTCTTAGACTTAGATTGTTACATCTAGTCTTAGACTGATCACAACTAGCCGTAGACTTAGATTGGTCACATCTAGTCTTAGACTTAGATTGGTCACATCTAGTCTTAGACTTAGATTGGTCACATCTAGTCTTACACTCAGTGTGTTACATCTAGCCGTGGACTTAGATTGGTCAGATCAAGTCCAACGGTTGGTTCCAAAACCATCCATCCATCCATTTTCTACCGCTTGTCCCTTTCAGAGTCACGGGGTGTCGCTGGAGCCTGTCTCAGCTGCATTCGGGCAGAAGGCGGAGTACACCCTGGACAAGTCGCCACCTCATCGCAGGGCCAACGCAGATAGACAGACAACATTCACACTCACATTCAAACTCTAGTGACCATTTAGTGTTGCCAATCAACCTATCCCCAGGTGCATGTCTTTGGAGGTGGGAGGGGCCTATCCCCAGGTGCATGTCTTTGGAGGTGGGAGGGGCCTATCCCCAGGTGCATGTCTTTGGAGGTGGGAGGAAGCCGGAGTAGAACCCACGCAGAGTAGAACACGCAAACTCCACACGGAAAGATCCCGAGGGCAGGATCGAACCCAGGACCTTCGTATTGTGAGGCAGACACACTAACCCCTCTCCACCGTGCTCCCCGGTTCCAAAACCCCAAATATTTATACTCCAAAAACCAGGAGGGTGTACATAATATCATCCACAAAAGAGTTATGCAGCATACAGAAAAATACTATAACAAAAATACGAAGGTCCTGAGTTCAATCCCAGGCTCGGGATCTTTCTGTGTGGAGTTTGCATGTTCTCCCCGTGACTACGTGGGTTCTACTCCGGCTTCCTCCCACCTCCAAAGACATGCACCTGGGGATAGGCCCCTCCCACCTCCAAAGACAGGCACCTGGGTCTAGGCCCCTCCCACCTCCAAAGACATGCACCTGGGGATAGGTTGATTGGCAACACTAAATGGTCCCTAGTGTGTGAATGTTGTCTGTCTATCTGTGTTGGCCCTGTGATGAGGTGGTGATATGTCCAAGGTGTACCCCGCCTTCCGCCCGAATGCAGCTGATATAGGCTCCAGCACCCCCCGCGACCCCTGAAAGGGACAAGCGGTAGAAACTGGATGTATGGATGTTGTACTGTACATTGGAGATACTCAAGCAAATATGCACTGTGTGAGAAATCGGTAAGTCTTTGTACGGAACCAACAGTTTTGTTCAGAGAAATGCGTTTACATTATGCTCTTATTTATAGACCTTTCTTCCAGATGCTCTCTTAGTCAATCTTCAATTAATCATCTTCAAACATCTGATGCAGAACCTTACCTATTAATATCCTACCCATGATTACCACGATTAAACTTACATCTTTATTGCCGACCTACCAACAAAATCTTGTTTGTATTTCTTGTCCATGGTAAATAAATACTTATGGTTCCTGTATCTTTTCAAATAGATAAAGGAGGTGATACCAGACCCTGAGCTGATGAAGAAATTGAGCGGGCTTTGTCCTCCTATGCTGCCTCTTGGTGGTAGTTCTCCGAGCCGAGAACTCACCTATGTCACAGACTTTTTCCTGGCGCTGGCTGTTTGCAACACTGTGGTGGTATCCTCTCCCAGCCACACCGTAAGTCTCTGACCTCTGCAAATTTGAATGCATCAAATACTGAGGACAACTCCATTACCACGATAAACCAAACATTTGGTGGTCCATGGTCTTTCTATCATGGCATCAACCTCTTCATATCCACTCCAGGTATCTGAAGCACAAGCACCTGTGAAGTCTGTGGAAGAAATGGAAATGATGCCTACTCAAACGGGAGCAAACCCTGGGTGCTCAGATAGAGTATTCACACAGAACACCTTCAAAGTCTCTGACAAACCGTTGGAAGACATCGAAATGATGCCTACTCAAACGGGAGCAAACCCTGGGTGCTCAGATAGAGTATTCACACAGAACACCTTCAAAGTCTCAGCCCCGGTTTGTCAGACGACGGAGGGTTCCACTGTAAAGCCAGTGGAGGACGAGGCTATGAACATGATTAGGGAAGGTGCTTCTGAGAATGACACAGATGACGAACTGCGATACGAGGCGGAGAGTCCGGACGAAGCTGCTCTGGTCCATGCGGCTCGAGCATACCACTGTACCCTGCGGGGACGATCTACAGATGGCCTTACTGTCAACATGCCTGGACTGGGCACTCGGGCTGTCCAACTACTCCACACCCTGCCCTTTGATTCCAACAGGAAGAGGATGTCGGTGGTCGTCCGCCATCCTGTCACAGGACAAGTGGTGGTCTACACCAAGGGCGCGGATTCCGTCATCATGGACCTTGCTGAGACACCAAAAGGTAAATACTGAGTGAGAATAAAAGCAAGTTCGCCTGACTGATAGGGGTGTGATGGGACATGAAAATACAAACCCTGTTTCCATATGAGTTGGTAAATGGTGTTAGATGTAAATATAAACGGAATACAATGATTTGCAAACCCGTGGTGCAACGCACAGGGCCAGTACCTTGTACGGCCCTGATGAGACGGAGGAGGACCCAGGCCCGGACACTCCCCACAGTGCCTGGAACCTCCAAGCACCACCGGCGCAACCCCGGGGCAGACCGTCGGAGGGGGGACGCGTGGCGTGGAGCGCTACCTGGACACAAGTCGAGGGACTGATCACCCTCGGCTGGGTCGCCCGGGAGAGGGTGTTTGATTAAGACCCGAAACACCTTATGACCCCGGGAGAATCACTGATGATGTGTCCAGGTTGCACCGTAGGGTGTATTTATGAAACAAATCCTTTTCAAGCCATATTCAGTTGAATGCACTACAAAGACAACATATTTCATGTTCAAACTCATAAACTTTTTTTTTTTGTTGCAAATAATGAACTTAGAATTTCATGGCTGCAGCACGTGCCAAAGTAGTTGGGAAAGGGCATGTTCACCACTGTGTTACATGGCCTTTCCTTTGAACAACACTCAGTAAAGGTTTGGGAACTGAGGAAACTAATTGTTGAAGCTTTGAAAGTGGAATTCTTTCCCATTCTTGTTTTATGTACAGCTTCAGTCGTTCAACAGTCCGGGGTCTCCCTTCTGCTATTTTACGCTTCATAATGCACCACACATTTTCAATGGGAGACAGGTCTGGACTGCAGGCGGGCCAGCAAAGTACCCGAACTCTTTTTTTACGAAGCCACGCTGTTGTAACACGTGCTGAATGTGGCTTGGCATTGTCTTGCTGAAATAAGCAGGGGCGTCCATGAAAAAGACGGCGTTTAGATGGCAACATATGTTGTTCCAAAAGCTGTGTGTACCTTTCAGCATTAATGGTGCCTTCACAGATGTGTAAGTTACCCATGCCTTGGGCACTAATACACCCCCATACCATCACACATGCTGCCTTTTACACTTTGCGTCGATAACAGTCTGGATGGTTCGCTTCCCCTTTGGTCCGAATGACACGATGTTGAATATTTCCAAAAACAATTTGAAATGTGGACTCGTCAGACCACAGAACACTTTTCCACTTTGCATGAGTCCATCTTAGATGATCTCGGGCCCAGAAAAGCCGGCAGCGTTTCTGGGTGTTGTTGATAAAAGGCTTTCGCTTTGCATAGTAGAGCTTTAACTTGCACTTACAGATGTAGCGACCAACTGTATTTACTGACAGTGGGTTTCTGAAGTGTTCCTGAGCCCATGTGGTGATTTCCTTTACAGATTGATGTCGGTTTTTGAGGGATGGAAGGTCACGGTCATTCAATGCTGGTTTCCGGCCATGCTGCTTACGTGGAGTGATTTCTCCAGATTCTCTGAACCTTTTGATGATATTACGGAGCGTAGATGTTGAAATCCCTAAATTTCTTGCAATTGCACTTTGAGAAAGGTTGTTCTTAAACTGTTTGACTATTTGCTCACGCAGTTGTGGACAAAGTGGTGTACCTCGCCCCATCCTTTCTTGTGAATGACTGAGCATTTTTTGGGAAGCTGTTTTTATACCCAATCATGGCACCCACCTGTTCCCAATTAGCCTGCACACCTGTGGGATGTTCCAAATAAGTGTTTGATGAGCATTCCTCAACTTTATCAGTATTTATTGCCACCTTTCCCAACTACTTTGGCACGTGTTGCTGCCATCAAATTCTAAAGTTAATGATTATTTGCGACAAAAAAAAAAAGTTTATGAGTTTGAACATGAAATATGTTGTCTTTGTAGCATATTCAACTGAATATGGCTTGAAAATTATTTGCAAATCATTGTATTCCGTTTATATTTACATCTAACACCATTTCCCAACTCATATGGAATCGGGGTTTGTATATGGACACCTTGTTGGAAGCTATTACCGTACGTTCCAGAATATAAGCCGCTACTTTTTCCGACACTTTGAACTTTGCGGTTTATGGAATTTTCTCCGCTGACGCCAAAATATTATAATTAAAACAGACAAAGTGATTCATTTGGATGAATGGTTTATGTCTTTATGTCAACTCTGTTTCTTTAAACACTAAAACATCTTTCAATGGTGTGTTTTGTTGCTCATTTTTGCATGTTCAATTGCTGAAAAACCAGTAGCTATTATGTTCGGTCTTTTTCATTAAGTTCAAATGAAAGCAGCCAATAAGACTCAAGTAGATTGTGTTTGGTTGTGTCATGTGCAGGTGCGGAACAGGCTCCGGAGAGCTATAGTCACATTAGAGAGCAAACCCAAAAGCATTTAGACAGCTACGCTGGAGGAGGCCTGCGTACTCTCTGCATTGCTAAAAAGGTAACTCAAGTGTGGCCTATTTTCTAGATGGACAATTGATCATCCATTGTGAGTACACTTTTTAACTAGGTCGTACTTTCTATACGAAACATTGTGCTTTAATATGACTTGCTGTTATTCCTATTTTATTGGTATCTCTCTATCTGTTTTCTTGCCTGGGTGGTAATGATGCGGTGAGGCAGGTAAATACTGCTCTCTGTGTCCAAGGTGCTAGAAGAAGAGGAATATGAGGTGTGGCTAAGGAAACATTTGCTGGCAGAGACTAGCATTGAGAACCGGGAGGAGCTGCTACTTGATTCAGCCCAGAGACTGGAGACCAACCTCACTCTTTTGGGTAGGTATCACTCATGGATCCAGTATGGGAACTGATATGTCCTACACCACCCAGAAGCAGTGAAGTTGTCACGTTGTGTAAATGGTAAATAAAAAGAAAATACAACAAATCCTTTTCAACTTATATTCAATTGAATAGACTGCAAAGACAACATATTTCATGTTCACACTCAGAAACTTAATCATGAAGTTAGAATGTAATGGCAGCAACACATTGCAAAAAAGGCATTTTCACCACTGTGTTACATGGCCTTTCCTTTTAACAACACTCATTAAAGGTTTGGGAAGTGAGGAGACACATTTTTGAAGTGGAATTCTTTCCCATTCTTGCTTGATGTACAGCTTAAGTTGTTCAACAGTCTCCCTTCTCATATTTTAGCTGCCACACATTTTCAATGTCTGGACTACAGGCAGACCAGTCTAGTACCCACACTCTTTTACTACGCTGTTGTAACACCTGGCTTGGCATTGTCTTGCTGAAATAAGCAGGGGCGTCCATGATAACATATGTTGCTCCAAAAGCTGTATGTACCTTTCAGCATTAATGGTGCCTTCACAGACGTGTAAGTTACCCATGTCTTGACCACTAATACACCCCCATACCATCACACATGCTGCCTTTTACACTTTCACCCTAGAACATGTCTTGGCCACTAATACACCCCCATACCATCACACATGCTGCCTTTTACACTTTCACCCTAGAACAGTCCCCATGCTTCTTTTCCTCTTTGGTCCACAGTTTCCAAAAACAGTTTCAAATGTGGACTCGTCAGACCACAGAACACTTTTCCACTTTGCATCAGTCCATCTTAGATGAGCTCGGGCCCAGCAAAGCGTTTCTGGGTGTTGTTGATAAATGGCTTCAGCTTTGCATAGTAGAGTTTTAACTTGCACTTACAGATGTAGCGACCAACTGTAGTTACTGACAGTGGCTTTCTGAAGTGTTCCTGAGCCCATGTGGTGATATCCTTTACACACTGGTGTGGCTTTCTGACGCAGTAGCGCCTGAGGGATCCAAGGTGTGCAATATCATGGCTTACATGCAGTGATTTCTCCACATTCTCTCAACCTTTTGATGATATTACGGAGCGTAGATGGTGAAATCCCTAAATTCCTTGTTGAGAAATGTTGTTCTTCAACAATTTGCTCAGGCATTTGTTGACAAAGTGGTGACCCTCGCCCCGTCCTTGTTTGTGAATGACTGGAAGCTGCTTTTATACCCAATCATGGCACCCACCTGTTCCCAATTAGCCTGTTCACCTGTGGGATGTTCCCAATAAGTGGTTGATGAGCATTCCTCAACTTCCTCACTCTTTTTTGCCACTTGTGCCAGCTTTTTTGAAACATGTTGCAGGCATCTAATTCCAAATGAGCTAATATTTGCCAAAAATAAAGTTTTCCAGTTGTAACATGAAATATCTTGTCTTTGCAGTCTATTCAATTGAATATAAGTTGAAAAGGATTTGTTGTATTCTCTTTTTATTTACCATTTACACAACCTGACAACTTCACTGCTTCTGGGGTTTTGTATTTGGCCGACAGTAAAATAATGTGTTTTGCATAATATTTGTGCATATTTTACTCTAACCTACCGCTTGTATCATGAGGTGACTCTGTAGACCTAAAAGAAACATGTTTCCATACGTGCAGGGACCACAGGCATCGTAGACAGACTACAGGAGGAGGTGCCGGAGACCATTGAATGTCTTCAGAGGGCCGGTATCAAAGTGTGGGTCCTCACTGGAGACAAACAAGAGACAGCCATCAACATTGCCTACGCCTGTAGACTTCTATGTCCCCAGGACCAACTTCTGACTGCCAACTGTGACAGCAAGGTCAGGAGCACTCCAGAGTGTGGTTACCCAAGTCTGCAGTTTGGATTCTGCATTGGCGTTCCAACCAAGTCCCTCTGATTCCACCAATGGATTTAGACTCAAGCAGTAGAGTGGTTGTGGTCGTTAGTTCCTCCCAGTGATCGTGTCCAGATATCACTGGGCAAGATACACTATATTGCCTAAAGTATTTGGCCACCCATTCAATTGATGCAAATCAGGTGTCCTAATCACTTGGCCCGGTGTATCAAATCAAGCACTTAGACATGGAGACTGTTTCTACAAACATTTGTGAAAGAATGGGCCGCTTTCAGTGATTTCCAGCGTGGAACTGTCATAGGATGCCACCTGTGCAACAAATCCAGCCGTGAAATTTCCTCCCTCCTAAATATTCCAAAGTCAACTTTATTATAAGAAAAGTGAAGAGTTTGGGAACAACAGCAACTCAGCCACCAAGTGGTAGGCCAGGTGAACTGACAGAGAGGTCAGCATAGTGCAAAGACTTTCTGCACAGTCACTTGCTACAGAGCTCCAAACTTCATGTCACCTTTCCAATTAGCCCACGTACAGTACGCAAAGAGCTTCATGGAATGGGTTTCCATGGCCGAGCAGCCGCATCTAAGCCATACATCACCAAGTCCAATGCAAAGCGTGGGATGCAGTGGTGTAAAGGACATCACCACTGGACTCTAGAGCAGTGTTTTTCAACCACTGTGCCGCGGCACACTAGTGTGCCGTGAGATACAGTCTGGTGTGCCGTAGGAGATGATCTAATTTAACCTATTTGGGTTAAAAATGTTTTTTGCAAACCAGTATAGTCTGCAAATGATGTGTTGTTGTTGAGTGTCGGTGCTGTCTAGAGCTCGGCAGAGTAACCGTGTAATACTCTTCCATATCAGTAGGTGGCAGCCAGTAGCTAATTGCTTTGTAGATGTCGGAAACAGCGGGAGGCAGTGTGCAGGTAAAAAGGTGTCTAATGCTTAAACCAAAAATAAACAAAAGGTGAGTGCCCCTAAGAAAAAGGCATTGACGCTTAGGGAAGGCTATGCAGAACGAAACTAAAACTGAACTGGCTACAAAGTAAACAAAAACAGAATGCTGGACAACAGCAAAGACTTACTGTGGAGCAAAGATGGCGTCCACAAAGTACATCCGAACATGACCTGACAATGGACAATGTCCCCACAAAGAAGGATAAAAACAAAGTAGATGCGGGAAATATCGCTCAAAGGAAGACATGAAACTGCTACGGGAAAATACCAAAAAAAGAGAAAAAGCCACCAAAATAGGAGCGCAAGACAAGAAGTAAGACACTACACACAGGAAAACAGCAAAAAAAAGTCCAAATAAGCCACAGGGTGTGATGTGACAGGTGGTGACAGTACACCTACACTGCAAAAAGTCAGTGTTCAAAAACAAGAAAAAAAAATACAAAAATTAGGGGTATTTTATTTGAACTAAGCAAAATTATCTGCCAATACAACAAGAAAATTTGGCTTGTCAAGACTTTCCAAAAGAAGTAAAATTATCTAACCTCAATGAACCCAAAAATACCTTCAAATAAGTATATTCACACTAATACAACTGTACTACTATATGAGTACATATTTTCTATTGTTTCATTGGAAATAAAACAGCAAAGTCCATTTGGCTGTCATCTGTTTTAATTATGAGACACAATTGTGTCAAAGTCATGAATTTTTTTACATGCTTGAAATAAGAAATGATGACTTTTTAAAAAAGTAGTTTTCTACTTGTGAGTGTTGATGACACAACAGTTGATATTCTAGTTTCAAGCATGTTTTACTCAATATACGTCATAACATCTCAGCAACAATATCTTACTGACATCATTTAGGAGCAAAACACTTCAAACAAGTAAAACACTCTAACATAAAATCAGCTTAGTGAGAAGAATTATCTTATCAGTATCACCCTTATTTGAGATATTTATTCTTACTTAGATTTCAGTTTTTGCAGTGTTCTTTTTACTGTCAACTTGAGTTTAATTTTTAATGATTTCTGTTGGTGGTGTGCCTCAGGATTTTTTCAACACAAAAAATGTGCCTTGGCTCAAAAAAGGTTGAAAAACACTGGACTCTAGAGCAGTGGAGACGCCTTCTCTGGACTGATGAATCACACTCTTCCATCTGGCAATCTGATGGACCAGTCTGGGTTTGGAGGTTGCCAGGACAACGCTACATTTCGGACCGCATTGTGCCGAGTGTGAAATTCGGTGGAGGAGGAATTATGGTGTGGGGTTGTTTTTCAGGAGTTAGTTCCAGTGAAAGGAACTTTGAATGCTCCAGGATACCAAAACATGTTGGACAATTCCATGCTCCCAACCTTGTGGGAACAGTTTGGAGCGGCCCCTTCCTTTTCCAACGTGACTGTGCACCAGTGCACAAAGCAAGGACATGGATGCCAGAGTCTGGTGTGGATGAAGTTGACTGGCCTGCACAGAGTCCTGACCTGAACCCCATAGAACACCTTTGGGATGAATTAGAACGGAGACTGAGAGCCAGGCCTTCTCCACCAACATCAGTGTGTGACCTCACCAATGCGCTTTTGGAAGAATGGTGGAAAATTCCCATAAACACACTCCGCAACCTTGTGGACAGCCTTCCCAGAAGAGTTGAAGCTGTAATAGCTGCAAAAGGTCATATTGACCCCTATGGGTTAGGAATGGGATGGCACTTCAAGTTCATATGTGAGTCAAGGCAGGTGGACAAATACTTTTGGCAATATAGTAACTTCAGGTGCTCATGAGTGCTTAGACCATCCTAAATATGCAATTTGACAGCTTTTGCCTCCATTTGACTTACCGTATTTTCGGCACTATAAGGCGCACCTTCAATGAATGGCCTATTTTTAAACTTTGTTCATATATAAGGCGCACCGCATTATAAGGTGCACGGAATAGACGCTACAGTAGAGGCTGGGGTTACGTTATGCATCCCGTAGTTGCGAGACCTGTTGTGGCTCAATATTGGTCCATATATAAGGCGCACCGGATTATAAGGCGCGGTTCTTAGGTGCGCCTTATAGTGCGGGAAATACAGTATTATTATTATTTCAGGTCCATGGTTATGAACTCCCCTTCTTTGTGTTAGGAAGCCTGCGTGGCTCTTCTTGAGGAGCTGAAAGGAGAAGTGGAGTGCAGGGCAGAGAGAGCGAGTACTAAGACTCCTCAGGGATCAGACTTCAGTTTGGTCATAGATGGCCGCACCCTTGACTGGGCTCTAAAAGAGGAAGCCGAGAGCTGCTTTCTGGAGGTGACCAAGTCCTGCAAGGCTGTGATCTGTTGCCGGTCCACTCCGCTTCAGAAGAGCCATGTGGTGAGACTGATCCGGGACCGGCTCAAAGTCATGACCTTGGCAGTGGGTAAGCAGGAATGTGTTTGCTTACTACAGAGCATCTTCAAGCATGAACCAGAGTTGTTGTGATTGTAGGCGACGGAGCCAATGATGTGAGCATGATCCAAGTAGCCGATGTGGGCGTAGGGATATCTGGTCAGGAAGGAATGCAGGTAGGATCACTTCATCCAAACATGGATCAACCATCTTCTATGGAAGAAGAGGAATGTTTTAGAATCATCATAACTGACTATCCAAATTATTCCTAAAACTAGAAACTTGGTGTGTATATATATATATATATATACAATGAATATACATATATATATATATATATATATATATATATATATATATATATATATATATATATATATATATATATATATATATATATATATATATATATATGTATATATATATATATATATATATGTATATATATATATATGTATATATATATATATGTATATATATATATATGTATTTATATATATATATATGTTGTATATATATATGTATTTATATATATATATATGTATTTATATATATATATATTTTGTATATATATATATGTATTTATATATATATATATATATATATTTTGTATATATATATATGTATTTATATATATGTATTTATATATATATATATATATATTTTGTATATATATATGTATTTATATATATATATATATTTTGTATATATATATATGTATTTATATATATATATATTTTGTATATATATATATGTATTTATATGTTTTGTATATATATATATGTATTTATATATATATATATATATATATATATATATATATATATATATATATATATATATATATATATATATATATATATATATATATATATATTAACAGGTTAATAGTTGTTGTACTGGGGTTTATTACGTTAATAGTTGTACTGGGGTTTAATAGGTTAATAGTCGTTGTACTGGGGTTTAACAGGTTAATAGTCATTGTACTGTGGTTTAATAGGTTAATAGTCATTGTACTGGGGTTTAGCAGGTTAGTAGTCATTGTACTGAGGTTTAATAGGTTAATAGTCATTGTACTGGGGTTTAGCAGGTTAGTAGTTGTTGTACTGGGGTTTAACAGGTTAATAGTCATTGTACTGGGGTTTATTAGGTTAATAGTCATTTTACTGGGGTTTAATAGGTTAATAGTTGTACTGGGGTTTAACAAGTTAGTAGTTGTTGTACTGGGGTTTAACAGGTTAGTAGTCGTTGTACTGGGGTTTAATAGGTTAATAGTTGTTGTACTGAGGTTTAATAGGTTAATAGTTGTTGTACTGGGGTTTAACAGGTTAGTAGTCGTTGTACTGGGGTTTAATAGGTTAATAGTTGTTGTACTGAGGTTTAATAGGTTAATAGTTGTTGTACTGGGGTTTAACAGGTTAGTAGTCGTTATTGGGGTTCAACAGGTTAGTGATCGTTGTACTGTGGTTTAACAGGTTAATAGTCATGGAATTTCCAACAGCATCGGAAGTGCAAGAACATACTTGTATGCTTCATGATGAAATATGTATTGATACAGGATGGATTTGATGCAGGATGGATTGATACTGGATGTATTGATACAGGATGTATTGGTACGGGATGTATTGATACGGGATGTATTGATACAGGATGTATTGATACAGGATGGATTGATACAGGATAGATTGATACAGGATGTATTGATGCAGGATGTATTGATACAGGATGTATTGATACAGGATGGAATGATGCAGGATGTATTGATACAGGATGGAATGATGCAGGATGTATTGATACAGGATGTATTGATGCAGGATGGATTGATGCAGGATGTATTGATGCAGGATGGAATGATACAGGATGTATTGATACAGGATGGAATGTTGTATTGTGCCCTCCAGGCTGTGATGTCCAGTGACTTTGCCATTTCAAGGTTCAAGCACCTCAGCCGGCTGCTGCTGGTCCACGGCCACTGGTGTTTTTCTCGTCTTGCCAACATGATCCTGTATTTCATCTACAAAAATGTGGTACGACTTCTTTAAAAACACTCAACCTTTATTTTGTGGAAAGTTTTGAATAACCCGCCGCTTGTCTTGCAGATGTTTGTGAACCTGCTGTTCTGGTTCCAGTTCTTCTGTGGTTTCTCTGGCAGCGTCATGACCAACTCCTGGGTTTTGATATTCTTCAACCTGTTCTTCACCTCCGTGCCGCCGCTCATCTACGGCGTGCTGGACAAAGACACACCCGCTGATAGACTGATGCGCTCGCCTGAGCTCTACCGCTCTGTGCACACCTCTCAGGTGACGTCATGTCATGCAACACTTCATGTCTTCATCACGGGTGAAA
>NC_084753.1:8612972-8692972 GCF_033978785.1 Entelurus aequoreus
GACACAAAAACATATTTTAGACTCATCATATAAAATGTACATTATTAGTGAGCTCATTTCCATATGTTATGAAGGTAGTTTTGTCATAGTTTTCATGTTGCTAGTCTAATTTTTACATTAGCCTCCATAGTGCTGGCATGTGTTCCAGCTGTGCCACTCTGATCATATACTGGACACTATTTGGAGTACTGATCATATACTGGACACTATTTGGAGTAATGATCATATACTGGACACTATTTGGAGTACTAATCATATACTGGACACTATTTGGAGTACTGATCATATACTGGACACTATTTGGAGTACTGATCATATATTGGACACTATTTGGAGTACTGACCATATACTGGACACTATTTGGAGTACTAATCATATACTGGACACTATTTGGAGTACTGATCATATACTGGACACTATTTGGAGTAATGGCCATATACTGGACACTATTTGGAGTACTGATCATATACTGGACACTATTTGGAGTACTGATCATATACTGGACACTATTTGGAGTAATGATCATATACTGGACACTATTTGGAGTACTGATCATATACTGGACACTATTTGGAGTACTGATCATATACTGGACACTATTTGGAGTAATGGCCATATACTGGACACTATTTGGAGTACTGATCATATACTGGACACTATTTGGAGTAATGGCCATATACTGGACACTATTTGGAGTACTGATCATATACTGGACACTATTTGGAGTACTGATCATATACTGGACACTATTTGGAGTACTGATCATATACTGGACACTATTTGGAGTAATGGCCATATACTGGACACTATTTGGAGTACTGATCATATACTGGACACTATTTGGAGTAATGGCCATATACTGGACACTATTTGGAGTACTGATCATATACTGGACACTATTTGGAGTACTGATCATATACTGGGCACTATTTGGAGTACTGATCATATACTGCACACTATTTGGAGTACTGATCATATACTGGACACTATTTGGAGTAATCATCACATTATTGCTGTCAATGTGTGTGTCTCAGGCCTATGCTGGATCGGATATTGGCCTGTTGTCCTTGGGCTCGCCAATCAACGCCTCGGCCCTCCTGGTCATCCTGCTGCACCAGGTCCTGGAGAGCCACACTCTGGTCGGTTCTTATTCCAACAATGTCCAGTACTTGGACACACGTGTGAAGATCCACCTGTGTAGGTGATGACGTTATTGTCGCGTGGCTCTGCAGACGTGGATTCATGTCGGGGTGTTGGTGCTGAGCGCTGGCTCCTACTTTGGCTTTGTGCTGCTCTTCAGTGTTTGCTGTGTGACCTGCAGTCCCCCCACCAACCCTGTGGGTGTAGAAGGACTCCAGATGTCCCATCCTCTCTTCTACGTGGTGTGTGCTCTCACCATTGTGACAGCGCTGTTACCCAGGTAAACACACACAACCTGAGCTACTAAAATCCCACATACATATATACCAGGGGTGTCCAAACTTTTTCCACTGAGGGCCGCACACGGAAAAATGAAAGCATGCAGGGGCCATTTTGATAGTTTTCATTTTTAAATCATACCAACATATATGGATTTAGGGGTTTGTTTACCTTCAGGGCTCCCGGGGACCATAAAGGGTCTAAGTCATTAAAATGTTAAAAACAAGTCAAATTATTATTTTTTTATTTATTTATTCAACACTTACAGTAAATCTCTACAGCAGGGGTCACCAACGCGGTGCCAGCGGGCACCAGGTAGCCCGTAAGGACCAGATGAGTAGCCCGCCGGCCTGTTCTAAAAACAGCTCAAATAGCAGCACTTACCAGTGAGCTGCCTCTATTTTTTAAATTGTATTTATTTACTAGCAAGCTGGTCTCGCTTTGCCCGACATTTTTAATTCTAAGAGAGACAAAACTCAAATAGAATTTGAAAATCCAAGAAAATATTTTAAAGACTTGGTCTTCACTTGTTTAAATAAATTCATTCATTTTTTTACTTTGCTTCTTATAACTTTCAGAAAGACAATTTTAGAGAAAAAATACAACCTTAAAAATGATTTTAGGATTTTTAAACACATATACCTTTTTACCTTTTGAATTCCTTCCTCTTCTTTCCTGACAATTTAAATCAATGTTGAAGTAATTTTTTTATTTTTATTGTAAAGAATAATAAATACATTTTAATTTAATTCTTCATTTTAGCTTCTGTTTTTTTCAACAAAGAATATTTGTGAAATAATTCTTCAAACTTATTATGATTAAAATTCAAAAAAATTATTCTGGCAAATCTAGAAAATCTGTAGAATCAAATTTAAATCTTATTTCAAGGTCTTTTGAATTTCTTTTAACATTTTTGTTCTGGAAAATCTAAAATAAATAATGACTTTGTTAGAAATATAGCTTGGTCCAATTTGTTATATATTCTAACAAAGTGTAGATCGGATTTTAACCTATTTAAAACATGTCATCAAAATTCTAAAATTAATCTTAATCAGGAAAAATTACTAATGATGTTCCATAAATTATTTTTTTTAAGTTTTTCTCTTCTTTTTTTCGGTTGAATTTTGAATTTTAAAGAGTCGAAATTGAAGATAAACTATGTTTCAAAATTTAATTGTCATTTTTTCGTGTTTTCTCCTCTTTTAAACCGTTCAATTAAGTGTAAATATCACTAATTATTAATAATAACATAGAGTTAAAGGTAAATTGAGAAAATTGGCTATTTCTGGCATTTTATTGAAGTGTGTATCAAACTGGTAGCCCTTCGCATTAATCACTACCCAAGAAGTAGCTCTTGGTTTCAAAAAGGTTGGTGACCCCTGCCCTACAGTATATCAACTTCAGGTTGATATAAAGTTAAAAAAAACAAAAAGGTTTTTTATAGTAAAAGTGAAATATGCAGTATTTCCCCCACTGCCCAAAACATTTAGAAAGCAATGTTTGATGGGAAGTCATTAGAGCCTTAAAAAGATCAATAATGCAGGACAACATTGATTTTAATTAATTGTTATTTTTGAGTAATCACAGTGAAAAGATAAATAAAATACCATGAAATATATTTGAGATCCAAAAGGTGCCCCACTCATAAAGTGATACATTTGTATTAGTTTTTTTAAGTTACGAGATCAACTTCAGATATATCTGTCCGTTTTACGTTTGAACTATTATTTTGTTTGTTTTATGCTCTTTTGTCAAAGAAAACGTTGATGTTTTTGTATGGCAACCACACAATATATGCAATATTTTCCGCATAAAACATTTTAAAGTGAAATATTTGAAATAATTGGAGCCTTGAATAGGTCAATAATTTATTATAACATTGACTTTTTTTTTGTTTTTTTGAACAATGGCAAAAAAAAGAAAAATAAAGATAGACCAAAGAAAATAAACAGGCTGCATGGCAGCTTTGTGTCAACATTGCAACTTTTTCTCGTTAGATTTCACCTCATTCCACTTTTTTTAATGGTTTTTTTTTTATTTTTGCAATAGCATTTCCAGTATGTGTGGCGGGCCGCTAAACAATTAGCTGTCGGACTCACTTCGACGCACAGCAAGGGCTCTGGAACCAGTTCTCTGGAGAGGGGCTGGACTCTCTTCCACACTGGCGTTGCCGGCAGTGAGAGGCGACGGGCTGGGGTGGCAATTGTTGTTGCCCCCCGGCTCAGAGCCTGCATGTTGGAGTTCAACCCGGTGGACGAGAGGGTAGCTTCCCTCCGCCTTCGGGTGGGGGAACGGGTCCTGACTGATGTTTGCGCTTACGCGCCAAACCGCAGCTCAGAGTACCCACCCTTTTTGGATTTGCTCGAGGGAGTACTTGAGAGTGCTCCCCCGGGTGATTCCCTCGTTCTACTGGGGGACTTTAACGCTCATGTTGGCAGCGACAGTGAAACCTGGAGAGGCGTGATTGGGAAGAATGGCCGCCCGGATCTGAACCAGAGTGGTGTTTTGTTATTGGACTTTTGTGCCCGTCACAGATTGTCCATAACGAACACCATGTTCAAACATAAGGGTGTCCATATGTGCACTTTGCACCAGGACACCCTAGGCCGCAGTTCCATGATCGACTTTGTAGTTGCGTCGTCGGATTTGCGGCCTCATGTTTTGGACACTCGGGTGAAGAGAAGGGCGGAGCTTTCTACCGATCACCACCTGGTGGTGAGTTGGCTGCGATGGTGGGGGAGGATGCCGGACAGACCTGGCAGGCCCAAACGCATTGTGAGGGTCTGCTGGGACCGTCTGGCAGAGTCTCCTGTCAGAGAGAGTTTCAATTCCCACCTCCGGAAGAACTTTGAACATGTCACGAGGGAGGTGCTGGACATTGAGTCCGAATGGACCATGTTCCGCACCTCTATTGTCGAGGCGGCTGATTGGAGCTGTGGCCGCAAGGTAGTTGGTGCCTGTCGTGGCGGTAATCCTAGAACCCGCTGGTGGACACCGGCGGTGAGGGATGCCGTCAAGCTGAAGAAGGAGTCCTATCGGGTTCTTTTGGCTCATAGGACTCCTGAGGCAGCGGACAGGTACCGACAGGCCAAGCGGTGTGCGGCTTCGGCGGTCGCGGAGGCAAAAACTCGGACATGGGAGGAGTTGGGGGAAGCCATGGAAAACGACTTCCGGACGGCTTCAAAGCAACTCTGGACCATCATCCGCCGCCTCAGGAAGGGGAAGCAGTGCACTGTCAACACCGTGTATGGTGAGGATGGTGTTCTGCTGACCTCGACTGCGGATGTTGTGGATCGGTGGAGGGAATACTTCGAAGACCTCCTCAATCCCACCAACACGTCTTCCTATGAGGAAGCAGTGCCTGGGGAATCTGTGGTGGGCTCTCCTATTGCTGGGGCTGAGGTTGCTGAGGTAGTTAAAAAGCTCCTCAGTGGCAAGGCCCCGGGGGTGGATGAGATCCGCCCGGAGTTCCTTAAGGCTCTGGATGCTGTGGGGCTGTCTTGGTTGACAAGACTCTGCAGCATCGCATGGACATTGGGGGCGGTACCTTTGGATTGGCAGACCGGGGTGGTGGTTCCTCTCTTTAAGAAGGGGAACCGGAGGGTGTGTTCTAACTATCGTGGGATCACACTCCTCAGCCTTCCCGGTAAGGTCTATTCAGGTGTGCTGGAGAGGAGGCTACGCCGGATAGTTGAACCTCGGATTCAGGAGGAACAGTGTGGTTTTGGTCCTGGTGGTGGAACTGTGGACCAGCTCTATACTCGCGGCAGGATCCTTGAGGGTGCATGGGAGTTTGCCCAACCAGTCTACATGTGTTTTGTGGACTTGGAGAAGGCATTGGACCGTGTCCCTCGGGAAGTCCTGTGGGGAGTGCTCAGAGAGTATGGGGTATCGGACTGTCTGATTGTGGCGGTCCGCTCCCTGTATGATAAGTGTCAGAGCTTGGTCCGCATTGCCGGCAGTAAGTCGGACACGTTTCCAGTGAGGGTTGGACTCCGCCAAGGCTGCCCTTTGTCACCCATTCTGTTCTGAACTTTTATGGACAGAATTTCTAGGCACAGTCAAGGCGTTGAGGGGATCCGGTTTGGTGGCTGCAGGATTAGGTCTCTGCTTTTTGCAGATGATGTGGTCCTGATGGCTTCATCTGGCCAGGATCTTCAGCTCTCACTGGATCGGTTCGCAGCCGAGTGTGAAGCGACTGGGATGAGAATCAGCACCTCCAAGTCAGAGTCCATGGTTCTCGCCCGGAAAAGGGTGGAGTGCCATCTCCGGGTTGCGGAGGAGACCCTGCCCCAAGTGGAGGAGTTCAAGTACCTCGGAGTCTTGTTCACGAGTGAGGGAAGAGTGGATGGTGAGATGGACAGGCGGATCGGTGCGGCGTCTTCAGTAATGCGGACGCTGTATCGATCCGTTGTGGTGAAGAAGGAGCTGAGCCGGAAGGCAAAGCTCTCAATTTACCGGTCGATCTACGTTCCCATCCTCACCTATGGTCATGAGCTTTGGGTTATGACCGAAAGGACAAGATCACGGGTACAAGCGGCCCAAATGAGTTTACTCCGCCGGGTAGCGGGTCTCTCCCTTAGAGATAGGGTGAGAAGCTCTGTCATCCGGGAGGAGCTCAAAGTAAAGCCGCTGCTCCTCCACATGGAGAGGAGCCAGATGAGGTGGTTCGGGCATCTGGTCAGGATGCCACCCGAAAACCTCCCTAGGGAGGTGTTTAGGGCACGTCTGACCGGTAGGAGGCCACGGGGAAGACCCAGGACACGTTGGGTAGACTATGTCTCCCGGCTGGCCTGGGAACGCCTCGGGATCCCCCGGGAAGAGCTGGACGAAGTGGCTGGGGAGAGGGAAGTCTGGGCTTCCCTGCTTAGGCTGCTGCCCCCGCGACCCGACCTCGGATAAGCGGAAGAAGATGGATGGATGGATGGATAGCATTTATAATGTTGTCTTACATTGACAATGCTGCTCTGCTCTCTCTGCAGGCTCCTGGTCCGGGTCCTCTACAACACCATGCACTTCTCCCCTCCAAGACTAGCCACTTACTGGGCCAAAGTAGAAGCTCAGAGGGGCCACAGAAGAATGTGCTGCCGCAGCTTCAAGCTCTCCATGACGGAGTGTGGTGATGACCAGCACACCTTGGAGTGTGGTGATGACCAGCACACCTTGGAGTGTGATGATGACCAGCACACCTTGGATCACAGCACACAGTCGGTCATCTTCTGACCTTTGAGAAGTTCAAATGAAAAGGTGCAAAACTCTTTTTTTTTTTTGTGGTCTATTTATGCTACTTCCTGGTTTGTGGTGTACAAATGAGTTTGTGTCCCCTTTCTGTCCTCACAGCTGCCAACACCAAGTGAAGTGTTGGAGTTCACCGCTGTATTTATATCTCTACTTTACTCAAGTCCTGGAAACATTCCAGGACACAAGCTGTCAGGTCTGGGGATGTTACACTCCAAAATGCTGTCAGGTGTGGGGTGTTACACTCCAAAATGCTGTCAGGTGTGGGGTGTTACACTCCAAAATGCTGTCAGAAATAACAGACAGACAGGGCTTTGCTGTCCGTAACACACACACACACACACACTGCAAAATGAGCTAACGTTACGCTAAAAGCGAATTAGCCTTCACCTCAAGCCAGGACTGCGAGCGAGCTGAGCTGCCTTTTATATTTCTAGAAGGTCAACGGGCTCATAGTGATGTCACTAGTAGTTGAATGGGAGGTGTTTATTATCATTTGGGGAGAGTCTGCTGCCTGATGCTTACCTGCTAAACGCTAAGCACTGACTACATGCGCTCTGAATATGCACTGCTGATTGGCTGTTACCGCTCTGTTTGTAACCAATCAGATGGTTGTGTGGGTGGGACAATGCTGCGTGTGTACCAATCAGATGGTTGTGTGGGTGGGACAATGCTGGGTGCTGTGTAGAGGACTGACAGAGGCAGAAGGGGCTACTTAATATGTTCGTGTGGAAACTCGTTCGGTACACCTCCGAACCGAACCGAAACCCCCTTACCGAAACTTTTCAGTACAAATACACGTACCGTTACACCCCTACAAAGCAGACTGTATCAGTTATTGTCCGCCATGTATGTCACGGACTCAACGTCTAGGTCCAGAGTATATAAAGTCAGCAAAAAGGAATAGACGATGAAGGTGAAGGCAAAAGAGTGAGGAGTGTCCTGACCACATATCTACATCCCTAGATTGATTGTTGTCAAATGTTCTTGATCACATTGTTTACATGTTTAATAAAGATGTGATTAATGTATGATGTCTCAGGTGTGAGTCACTACCATAGGGCCCCACAGCACACTGGATTCCAGGTCATTGAAATAGCACAACACTGGATATTGTTCAGATAAGTTACATTTAACAACTTGCACACAAAGCAACACTGGAGGTGACTATGACGTGTGCATAGGTCATGTTGAAGGAGTGGAGGGGGTCTTAAACAACCATTGTGTGTGTGTGTGGACAAGGATAAGGTTAGGTGAGCTACGGTGTGCAGTGAAGCATGTTTAGCTATTCCTCGTCCTGCAGTGATAATGATACTTGCAAGAAACTTACTTTATTTGTTGCCATGGAGGCCAGGATTAGTGATTTAGAAGTAGTTAAAACACTGTGGATGGATGTTAGCCGCTAGCTAGCGAGCCATGTCTTAAAGCAGCTCTTCCTGAGGGTGTTTCAGTGTTTGTCGCTGATCTAGTGACACATGCAGATAATATAATTATAATGGGGGATCACATCTTTATCTTTACTTTTTACACCAAAATGCGTCCATTCTCCCTTTTCTGTCTACACACTGTGTCTGCTTGTAAGTACTCTGTGTGTGTGCCCTGCCCAACATGCTCCTCTGCTCCTAAAACCAGCAATGTCACCACGTGGCGATGACTGGGGGTTGGGGGGGCGGCGGACTGGTACTTTTCAGAGGCGGTATAGTACCGAATATGATTCATTAGTATCGCGGTACCCTACGGTATACCTTACAACCCTACACTGAATACATCTGAATGGTTGAAGATGGAAGGTTCTGGTGGAAAAGAAACCTTCTTGCCTGGATGAGGCTGGATGTCGTGTGTGCACAACATCATTAATAAGCAGATATTAACAGTAAATGAACAAATAGATGAATAATCCATGTTTACAGTTTGTCCCTCATAATGTGTACAAAATAATAGGTGTATAAATGACACAATATGTTACTGCATAGACTAATTAGGAGTCTTTGTTTGTTTACTTACTACTAAAAGACAAGTTGTCTAGTATGTTGACTATTTTATTGAAGGACTAAATGACAATAATAAACATATGTTTCATGTACACTAACATTTGTTGTTACAATAATGACATTTTTTTGTGTCCTCTTTATTTAGAAAAGTATCACGTAGATCATAATATACGTTTAAAAAAAATGAAAGATGTGATGCCAAAAAATATCGATGTAATGATAGTAGTATCGACTCGATACACTCCTGTACTTGGTATCATTACAGTGGATGTCAGGTGTAGATCCACTCATGGCATTTGTTTACATTGTGACGCCGGTGAGCTATTGTATCCTCCTACGCTGTGTAGTGAAGCATGTTTAGCTATTCCTCCTCCTCCAGTGATAATGATACCTGTAAGAAACTTACTTTATTTGTCGCCATGGAGACAAACATTAATAATAATAATAATGACATTTTTTGTGGTCCCCTTTATTTAGAAAAGTATCATAATATACGTTTTATAAACACGAAAGATTTTGTGATGCCAAAAAATATCGACGCAATCATAGCAGTATCGACTCGATACACTCCTGTACTTGGTATCATTACAGTGGATGTCAGGTGTAGATCCACCCATGGCATTTGTTTACATTGTGATGCCGGTGAGCTATTGTATCCTCCTACGCTGTGTAGTGAAGCATGTTTAGCTATTCCTCCTCCTCCAGTGATAATGGTACTTGTAAGAAACTTACTTTATTTGTCGCCATGGAGACAAGCATTAATAATAATAATAATGACATTTTTTGTGGTCCCCTTTATTTAGAAAAGTATCAGAAAGTATCGTAATATACGTTTTATAAAATGAAAGATTTTGTGATGCCAAAAAATATCGAGGCAATCATAGTAGTATCGACTCGATACACTCCTGTACTTGGTATCATTACAGTGGATGTCAGGTGTAGATCCACCCATGGCATTTGTTTACATTGTGACGGTGGTGAGCTATTGTATCCTCCTACGCTGTGTAGTGAAGCATGTTTGGCTATTCCTCCTCCTCCAGTGATAAAGATACTTGTAAGAAACGTACTTTATTTGTCGCCATGGAGACAAGCATTAATAATAATAATAATGACATTTTTTGTGGTCCCCTTTATTTAGAAAAGTATCATAATATACGTTTTATAAAAACGAAAGATTTTGTGATGCCAAAAAATATTGACGCAATCATAGCAGTATCGACTCGATACACTCCTGTACTTGGTATCATTACAGTGGATGTCAGGTGTAGATCCACCCATGGCATTTGTTTACATTGTGATGCCGGTGAGCTATTGTATCCTCCTACGCTGTGTAGTGAAGCATGTTTGGCTATTCCTCCTCCTCCAGTGATAATGTTCTTGTAAGAAACTTACTTTATTTGTCGCCATGGAGACAAGCATTAATAATAATAATAATGACATTTTTTGTGGTCGCCTTTATTTGTAAAAGTATCTAAATACATGTTGGTACCGGTACCAACATATAGGTACTATGTTGGTACCGGTACCAACATATAGTTACTATGTTGACCACACCAGTTCCGTGTTTGTTGGGTCATTCAAATACAAAAAGTCAAAAAGTTGCTGGTCCAGTTCGGTTCAAAGAAAAATAAAATGTGTGGGACTCTGACATGTTTCCAGAAGATTCTCCCAAACTCTGGACTGAACTTTGAGTCCATGGTCCTTAAAGCCAGCAGAGCTGCAGTGACTGACACTACTAATACACCCAAATGAAATCCCGGTCTGGTTCTCAGGATTATACTAAATAAGACTTAGTGTAAAAAAAAACCCTGAGCAGGTTTGAGCGTGTGCTTGTTCCAAGTCTGCAGATCTACTTCCTGTTAGGCGTGCCGCTCTGCTTTCACTTCCTCTTGCACGCTGGCTGCACAACAGCAGTCGTCTGCGTGCGTCCACCTTCTCCGCTCGTGCATCTGGCGAGGACATGATCGATGAGCTGGAGACTTTGGGGTAAGTTTCTGGGATTCTCACCCGCCGGCCGTCATGTCGCCGTTTAAAGCGGGGAAAAAGAGGCAGTTTTAAATCAGGTGTTGGGGTCGGCAAAGGTAAACAAATGACGGTCCGAACTACCTTTTAAACAGGACAGGAAGCAAGGAATCAAACAGGGACCGCCCCCATTTATTTATTTGGCCACTCCCTGATTACATAGCTGAAGCTGCTTCTAAGGGGAGGGGTCACATTATGCAGCGGCCCAGCACTGGGTCATAAACAGTTCAAACTAAATGTGCTTGGAGCGGTGTCAGGTTTGCCCCCTCTCTGCTCATCCGCCTCATTGTCATTTCTGTATTGTTTTTTATTTTCGCTAACTGCTTATTTGCTATCACTTTTACCATCATATATGTCGTATTTGCTGATATTGCTCTATTGTTGTTGTTGTTGTTGTTGTGTTTGCTGTTGTTGTTTTTGTCTCTCTGTCTAATCCCCCTCTTGTCCCCACAATTCCCCCCTCTGTCTTCCTTTTTTCTCTCTTTCTATCCCCTCCTGCTCCGGCCCGGCTGCACCAAATGATAACATAAATACATTTAATAAAGTCAAATACAAATAAGGCAACAAGAGAAGTATCCTACACTTCTCTTTTGTAAAGTAAATCTGAACAGCCGATATGGGCATCTACATCTACTATATGATTTGTCTGAGAAGCTGGACAGGACAAAAAAAAAAAAAAAAAAGTTAGCTCATGAGGAGAGCGCGTGGAACTGCACCCTCGTACTTGGTCACCCCACGCCCCCATTTATTTGGCCACGCCCTGATTACTTAGCTGAAGCTGCTTCTAAGGGGAGGGGTCACATTATGCAGCAGCCCAGCACTGGGTCATAAACTGTTCAAACTAAATGTGCTTGGAGCGGTGTCAGGTTTGCCCCATCTCTGCTCGTCCGCCCTATCTATAAAAAACAATAACACAAAATAAATGCATTATTAGATGTGATATTTGTCTCCTAAACCTGTCCTTACTTTACTGAAGGTGGTACCATTCAGACCTGTCCTTACTTTACTGAAGGTGGTACCATTCAGAACTGTCCTTACTCTTACTGAAGGTGGTACCATTCAGAACTGTCCTTACTCTTACTGAAGGTGGTACCATTCAGAACTGTCCTTACTTTACTGAAGGTGGTACCATTCAGACCTGTCCTTACTTTACTGAAGGTGGTACCATTCAGACCTGTCCTTACTCTTACTGAAGGTGGTACCATTCAGAACTGTCCTTACTCTTACTGAAGGTGGTACCATTCAGAACTGTCCTTACTCTTACTGAAGGTGGTACCATTCAGACCTGTCCTTACTCTTACTGAAGGTGGTACCATTCAGACCTGTCCTTACTCTTACTGAAGGTGGTACCATTCAGAACTGTCCTTACTTTACTGAAGGTGGTACCATTCAGACCTGTCCTTACTTTACTGAAGGTGGTACCATTCAGAACTGTCCTTACTCTTACTGAAGGTGGTACCATTCAGAACTGTCCTTACTCTTACTGAAGGTGGTACCATTCAGACCTGTCCTTACTTTACTGAAGGTGGTACCATTCAGACCTGTCCTTACTCTTACTGAAGGTGGTACCATTCAGACCTGTCCTTACTCTTACTGAAGGTGGTACCATTCAGAACTGTCCTTACTTTACTGAAGGTGGTACCATTCAGAACTGTCCTTACTCTTACTGAAGGTGGTACCATTCAGAACTGTCCTTACTTTACTGAAGGTGGTACCATTCAGAACTGTCCTTACTCTTACTGAAGGTGGTACCATTCAGAACTGTCCTTACTCTTACTGAAGGTGGTACCATTCAGAACTGTCCTTACTTTACTGAAGGTGGTACCATTCAGACCTGTCCTTACTTTACTGAAGGTGGTACCATTCAGAACTGTCCTTACTCTTACTGAAGGTGGTACCATTCAGAACTGTCCCGTCACGCTGCTGAGGCTCTCCTGTTGTCCAACGGAGGTGATGGAAGTTACCTGCTGAGGAACAGCAATGAAGGTCCAGGACATTTTGCCTTGTCCGTCAGGTAAGTCCTTGTCTCCTCACCAAGTGAAGAAGTGGTAGGTGGAAGAAGTGGTAGGTGGAAGAAGTGGTATGTGGTCCTGGCTGCAAAGACCAAGGTCGCCCTCCTCCTCCATCTAGTACTACTTTCATATTCCTTCAAAGGTCTAGTAAGTTGAAATGTTCCGGCAGGGCGAAGGACTCGGTGAAGCATTACCAGGTGAGGCGCAGAGACCACACCTACGTCTTCGGCTTCACTACTTTTGCAACGCTTGAGAACTTCATCCACCACTTTGCCAACCAGCCGCTGGTGGGAAGTGAAACTGGTAAATATGCCAACACTTTATTATTATTATTATTTCTTTATACCTTTTTGAGGACCTGAACACGTATGACAAGTCACCAAATGTTGAGTATTAGGTGTGGCAAACACAATTGTATTTTTCGGGTTCCTGACTACGAATGTTTAAAATTGGCTTTTTAGCGCCACTTTAAAAATGAGTAAATATTAGCCCCTCCCACCAGTTTCACATATCAAAATAAAAATCCCTGAACACGTCTAATTTGTTGTTATTTTTCTCCGTGTTTCGGTGCCTTTCTGAGGACCTTAACATGTACGAAAAGTCACCAAATGTTGAAGGTGCTTTAGGTATGGCAAAAGGTTGAATTTTTTTTTTTAATTGGCTTTTAGCGCCACTTTAACAATGACTAAAAATTAGCCCCTCCCACCAGTTTCACATATCAACACCGTGTTTCGGTGCTTTTTTGAGGACCTTAAAATGTATGAAAAGTCACCAAATGTTGACGGTGCTTTAGGTATGGCAAAATATGTTATATTTTGGGGGGCACGAAAACAACTCTTAAAAATTGTCTTTTTAGCGCCACCTTAAAAATGATTACAAAATGAGCTCCTCCCACCAGTTTCACATATCAACATAAAAATTGCTGAACACGTCTAATTTGTTGTTATTTTCCCCGTGTTTTGACACCTTTTTGAGGACCTTTACACGTATGAAAAGTCACCAAATGTTGAAGGTGCTTTAGGTATGGCAAAGAAACATTTATTTTGGGGGTCCTGAAATCGCTGGAAACGCCTAATTTGTTATATTTTTGTGTTTTGACAACTTTTTGAGGACCTTGACATGCATAAAAAGTCCCCAAATGTTGCACCCGCATTAGGTATGGCAAAAGATTTATCTTTTTTGGTACGGAAAACGCATTTTTAAAATTGGCTTTTAGCGCCACCTTAAAAATGAGTAAAAATGAGCTCCTCCCACCAGTTTCACATATCAACACCAAAATTGCTGAACACGTCTAATTTGTTGTTATTTTCCCCCCGTGTTTTGACGCCTTTTTGAGGACCTTAACATGTGCAAAAAGTCACCAAATTTTGAAGGTGCTTTAGGTATGGCAAAAGATTAAAAAAAATTTTAATTAGCTTTTAGCGCCACCTTAAAATTGAGTAAAAATGAGCTCCTCCCACCAGTTTCACATATCAACACCAAAATTGCTGAACACGTCTAATTTGTTGTTATTTTTCTCCGTGTTTCGGCACCTTTTTGAGGACCTTAACATGTACGAAAAGTCACCAAATTTTGCAGGTGTTAGGTATGGCAAAATATTTAATTTTTTTTTGGTACGGAAAACAAATTTTAAAAATTGGCTTTTAGCGCCACTTTAAAAATGAGTAAAAATGAGCTCCTCCCACCAGTTTCACATATCAACATAAAAATTGCTGAACACGTCTAATTTGTTGTTATTTTTCTCCGTGTTTCGGCGCCTTTTTGAGGATTTTAAAATGTACAAAAAGTCACCAAATGTTGAAGGTGCTTTAGGTATGGCAAACAAAATTGTATTTTGGGGGTCCTGAAAACACATTTTTAAAATTGGCTTTTAGCGCCACCTTAAAAATGAGTAAAAATGAGCTCCTCCCACCAGTTTCACATATCAACACCAAAATTGCTGAACACATCTAATTTGTTGTTATTTTTCTCGTGTTTTGACGCCTTTTTGAGGACCTTAACATGTGCAAAAAGTCACCAAATTTTGAAGGTGCTTTAGGTATGGCAAAAGATTAAAAAAAAATGTTAATTAGCTTTTAGCGCCACCTTAAAAATGAGTAAAAATGAGCCCCTCCCACCAGTTTCACATATCAACACCAAAATTGCTGAACACGTCTAATTTGTTGTTATTTTTCTCCGTGTTTCGGCACCTTTTTGAGGGCCTTAACATGTACGAAAAGTCACCAAATGTTGAAGGTGCTTTAGGTATGGCTAAAGATTAAAACATTTTTTTTAATTAGCTTTTAGCGCCACCTTAAAAATGAGTAAAACATTTGCCCCTCCCACCAGTTTCACATATCAACACCAAAATTGCTGAACACGTCTAATTTGTTGTTATTTTCCTCCGTGTTTTGACACATTTTTGAGGACCTTAACATGTACAAAAAGTCACCAAGTTTTGCAGGCGTTAGGTATGGCAAAAGATTTAATTTTTTTTTGGTACGGAAAACAAATTTTAAAAATTGGCTTTTAGCGCCACTTTAAAAATGAGTAAAAATGAGCTCCTCCCACCAGTTTCACATATCAACATAAAAATTGCTGAATGCGTCTCTTTAGTTGTATTTTTCTCCGTGTTTTGAAGCCTTTTTGAGGGCCTTAACATGTAAGGAAAGTCACCAAATGTTGCAGGTGTTAGGTATGGCAAAATATTTAATTTTTTTTGGTACGGAAAACACATTTTAAAAATTGGCTTTTAGCGCCACTTTAAAAATGAGTAAAAATGAGCTCCTCCCACCAGTTTCACATATCAACATAAAAATTGCTGAATACGTCTAATTTGTTGTTATTTTTCTCCGTGTTTCGGCACCTTTTTGAGGGCCTTAACATGTACGAAAAGTCACCAAATGTTGAAGGTGCTTTAGGTATGGCAAACAAAATTGTATTTTGCGGGTCCCGAAAACACATTTTTAAAATTAGCTTTTAGCGCCACCTTAAAAATGAGTAAAAATGAGCTCCTCCCACCAGTTTCACATAGCGACATAAAAATTGCTGAACACATCTAATTTGTTGTTATTTTTTGACACATTTTTGAGGAATTTAACATGTACGAAAGGTCTCCAAATGTTGCAGGCACTTTAGGTATGGCAAAAGATTAAATTTTTTTTGGTCCCGAAAACTAATTTTAAAAAATTGGCTTTTTAGCGGCACTTTAAAAATGAGTAAAAATGAGCTCCTCCCCCCAGTTTTACATATCAACACCAAAATCACTGAACACATCTTAGTTGTTGTTATTTTCCTCTGTGTTTTGACACATTTTTGAGGACCTTAACATGTACGAAAAGTCACCATATTTTGCAGGTGTTAGGTATGGCAAAAGATTTAATTTTTTTTGGTACGGAAAACAAATTTTTTAAATTGGCTTTTTAGCACCGACCTTAAAAATGAGTAAAAATGAGCTCCTCCCACCAGTTTCACATATCGACATAAAAATTGCTGAACACGTCTAATTTGTTGTTATTTTTCTCCGTGCTTCGGCGCCTTTTTGAGGACTTTAACATGTGCAAAAAGTCACCAAATTTTGCAGGCACTTTAGGTATGGCAAAATATATATATATTTTTTTTTGGTAAGGGAAATTAATTTTTTATAATTTGGCTTTTAGCACCAACCCTAAAAATGAGTAAAAATGAGCTCCTCCCACCAGTTTCACATATCAACACCAAAATTGCTGAACACGTCTAATTTCTTGTTATTTTTCTCCGCGTTTCGACGCCTTTTTGAGGACCTTAAAATGTACGAAAAGTCACCAAATGTTGAAGGTGTTAGGTATGGCAAACAAAATTGTATTTTGCGGGTCCCGAAAACACATTTTTAAAATTGGCTTTTAGCGCCACCTTAAAAATGAGTAAAAATGAGCTCCTCCCACCAGTTTCACATATCAACACCAAAATTACTGAACACGTCTAATTTGTTGTTATTTTTCTCCGTGTTTCGGCACCTTTTTGAGGACTTTAACATGTGCAAAAAGTCACCAAATCTTGCAGGCACTTTAGGTATGGCAAAATATATATATGTTTTTTTTTGGTACGGAAAATGAATTTTTTTATAATTTGGCTTTTAGCACCAAACCTAAAAATGAGTAAAAATGAGCTCCTCCCACCAGTTTCACATATCAACACCAAAATTGCTGAACACGTCTAATTTGTTGTTATTTTCCTCCGCGTTTTGACACATTTTTGAGGACCTTAACATGTACGAAAAGTCACCAAATTTTGCAGGCGTTAGGTATAGCAAAAGATTAAATTTTTTTTTGGTACAGAAAACAAATTTTAAAAATGGGCTTTTAGCGCCACTTTAAAAATGAGTAAAAATGAGCTCCTCCCACCAGTTTCACATATCAACACCAAAATTGCTGAACACGTCTAATTTGTTGTTATTGTCCCCCGTGTTTTGACACCTTTTTGAGGACCTTTACACGTATGAAAAGTCACCAAATGTTGAAGGTGCTTTAGGTATGGCAAAGAAACATTTATTTTGGGGGTCCTGAAATCGCTGGAAACGCCTAATTTGTTATATTTTTGTGTTTTGACACCTTTTTGAGGACCTTGACATGCATAAAAAGTCCCCAAATGTTGCACTCGCATTAGGTATGGCAAAAGATTTATTTTTTTTGGTACGGAAAACGCATTTTTAAAATTGGCTTTTAGCGCCACCTTAAAAATGAGTAAAAATTAGCTCCTCCCACCAGTTTCACATATCAACACCAACATCGCTGAATGCGTCTCTTTAGTTATATTTTTCTCTGTGTTTTTGCACCTTTTTGAGGACCTTAACATGTAAGAAAAGTCACCAAATGTTGAAAGTGCTTTAGGTATGGCAAAAGATGAAATGTTTTTTGGTAAGGAAAATGCATTTTTAAATTTGGCTTTTGGCGCCACTTTAAAAATGAGTAAAAATGAGCTCCTCCCACCAGTTTCACATATCAACACCAAAATCCCTGAACACGTCTAATTTGTTGTTATTTTTTTATCGTGTTTCGGCGCCTTTTTGAGGACCTTAACATGTACGAAAAGTCACCAAATGTTGAAGGTGCTTTAGGTATGGCTAAAGATAAAAAAAAATTTTTTAATTGGCTTTTAGCGCCACCTTAAAAATGAGTAAAATATTTGCCCCTCCCACCAGTTTCACATATCAACACTAAAATTGCTGAACACGTCTAATTTGTTGTTATTTTTCTCCGTGTTTCGGCACATTTTTGAGGACCTTAACATGTACGAAAAGTCACCAAATTTTGCAGGTGTTAGGTATGGCAAAAGATTTAATTTTTTTTGGTACGGAAAACAAATTTTTTAAATGGGCTTTTAGCGCCACTTTAAAAATGAGTAAAAATGAGCTCCTCCCACCAGTTTCACATATCAACACCAAAATTGCTGAACACGTCTAATTTGTTGTTATTTTTCTCGTGTTTTGACGCCATTTTGAGGACCTTAACATGTGCAAAAAGTCACCAAATTTTGCAGGCACTTTAGGTATGGCAAAATATATATATATATTTTTTGGTATGGAAAATTAATTTTTTATAATTTGGCTTTTAGCACCAACCCTAAAAATGAGTAAAAATGAGCTCCTCCCACCAGTTTCACATATCGACATAAAAATTGCTGAACACGTCTAATTTGTTGTTATTTTTCTCCGCATTTTGGCGGCTTTTTGAGGACTTTAACATGTGCAAAAAGTCACCAAATTCTGCAGGTGCATTAGGTATGGTAAAAGATTTTTATAATTTTTGGTCCCAAAAAAAAGGGTTTTTCCTTGCCCGGTTTAGATCAGGTGATGTTGATGTAAGTTTGTGAAATCCTTTGAAGACATTTGTGATCATCCTCTTTGATTGGTGGATTGACGATGGAAACAAAATGCTGTGAAACTGAAGAACAGACAACTGCTTTGTGGACTTACCTGCAGAAAGTAGGACTGCATCGCTGTGTGCCAACAACTGGAGAGCTGGACGACATTCAAGTGTCTTTACTTCATCTGACATGATAAAAAAAAACAAATAATTTACAAGACGCTTCAGGAGTCTCAACAACACCCGAAAATGGCAAAAAATGTTTATTCTTTAGAAAACTTGTTTTCGCTAAAATGTCGTAAGGGAGGATCCTTACACAACAATTTTAAGAACGGTCTTGCTTCAGCAGCACAATACTGGTGCTGTAGTTGTAGGAGATGTCTCAAAACCTCATCAGGAGTCTCGACAACACCCGAAAATGACAGAAAATGTATATTTTTTGAAAACTTTTTTCCGCTAAAGAGACGTAAGAGGGGACCCTTACACAAAAGCTAAAAAAAAAAATGTCTTGCTTCAGCAGCACAATACTGGTCCTGTAGTTGTAGGAGTTGTCTCAAAACCTCATCAGGAGTCTCGACAACACCCGAAAATGGCAGAAAATTTATATTTTTGGAAAAACTTTTTTTTGCTAAAATGTCATAAGGGGGGACCCTTACACAACAATTTTAAGAACAATCTTGCTTTAACAGCACAATACTGGTCCTGTAGTTGTAGGAGTTGTCGCAAAACCTCATCAGGAGTCTCGACAACACCCGAAAATGGCAGAAAATGCATATTTTTGGAAAACCTTTTTTCCGCTAAAATGTCATAAGGGGGGACCCTTACACAACAATTTTAAGAACGGTCTTGCTTCAACAGCACAATACTGGTGCTGTAGTTGTAGGAGATGTCTCAAAACCTCACCAGGAGTCCCGACAACACCCGAAAATGGCAGAAAAGTTATATTTTTCGTAAAACTTGTTTTCGCTAAAATGTCGTAAAGGAGGACCCTTACACAAACATTTTTAGAATGGTCTTGCTTCAACAGCACAATACTGGTGCTGTAGTTGTAGGAGTTGTCTCAAAACCTCATCAGGAGTCTCGACAACACCCGAAAATGGCAGAAAATGCATATTTTTCATAAACATTTTTCCGCTAAAGAGTTGTAAGGGGGGACCCTTGCACACAAAAAAGCAAAAAACGGACTTGCTTCAACAGCACAATACTGATCCTGCAGTTGTAGGAGATGTCTCAAAACCTCACCAGGAGTCTCAACAACACCCAAAAATGTATATTTTTCGAAAACTTTTTTCCGCTAAAATGTCGTAAGGGGGGACCCTTACACACAAATTTTAAGAATGCTCTTGCTTCAGCAGCACAATACAGGTCAAAACCTCATCAGGAGTCTCAACAACACCCGAAAATGGCAGAAAATTTATATTTTTAAAAAACTTTTTTTCCGCTAAAGAGTTGTAAGTGGGGAGGGACCCTAACACAAAAGCTAAAAAAAAAGGCTGTCTTCCTTTTCATTTTATTCTGAAAGGATCCCCGTATAGCGGCTAGATTGGCATCCTGTGACGTTATTGTCATGATAGTTTGGTCACATCTCCTTCATTTAGTGTTCATTTCTCTCGTCTTAGTTGGGGACACTCATTGTTGGCACCTGCCTCTGCTTCGCTCACCTGCTCCTGATCACTAATCAAAGAGCTATCCATACGTTCCCTGTTCTCCACTCAGTCTGCCAGTTCCGACACATCTTATATGTGCAGGAGTATTGCATACATCATAATAAAGTATTGCATACATCATAATAAAGTATTGCATACATCATAATAAAGTATTGCATACCTCATAATAAAGTGTTCACATGTTGAAGTACCCTTTACAAAGTTGAAATCCACCCCAAACGACCACTTAGTGGTTGCCAAAAAGTGTCATTCAAACAGTATCATTGTTTCTCTTCTTTGGACTGTGGTCAGGAACCCTGATGGTGCTGAAGAGTCCGTACCCCTGCAGGGTGGAAGAGCCGTCCATCTACGAGTCAGTGCTGGTGCACACCGCTCTGCAGACGGGCCGCACCGAACAGGACTTGGTAGCCAGCGCACCCTCGGTAGGAGAATTCCTGCTTCTGTTGCCAAAAAAAATGTAATCCCGACTAACTTGATCCAGGTGTGATGAACCCAGTTACACACTAGTACTAACAGTACACTAGTACTAATAGTACACTAGTACTAACAGTACACTAGTACTAATAGTACACTAGTACTACTGCTAATAGTTGGCAAACTACACTAATTCACACTCGGTGTCAATTGTTTTAGTTATATTGTAAAACTTAGAACTAAAATCCTCGAAACGGGACTTATAAACGTGTTAGCATATTTGCTAAAGCTAACGATGACGTAGAAAAATGCGTGAAAACACGCCCAAAAAACCTCCCACATGGGACGGTTTAGTCAGTATGAATTAGTTTTAGTTGTATTGTAAAACTTACAAACTAAAATCCTCAAAACGAAACGTCTAAACGTGTTAGCATATTTGCTAAAGCTAACGACATAGAAAAATGCCTAAAAACACGCCCAGAAAACTTACCACATGGGACGGTTTAGTCAGTATGAATTTGTTTTAGTTGTATTGTAAAACTTACAAACTAAAATCCTCAAAACGAAACCTTTAAACGTGTTAGCATATTTGCTAAAGCTAACGACATAGAAAAATGCCTGAAAACACGCCCAAAAAAACTTCCCACGTGGGGCGGTTTAGTCAGTATGAATTTGTTTTAGTTATATTGTAAAACTTAGAACTAAAATCCTCGAAACGGGACTTTTAAATGTGTTAGCGTATTTGCTAAAGCTAACCATGACATAGAAAAATGCATGAAAACACGCCCAAAAACCTCCCGCATGGGACGGTTTAGTCAGCATGAATTTGTTTTAGTTATATTGTAAAACTTACAAACTAAAATCCTCGAAACAGGACTTCTAAACATGTTAGCATATTTGCTAAAGCTAACGACAATGTAAAAATATGCATGAAAACACGCCCAGAAAACTCCCACGACTGACGGTTTAGTCAGCATGAATTTGTTGTAGTTATATTGTAAAACTTACAAAGTAAAATCCTCTCGAGCAAAAACACTACGGACGAAACGGGGACTTGTACTTCCGGTTCAAGGCTCAAAACAGGAAATACATTTTCAGCCCGCAGCACTTGCAGTGAGCGAACAACAACAGACTTTTTTTCAACGTCTCTATCGGTGTTATATGAAAACTGTTATGGCCGTTTAGCAAAGAAAATCCATCAATTAGCCAGACCGTTTTGATAAGCCGCAGGGTGCAAAGCGTGGGGAAAAAAAGTAGCGTCTTATAGTCCGGAAAATACAGCATATATGTCAGTTTATTTGACGTGATACAAACTTTTATCTCAGCTGTTTGTCTATTCTGTGGAGGAAAGTAGTCAACTACAGAACTGGCACCCGGAGATGTTAAAAAAAAAAGTATTGATTTTGAATGGAGAATAGATTCTGAATCGAATCGTTACTTGCAAGAATCAAATCCAATTAAATGGTGTGGAGAGTCACAGCTCCACCAATATTGATAGAACTATTGGTGTCGATTATTTTACTACAGTATATATATTTGCAGTAATAGATCCATTAATTAGCCGCGCTGGTTTACAAGCCGCAGGGTTCCAAGCGTGGGAAAGCAGTCTGTAAAATACAGTACATATGTCAGTTATGTGGCTCATGAATAAAAAATGGTACAGTAAGTGAGTGTCAATGGTTGCATTTTTAGTTGGGCACAAAGGAAGGATACCTGCTGAAACAAGGGGCCATCGTGAAGGTATGGACTGTCCCTCATCCTCGCCTTACATGCTGTCAAGTCTTGGGAGTGACTTTATTTGTTTTCATTTCTCTGATCGCCATAATAAAAGCCTTTCTCACAGTGCATTAGGAAAGTATTCACAGCGTTGTTCCAAGATGGAATCCTTGTCCTCCAAATTCTACACACAATGACAATGTGAAACTGTTTATTTATTTATTTAAATGAAGAGCACCTCTCAAGCTCCGTCAGGTTGGTGTTGGTGTTCATCCCGGATGTCTCTGTACGTCGCTGCATTCATCTTTCCCTCTATCCTGACTGGTCTCCATGTTAATGTTGCTTAAAAGCATCCCCACACTATGATGCTGCCACCACCATGCGTCACTGCAGGGATGGTATCGGCCTGGTTTCCAACAAACATTCACGCCAAATACTTCAATGTTGTCTGGTCAGAACAGAGGATTTAGTTCTTGTGGTCTGAGAGTCTTTCAGGTGCATGTTGACTTACTTGTTAGTTTCTTGTGGTCTGAGAGTCTTTCAGGTGCATGTTGACTTACTTGTTAGTTTCTTGTGGTCTGAGAGTCTTTCAGGTGGATGTTGACTTACTTGTTAGTTTCTTGTGGTCTGAGAGTCTTTCAGGTGCATGTTGACTTACTTGTTAGTTTCTTGTGGTCTGAGAGTCTTTCAGGTGCATGTTGACTTACTTGTTAGTTCTTTGTGGTCTGAGAGTCTTTCAGGTGCATGTTGACTTACTTGTTAGTTTCTTGTGGTCTGAGAGTCTTTCAGGTGCATGTTGACTTACTTGTTAGTTCTTTGTGGTCTGAGAGTCTTTCAGGTGCATGTTGACTTACTTGTTAGTTCTTTGTGGTCTGAGAGTCTTTCAGGTGCATGTTGACTTACTTGTTAGTTTCTTGTGGTCTGAGAGTCTTTCAGGTGCATGTTGACTTACTTGTTAGTTTCTTGTGGTCTGAGAGTCTTTCAGGTGCATGTTGACTTACTTGTTAGTTTCTTGTGGTCTGAGAGTCTTTCAGGTGCATGTTGACTTACTTGTTAGTTTCTTGTGGTCTGAGAGTCTTTCAGGTGCATGTTGACTTACTTGTTAGTTTCTTGTGGTCTGAGAGTCTTTCAGGTGCATGTTGACTTACTTGTTAGTTCTTTGTGGTCTGAGAGTCTTTCAGGTGCATGTTGACTTACTTGTTAGTTTCTTGTGGTCTGAGAGTCTTTCAGGTGCATGTTGACTTACTTGTTAGTTCTTTGTGGTCTGAGAGTCTTTCAGGTGCATGTTGACTTACTTGTTAGTTCTTTGTGGTCTGAGAGTCTTTCAGGTGCATGTTGACTTACTTGTTAGTTTCTTGTGGTCTGAGAGTCTTTCAGGTGCATGTTGACTTACTTGTTAGTTTCTTGTGGTCTGAGAGTCTTTCAGGTGCATGTTGACTTACTTGTTAGTTTCTTGTGGTCTGAGAGTCTTTCAGGTGCATGTTGACTTACTTGTTAGTTTCTTGTGGTCTGAGAGTCTTTCAGGTGCATGTTGACTTACTTGTTAGTTTCTTGTGGTCTGAGAGTCTTTCAGGTGCATGTTGACTTACTTGTTAGTTTCTTGTGGTCTGAGAGTCTTTCAGGTGCATGTTGACTTACTTGTTAGTTTCTTGTGGTCTGAGAGTCTTTCAGGTGGATGTTGACTTACTTGTTAGTTTCTTGTGGTCTGAGAGTCTTTCAGGTGCATGTTGACTTACTTGTTAGTTTCTTGTGGTCTGAGAGTCTTTCAGGTGCATGTTGACTTACTTGTTAGTTTCTTGTGGTCTGAGAGTCTTTCAGGTGCATGTTGACTTACTTGTTAGTTTCTTGTGGTCTGAGAGTCTTTCAGGTGGATGTTGACTTACTTGTTAGTTTCTTGTGGTCTGAGAGTCTTTCAGGTGCATGTTGACTTACTTGTTAGTTTCTTGTGGTCTGAGAGTCTTTCAGGTGGATGTTGACTTACTTGTTAGTTTCTTGTGGTCTGAGAGTCTTTCAGGTGCATGTTGACTTACTTGTTAGTTTCTTGTGGTCTGAGAGTCTTTCAGGTGGATGTTGACTTACTTGTTAGTTTCTTGTGGTCTGAGAGTCTTTCAGGTGCATGTTGACTTACTTGTTAGTTTCTTGTGGTCTGAGAGTCTTTCAGGTGCATGTTGACTTACTTGTTAGTTTCTTGTGGTCTGAGAGTCTTTCAGGTGCATGTTGACTTACTTGTTAGTTTCTTGTGGTCTGAGAGTCTTTCAGGTGCATGTTGACTTACTTGTTAGTTTCTTGTGGTCTGAGAGTCTTTCAGGTGCATGTTGACTTACTTGTTAGTTTCTTGTGGTCTGAGAGTCTTTCAGGTGCATGTTGACTTACTTGTTAGTTTCTTGTGGTCTGAGAGTCTTTCAGGTGCATGTTGACTTACTTGTTAGTTTCTTGTGGTCTGAGAGTCTTTCAGGTGCATGTTGACTTACTTGTTAGTTTCTTGTGGTCTGAGAGTCTTTCAGGTGGATGTTGACTTACTTGTTAGTTTCTTGTGGTCTGAGAGTCTTTCAGGTGGATGTTGACTTACTTGTTAGTTTCTTGTGGTCTGAGAGTCTTTCAGGTGGATGTTGACTTACTTGTTAGTTTCTTGTGGTCTGAGAGTCTTTCAGGTGCATGTTGACTTACTTGTTAGTTTCTTGTGGTCTGAGAGTCTTTCAGGTGGATGTTGACTTACTTGTTAGTTTCTTGTGGTCTGAGAGTCTTTCAGGTGCATGTTGACTTACTTGTTAGTTTCTTGTGGTCTGAGAGTCTTTCAGGTGCATGTTGACTTACTTGTTAGTTTCTTGTGGTCTGAGAGTCTTTCAGGTGCATGTTGACTTACTTGTTAGTTTCTTGTGGTCTGAGAGTCTTTCAGGTGGATGTTGACTTACTTGTTAGTTTCTTGTGGTCTGAGAGTCTTTCAGGTGGATGTTGACTTACTTGTTAGTTTCTTGTGGTCTGAGAGTCTTTCAGGTGCATGTTGACTTACTTGTTAGTTTCTTGTGGTCTGAGAGTCTTTCAGGTGGATGTTGACTTACTTGTTAGTTTCTTGTGGTCTGAGAGTCTTTCAGGTGCATGTTGACTTACTTGTTAGTTTCTTGTGGTCTGAGAGTCTTTCAGGTGCATGTTGACTTACTTGTTAGTTCTTTGTGGTCTGAGAGTCTTTCAGGTGCATGTTGACTTACTTGTTAGTTCTTTGTGGTCTGAGAGTCTTTCAGGTGCATGTTGACTTACTTGTTAGTTTCTTGTGGTCTGAGAGTCTTTCAGGTGGATGTTGACTTACTTGTTAGTTCTTTGTGGTCTGAGAGTCTTTCAGGTGCATGTTGACTTACTTGTTAGTTTCTTGTGGTCTGAGAGTCTTTCAGGTGCATGTTGACTTACTTGTTAGTTCTTTGTGGTCTGAGAGTCTTTCAGGTGCATGTTGACTTACTTGTTAGTTTCTTGTGGTCTGAGAGTCTTTCAGGTGCATGTTGACTTACTTGTTAGTTTCTTGTGGTCTGAGAGTCTTTCAGGTGCATGTTGACTTACTTGTTAGTTTCTTGTGGTCTGAGAGTCTTTCAGGTGCATGTTGACTTACTTGTTAGTTTCTTGTGGTCTGAGAGTCTTTCAGGTGGATGTTGACTTACTTGTTAGTTTCTTGTGGTCTGAGAGTCTTTCAGGTGCATGTTGACTTACTTGTTAGTTTCTTGTGGTCTGAGAGTCTTTCAGGTGCATGTTGACTTACTTGTTAGTTTCTTGTGGTCTGAGAGTCTTTCAGGTGGATGTTGACTTACTTGTTAGTTTCTTGTGGTCTGAGAGTCTTTCAGGTGGATGTTGACTTACTTGTTAGTTTCTTGTGGTCTGAGAGTCTTTCAGGTGCATGTTGACTTACTTGTTAGTTTCTTGTGGTCTGAGAGTCTTTCAGGTGGATGTTGACTTACTTGTTAGTTTCTTGTGGTCTGAGAGTCTTTCAGGTGGATGTTGACTTACTTGTTAGTTTCTTGTGGTCTGAGAGTCTTTCAGGTGCATGTTGACTTACTTGTTAGTTTCTTGTGGTCTGAGAGTCTTTCAGGTGCATGTTGACTTACTTGTTAGTTTCTTGTGGTCTGAGAGTCTTTCAGGTGCATGTTGACTTACTTGTTAGTTTCTTGTGGTCTGAGAGTCTTTCAGGTGGATGTTGACTTACTTGTTAGTTTCTTGTGGTCTGAGAGTCTTTCAGGTGCATGTTGACTTACTTGTTAGTTTCTTGTGGTCTGAGAGTCTTTCAGGTGCATGTTGACTTACTTGTTAGTTTCTTGTGGTCTGAGAGTCTTTCAGGTGGATGTTGACTTACTTGTTAGTTTCTTGTGGTCTGAGAGTCTTTCAGGTGGATGTTGACTTACTTGTTAGTTTCTTGTGGTCTGAGAGTCTTTCAGGTGCATGTTGACTTACTTGTTAGTTTCTTGTGGTCTGAGAGTCTTTCAGGTGGATGTTGACTTACTTGTTAGTTTCTTGTGGTCTGAGAGTCTTTCAGGTGCATGTTGACTTACTTGTTAGTTTCTTGTGGTCTGAGAGTCTTTCAGGTGCATGTTGACTTACTTGTTAGTTTCTTGTGGTCTGAGAGTCTTTCAGGTGCATGTTGACTTACTTGTTAGTTTCTTGTGGTCTGAGAGTCTTTCAGGTGCATGTTGACTTACTTGTTAGTTTCTTGTGGTCTGAGAGTCTTTCAGGTGGATGTTGACTTACTTGTTAGTTTCTTGTGGTCTGAGAGTCTTTCAGGTGGATGTTGACTTACTTGTTAGTTTCTTGTGGTCTGAGAGTCTTTCAGGTGGATGTTGACTTACTTGTTAGTTTCTTGTGGTCTGAGAGTCTTTCAGGTGCATGTTGACTTACTTGTTAGTTTCTTGTGGTCTGAGAGTCTTTCAGGTGGATGTTGACTTACTTGTTAGTTTCTTGTGGTCTGAGAGTCTTTCAGGTGCATGTTGACTTACTTGTTAGTTTCTTGTGGTCTGAGAGTCTTTCAGGTGGATGTTGACTTACTTGTTAGTTTCTTGTGGTCTGAGAGTCTTTCAGGTGCATGTTGACTTACTTGTTAGTTTCTTGTGGTCTGAGAGTCTTTCAGGTGCATGTTGACTTACTTGTTAGTTTCTTGTGGTCTGAGAGTCTTTCAGGTGCATGTTGACTTACTTGTTAGTTTCTTGTGGTCTGAGAGTCTTTCAGGTGGATGTTGACTTACTTGTTAGTTTCTTGTGGTCTGAGAGTCTTTCAGGTGGATGTTGACTTACTTGTTAGTTTCTTGTGGTCTGAGAGTCTTTCAGGTGCATGTTGACTTACTTGTTAGTTTCTTGTGGTCTGAGAGTCTTTCAGGTGGATGTTGACTTACTTGTTAGTTTCTTGTGGTCTGAGAGTCTTTCAGGTGCATGTTGACTTACTTGTTAGTTTCTTGTGGTCTGAGAGTCTTTCAGGTGCATGTTGACTTACTTGTTAGTTCTTTGTGGTCTGAGAGTCTTTCAGGTGCATGTTGACTTACTTGTTAGTTCTTTGTGGTCTGAGAGTCTTTCAGGTGCATGTTGACTTACTTGTTAGTTTCTTGTGGTCTGAGAGTCTTTCAGGTGGATGTTGACTTACTTGTTAGTTCTTTGTGGTCTGAGAGTCTTTCAGGTGCATGTTGACTTACTTGTTAGTTCTTTGTGGTCTGAGAGTCTTTCAGGTGCATGTTGACTTACTTGTTAGTTTCTTGTGGTCTGAGAGTCTTTCAGGTGCATGTTGACTTACTTGTTAGTTTCTTGTGGTCTGAGAGTCTTTCAGGTGCATGTTGACTTACTTGTTAGTTTCTTGTGGTCTGAGAGTCTTTCAGGTGCATGTTGACTTACTTGTTAGTTTCTTGTGGTCTGAGAGTCTTTCAGGTGCATGTTGACTTACTTGTTAGTTTCTTGTGGTCTGAGAGTCTTTCAGGTGCATGTTGACTTACTTGTTAGTTTCTTGTGGTCTGAGAGTCTTTCAGGTGCATGTTGACTTACTTGTTAGTTTCTTGTGGTCTGAGAGTCTTTCAGGTGGATGTTGACTTACTTGTTAGTTTCTTGTGGTCTGAGAGTCTTTCAGGTGCATGTTGACTTACTTGTTAGTTTCTTGTGGTCTGAGAGTCTTTCAGGTGCATGTTGACTTACTTGTTAGTTTCTTGTGGTCTGAGAGTCTTTCAGGTGCATGTTGACTTACTTGTTAGTTTCTTGTGGTCTGAGAGTCTTTCAGGTGCATGTTGACTTACTTGTTAGTTTCTTGTGGTCTGAGAGTCTTTCAGGTGCATGTTGACTTACTTGTTAGTTTCTTGTGGTCTGAGAGTCTTTCAGGTGGATGTTGACTTACTTGTTAGTTCTTTGTGGTCTGAGAGTCTTTCAGGTGCATGTTGACTTACTTGTTAGTTTCTTGTGGTCTGAGAGTCTTTCAGGTGGATGTTGACTTACTTGTTAGTTTCTTGTGGTCTGAGAGTCTTTCAGGTGGATGTTGACTTACTTGTTAGTTTCTTGTGGTCTGAGAGTCTTTCAGGTGGATGTTGACTTACTTGTTAGTTTCTTGTGGTCTGAGAGTCTTTCAGGTGCATGTTGACTTACTTGTTAGTTTCTTGTGGTCTGAGAGTCTTTCAGGTGCATGTTGACTTACTTGTTAGTTTCTTGTGGTCTGAGAGTCTTTCAGGTGCATGTTGACTTACTTGTTAGTTTCTTGTGGTCTGAGAGTCTTTCAGGTGGATGTTGACTTACTTGTTAGTTTCTTGTGGTCTGAGAGTCTTTCAGGTGCATGTTGACTTACTTGTTAGTTTCTTGTGGTCTGAGAGTCTTTCAGGTGCATGTTGACTTACTTGTTAGTTTCTTGTGGTCTGAGAGTCTTTCAGGTGCATGTTGACTTACTTGTTAGTTTCTTGTGGTCTGAGAGTCTTTCAGGTGGATGTTGACTTACTTGTTAGTTTCTTGTGGTCTGAGAGTCTTTCAGGTGGATGTTGACTTACTTGTTAGTTTCTTGTGGTCTGAGAGTCTTTCAGGTGCATGTTGACTTACTTGTTAGTTTCTTGTGGTCTGAGAGTCTTTCAGGTGGATGTTGACTTACTTGTTAGTTTCTTGTGGTCTGAGAGTCTTTCAGGTGCATGTTGACTTACTTGTTAGTTTCTTGTGGTCTGAGAGTCTTTCAGGTGCATGTTGACTTACTTGTTAGTTCTTTGTGGTCTGAGAGTCTTTCAGGTGCATGTTGACTTACTTGTTAGTTCTTTGTGGTCTGAGAGTCTTTCAGGTGCATGTTGACTTACTTGTTAGTTTCTTGTGGTCTGAGAGTCTTTCAGGTGGATGTTGACTTACTTGTTAGTTCTTTGTGGTCTGAGAGTCTTTCAGGTGCATGTTGACTTACTTGTTAGTTCTTTGTGGTCTGAGAGTCTTTCAGGTGCATGTTGACTTACTTGTTAGTTTCTTGTGGTCTGAGAGTCTTTCAGGTGCATGTTGACTTACTTGTTAGTTTCTTGTGGTCTGAGAGTCTTTCAGGTGCATGTTGACTTACTTGTTAGTTTCTTGTGGTCTGAGAGTCTTTCAGGTGCATGTTGACTTACTTGTTAGTTTCTTGTGGTCTGAGAGTCTTTCAGGTGCATGTTGACTTACTTGTTAGTTTCTTGTGGTCTGAGAGTCTTTCAGGTGCATGTTGACTTACTTGTTAGTTTCTTGTGGTCTGAGAGTCTTTCAGGTGCATGTTGACTTACTTGTTAGTTTCTTGTGGTCTGAGAGTCTTTCAGGTGGATGTTGACTTACTTGTTAGTTTCTTGTGGTCTGAGAGTCTTTCAGGTGCATGTTGACTTACTTGTTAGTTTCTTGTGGTCTGAGAGTCTTTCAGGTGCATGTTGACTTACTTGTTAGTTTCTTGTGGTCTGAGAGTCTTTCAGGTGCATGTTGACTTACTTGTTAGTTTCTTGTGGTCTGAGAGTCTTTCAGGTGCATGTTGACTTACTTGTTAGTTTCTTGTGGTCTGAGAGTCTTTCAGGTGCATGTTGACTTACTTGTTAGTTTCTTGTGGTCTGAGAGTCTTTCAGGTGGATGTTGACTTACTTGTTAGTTCTTTGTGGTCTGAGAGTCTTTCAGGTGCATGTTGACTTACTTGTTAGTTTCTTGTGGTCTGAGAGTCTTTCAGGTGGATGTTGACTTACTTGTTAGTTCTTTGTGGTCTGAGAGTCTTTCAGGTGCATGTTGACTTACTTGTTAGTTCTTTGTGGTCTGAGAGTCTTTCAGGTGCATGTTGACTTACTTGTTAGTTTCTTGTGGTCTGAGAGTCTTTCAGGTGGATGTTGACTTACTTGTTAGTTTCTTGTGGTCTGAGAGTCTTTCAGGTGGATGTTGACTTACTTGTTAGTTTCTTGTGGTCTGAGAGTCTTTCAGGTGGATGTTGACTTACTTGTTAGTTTCTTGTGGTCTGAGAGTCTTTCAGGTGCATGTTGACTTACTTGTTAGTTTCTTGTGGTCTGAGAGTCTTTCAGGTGGATGTTGACTTACTTGTTTTGTTTACTAAGAGAGAGCTGGAGAGTTGCTGCAAAGAGGAACACTTGAAAGATGGGTGTGCCAAGTTTGTGGTATCATACTCAAGATGATTTGAGGCTGTAATTGCAGCCAGAGGTGCATCAACTAAGTATTGAGCAAAGGCTGTGAATACTTATGTACATGGTTTTATTTTATTTTAATTAATTTGCAAGATTTTTTAAACAAACTAATTCACATTGCTATTATGGGGTATTGTGTGTAGAATTTTGAGGGAAATAGTGAATGTATTCTATTGTACAGTAATGGAAACACCTAATTTGCAAACATTTAAAAAAAAAAAAAAAAATTCACATTGCTATTATGGGGTATTTTGTGTAGAATTTTGAGGACAAAATCAAATATTCTATTCTACAGTAATGGAAACACCTAATTTGCAATTTTTTTTAAAACTAACTAATTAAAATTGCTATTATGAGGTATTGTGTGTAGAATTTTGAGGACAAAAATTAATTTATTCTATTCTACAGTAATGGAAACACATAATTTGCTATTTTAAAAAAAACAACTAATCCACATTGCTATTATGGGGTATTGTGTGTAGAATTTTGAGGACAAAAGTGAATTTATTCTATTTTACAGTAATAGAAACACCTATTTTGATATATTTTTTAAACTAACCCACATTGCTATTATGGGGTATTGTGTGTAGAATTTTGAGGACAAAATCGAATATTCTATTCTACAGTAATGGAAACACCTAATTTGCAAAAAAAAATTTAAACGAACTAATCCACATTGCTATTATGGGGTATTGTGTGTAGAATTTTGAGGACACAATCGAAGATTCTATTCTACAGTAATGGAAACACCTGATTTGCAATTTTTTTTTAAGCTAACTAATTAAAATTGCTATTATGGGGTATTGTGTGTAGAATTTTGAGGACAAAAATTAATGTATTCTATTCTACAGTAATGGAAACACCTAATTTGCTATTTAAAAAAAAAAAAACTAATTCACATTGCTATTATGGGGTATTGTGTGTAGAATTTTGAGGACAAAAGTGAATTTATTCTATTCTACAGTAATGGAAACACCTAAGTTGCAAAATGTTTTAAACAAACTAATTCATATTGCTATTATGGGGTATTGTGTGTAGAATTTTGAGGACAAAATCAAATATTCTATTCTACAGTAATAGAAACACCTAATTTGCAAAAAAATATTTAAATGAACTAATCCACATTGCTATTATGGGGTATTGTGTGTAGAATTTTGAGGACACAATCGAAGATTCTATTCTACAGTAATGGAAACACCTAATTTGCAAATTTTTTAAAACAAACTAATTACAATTGCTATTATGGGGTATTGTGTGTAGAATTTTGAGGACAAAATCAAATATTCTATTTTACAGTAATGGAAACACCTATTTTGATTTTTTTTTAAACAAACTAATCCACATTGCTGTTATGGGGTATTGTGTGTAGAATTTTGAGGACAAAAGTGAATGTATTCTATTGTCCAGTAATGGAAAGAGTTAATTGAAGTCACTCCCACAACATTTGTCTCCTGTGCAGAATAATTGTAACGTTGTTGGTTAGCAGAACTGGAAGCAAAGATGGTTCACACTCAGCAGACATGAGCTGAAATACTTTAAAGACCAAACGGTGAGTCCAAGTCCTTGAACCTGATCCAACTTGAGTCGGGTGTGCTGGACCGTCTGCAGTCTCTGTGTTGCAGTCCCAGGACCCCATTCGGACCCTGGACCTGAAGGCGTGCTCTGCAGTCCAGTTTGATTATTCCCGGGAGAGAGTCAACTGTTTCTGGTAAACCTTTTTCATTTGCTAACTCCAACACCAAACACACCTTTAAGGTCACATTTACACAATTCCACATGTCCGGGGGGTCAATCAGCCATAATGAAACATCACTTACAGTACAATGTCTGCTCTCACTGAGTGTTGGCACGTTTTATTCCTGCAGAGATGAGTCCAACTTCTCAGTTTACGTCCTCATCATGTTACTATTTTGATCTGGGATCAACTCTCACAGGCTCCGAGGCGATAGAGCGGCTCAGCAGCCGATGATGTCACTGCATGAGCTCGCTACCTCCTCACATTAGCGCTCATAAGAACAATATCGCCAATATTCAGGTCACGACATCGTAAATGAAGTAATGTCGGCGCTTTTTTAAATGTATTTTATTGTGTTTTATGGTCAGAATATTATAAGCAGACTTTTATTGATGTTTATTTACCAGTTGGAGCGCATTAAAACCTCTAAAGTCTTAGTGGCCACATGCGTGGACAGCACCTTTTAGCTCTTATTTCCAAAATGGTGTACACTACTGAATTGGGGTCTTATGGCCACTTATGTGGACACTTATACTGCCATCTGGTGGTGGCAGAAGAGTATAACATACAATGGAATTTGGGGGGAAAAAAGTGTAAAAATAAGAATTAGCATGTCACTACACATGAAGTACACATTTGTGTACTTATGGACTAAGTACATCATATCAAAAGATGATTCTTAGTTTTTATTCTAATTAGGGTCCAATAAGCCCGAATGGCAAAGAGAAATAAAGAAAGAAGCACGTAAACAAACAGCTTGGGCAATAAGTATAAATAAAGAAGAGAAATGTGTTCTTGTCTTGGGTAAGGATTGTGAATTTGAGGCACAATTACAAAAAAAAAAGTGCAGTTCCCCCTTTAAAGACGCTACATGCTAATCAATGCTAAGCTAAACAAAACACCCACCTGACGTTTGCCCAGGTGACCAAGGAAATGATGTAATCTCTAAAAACTGCAGTAGGAAGGGCATTCATACGCGGCGGTTTACCTGACACATGAAACGTGACGAATTGGGGAGGGGGGATTGCAATACCCACTTTAGCTGCCAGATGGCAGTAGAGTGTTGAATATCTTAAATTGGGTTTTGCGGCAATGCCAATTTGGACTATATAGAGTGGCACTTTCCACAGGCCACACCCCCTTTTCCTGTCATGGCGCCACATGAAGCCCCGCCCTCCTCTTAACGAGTTAACTCACGCGATAAATTGATACGCGAGACGTAATTGCTGATTGTTGCAAATGTTGCCGCCATCAATCAGTACGCCAGGTCAATGACCACAAAGTTTACCTTTTGAAGTGAGCACAGCACGGCATTTACCTGTAAGACCCAATCCAAACAACACCGACAGGCCCTGTGTGTGTAGTGTCGACACATAACACAACATGCTCACTGAACTTTGTGGGCGTTGTAAAAGCATAAATAAATGTCCAAGCACCGCGCATAATTAAAAACGACGGCCATTTTAAATCCAGTGCAATGCATGATGGGAAAAATGTCAAACTCTCACCGCACTTATCCGTGTTTTAGCTGCTTGATATTTCGGATTGATTGCAAAACTTTAAAGGAGGTCGTCACAGAAGTAAACAAACTTTCACATCTCATTATATTAATTATAATCCATTATATAAATACATGATGCATATAAATAGGCTATATATATATATATATATATATATATATATATATATATATATATATATATATATATATATATATATATATATATATATATTGTTACTTTACATGCAGTCCTCTTTCCAAGTGTAAAAGTTTAGACAGAAGTGAGAAGAGAATGCTAAGTGACACAAAATGACTACTTTGTTTGTTTACTTACTACTAAAAGACAAAATGTCTAGTATGTTCACTATTTTATTTAAGGACTAAACTACAATAATAAACATATGTTTCATGTACACTACATTTTTTTTGTTCCAATAAAGACAATAATGACCGAAATAAATGTAGGTTCTGGTACCAAAATGTCAGTATGGGGACCACCCTGGAACACAACTAAGGGGGAACCAGACCAAGAAGATATCTATATGTGAAAAAAAAATAAAAAAAACATCCATGGAGAAAAGCAGACCAGTTTCAGGTGCAAAGCAAGTGCAAAGTGACACATAAAAGGTCAAGGTGACACATAAAAGGTCAAGGTGACACATAAAGGGTCATGCAATTGTTTCTCAAGACAAAACAAATATTTTTGAGTGTAGCCATGTGAGGTTTAGAAGACAAGTTGTCATGACAACAATCCCAACTGCTTCAATGTGATGTGAACTTCATGAACAAGACTGAAAATAAGACAACTATTCAAATAAAAAGACTAGAAATAATGAAGAAAATGTCAGCTACTGTCTTGTTGTGAAACAGCAATGAACATGAAAGTTAGCATTTAGACAAGCTATACTGTAGCAAACATGGAACACAATCTGCAAGTCATAAGACCCAGGATAGCCCAGTGGTTAAGACTGCTGACTCAGAATGAGAGGTACTGGGTTCAAACCCCACTCTGGTTGATGGTATTTTGTTCTACCTCATCATACTTTACTGAGTCAGGAGTCCTCGATTACATTTATGTATGACAAAAAAATCTTGTTTCTACAAGACCCCGGATAGCCCAGTGGTTAAGACTGTTGACTCAGATTGAAGGGTGCTGGGTTCGAACCCCACTCCGATTGGCAGTATTTTGTTCAACCTCATCATACTTTAGTGAGTCAGGGGTCGTAGATAACATTTGTGTATGGAAAGAAATATACTCTTCACAAGACCAAGGATAGCTCAGTGGTTAAGACTGCTGACTCAGAATGAGAGGTGTTGGGTTCAAACCCCACTCTGGTTGATGGTATTTTGTTCTACCTCATCATACTTTACTGAGTCCGGAGTCCTCGATTACATTTGTGTATGAGAAAAAAATCCTCTTTCTACAAGAACCCGGATAGCCCAGTGGTTAAGACTGTTGACTCAGACTGAAGGGTGCTGGGTTCGAATCCCGGTTGGGTTGACATGTAATTTACAAACTGTCTGGAGGCTTCAAGGTGACATATATTTTGACTGTGTCACCTCTCCCATGTAATGTTCAAATAATTATTTAATTAACTTTTTTTTTTTTTTTCAATTACAATTAACCTATTTTCTTTTAATTGTACCCAGGAGAGCTCATTGGTCAACGCTCTTTATTATTAACTTTATACTCCTATTCCCACCCACCTCAGGAATTACACTCACTCGCACACACTCATTCACACACACACACACACACTCATTCTCACACACACACAGGTAACCCCTGAGGTGTCATCATTGACTATTTGACAATTTATTTTTTATTATTATTATCTTTAGTGTTTACTTAATTGTTCAACTATATGTTAGTCAAACAACTAGCACATAACATTACTCTGTGTGGGGGAGAAGGAACATCCCACAATGTATGTCGTTTTGACGCCATACAGCCAAATGACTGATTCCATGTACGGGGTTTGAACTCAGTACCCCCGTATTAGGAGCCCACAGTGTTGACCATTGAGCTATCCTAGGTCCCGTTAAGCTTTGGTTTTCGCTCATATACAAATGTAATCAGTGAAATATGATCGAGGCGAAACGAAAAACAAGATCTTCCAAGTCATGGATTTGAACCCAGTAGTACTGCGTGAAACACAGCAGTCTTAACCATTGAGCTATACTGGACCTTGCAGAGACCAGATTTTGACAGTATTTTGTTCAACCTCTATCATATTTTACTAAGAAAGATGTAGCAGTCTTAACCATTAAAGGCCTACTGAAATGAATTTTTTTTATTTAAACGGGGATAGCAGATCTATTCTATGTGTCATACTTGATCATTTCGCGATATTGCCATATTTTTGCTGAAAGGATTTAGTATAGAACAACGACGATAAAGATTGCAACTTTTGGTATCTGATAAAAAAAAAGGCTTGCCCCTACCGGAAGTAGCGTGACGTAGTCAGTTGAACATATACGCAAAGTTCCCTATTGTTTACAATGATGGCCGCATGAAGTGAGAGAGATTCGGACCGAGAAAGCGACAATTTCCCCATTAATTTGAGCGAGGATGAAAGATTTGTGGATGAGTAAAGTGCAAGTGAAGGACTAGTGGGGAGTTGAAGCGATTCAGATAGGGAAGATGCTGTGAGAGGCGGGGGTGACCTGATATTCAGCTGGGAATGACTACAACAGTAAATAAACACAAGACATATATATACTCTATTAGCCACAACACAACCAGGCTTATATTTAATATGCCACAAATTAATCCTGCATAAAAACACTTGCGTGTTTGTTATGCTAGCTCCTAGCTCCTCTGCTAGCTCCTAGCTCCATAGAACACGCCAATACAATTCAAACACCTGATCAACACACACAATCACTCAGCCCAAAAGACCGTTCACCTAACCCAAGGTTCATAAAGCTTATATATTTTTAAAAAGTTACGTACATACGCAAAAAAAAGTTGCGCACATACGGTCAAGCGATCAAATGTTTAGAAGCCAAAGCTGCATACTCACAGTAGCACGTCTGCGTCTTTGTCATCCAAATCAAAGTAATCCTGGTAAGAGTCTGTGTTGTCCCAGTTCTCTACAGGCGTCTGTGTATCGAAGTCAAAAGTCCTCCTGGTTAGAGTCTCTGTTATCCGAGTTCTTCCATCTTGACTGCATCTTTCGGGAATGTAAACAAAGAAGCGCCGGCTGTGTACTGTTGTTGCTGACTACGTTCGAAAAATACGTCCATTTCGCACCGACAACTTTCTTCTTTGCTTGCTCAGCTTCCTTCTCCATAATGCAATGAACAGGATTGCAACAGATTCACGAACACAGATGTCCAGAATACTGTGGAATTATGAAATGAAAACAGAGCTTTTTCGTATTGGCTTCAATGTGGAAGGCATACCCGTGTTCGCCGGTCTACGTCACGCGCATACGTCATCCTCAGAGGCGTTTCGAACCGGAAGTTTAGCGGCAAATTTAAAATGTCACTTTATAAGTTAACCCGGCCGTATTGGCATGTGTTATAATGTTAAGATTTCATCATTGATATATAAACTATCAGACTGCGTGGTCGGTAGTAGTGGCTTTCAGTAGGCCTTTAAGGCTGTTGACTTGGAATGAGAGGTACTGGGTTCAAACCCCACTCTGGTTCATGGTATTTTGTTCTATCTCATCATACTTTACTGAGTCAGGAGTCCTCGATTACATTTGTGTATGAGAAAAAAATCAGCTCTCCCCAAGAACCGGGGTAGCCCAGTGGTTAAGACTGTTGACTCAGATTGAAGGGTGCTGGGTTTGAACCCCACTCCGGTTGGCAGTATTTTGTTCAACCTCATCATACTTTAGTGAGTCAGGGGTCGTAGATTACATTTGTGTATGGAAAGAAATCTTTTTGTATAAGACCCCGGATAGCCCAGTGGTTAAGACTGTTGACTCAGATTGAAAGGTCCTGGGTTCGAACCCGCCACCGGTTGGCAGTATTTTGTTCAACCTCATCATACTTTAGTGAGTCAGGGGTCGTAGATTACATTTGTGTATGGAAAGAAATCAACCCTTCTAAAGACCAAGGATAGCTCAGTGGTTAAGACTGCTGACTCCAAATCACAGGTATTGGGTTCAAACCCCACTCTGGTTAATGGAATTTTGTTCTACCTCATCACACTTTACTGAGTCAGGAATCCTCGATTACATTTGTGTATGAAAGAAAAATCTTCGTTCCACAAGACCCCGTATAGCCCAGTGGTTAAAGCTGTTGACTTGGAATGACAGGTACTGGGTTCAAACCCCACTCTGGTTAATGGTATTTTGTTCTACCTCATCATACTTTACTGAGTCAGGAATCCTCGATTACATTTGTGTATGAAAGAAAAATCTTCTTTCCACAAGACCCCGGATAGCCCAGTGGTTAAAGCTGTTGACTTGGAATGAAAGGTACTGGGTTCAAACCCCACTCTGGTTAATGGTATTTTGTTCTACCTCATCATACTTTACTGAGTCAGGAATCCTCGATTACATTTGTGTATGAAAGAAAAATCTTCGTTCCACAAGACCCTGGATAGCCCAGTGGTTAAAGCTGTTGACTTGGAATGAGAGGTACTGGGTTCAAACCCCACTCTGGTTGATGGTATTTTGTTCTACCTCATCATACTTTACTGAGCCAGGAGTCCTCGATTACATTTGTGTATAAGAAAAAAATCTTCTTTCTATAAGACCCGGATAGCCCAGGGGTTAAGACTGTTGACTCAGATTGAAGGGTGCTGGGTTCGAATCCAGGTTGGGTTGACATGTAATTTACAAAACTGTCTGGAGGCTTCAAGGTGACATATATTGTGACTGTGTCACCTCTCCCATGTAATGTTAAAATAATTATTTAATTTTTTTTTTTTTTTTCCAATTACAATTAACCTATTTTCTTTTAATTGTACCCAGGAGAGCTCATTGGTCAACGCTCTTTATTTTTAACTTTATACTCCTATTCCCACCCACCTCAGGAATTACACTCACTCGCACACACTCATTCACACACACACTCATTCACACACACTCACACACTCACTCACAGGTAACCCCTGAGGTGTCATCATTGACTATTTGACTATTTATTTTTTATTATTATTATCTTTAGTGTTTACTTAATTGTTCAACTATATGTTAGTCAAACAACTAGCACATAACATTACTCTGTGTGGGGGAGAAGAAACATCCCACAATGTATGTCGTTTTGACGCCATACAGCCAAATGACTGATTCCATGTACGGGGTTTGAACTCACTACCCCCGTGTTAGGAGCCCACAGTGTTGACCATTGAGCTATCCTAGGTCCCGTTAAGCTTTGGTTTTCGCTCATATACAAATGTAATCAGTGAAATATGATCGAGGCGAAACGAAAAACAAGATCTTCCAAGTCATGGATTTGAACCCAGTAGTACTGCGTGAAACACAGCAGTCTTAACCATTGAGCTATACTGGACCTTGCAGAGACCAGATTTTGACAGTATTTTGTTCAACTTCTATCATATTTTACTAAGAAAGATGTAGCAGTCTTAAACATTAAACTATCCTCAATATTGTTGTAAGTGGAGTCTGGCTCATTCACTAATGTAATCGTGACACCTGTCGCAATAAACTATGATTGAGGTGGAACAAAATGTTGAAACTAAGTTACATATCAAACCAATTGGGATTCAAACCCAGTACCCCTGCATTGAGAGCCCACAGCATTGACCATTGAGCTATCCTGAGTCCCGTTAAGGTTTGGTTTTCGCTAACAAATGTAATCAGTGAAATAAGATCAGGGCGAAACAAAAAACAAGGTCTTCCAAGTTACGGATTTGAACCCAGTAGTACTGCGTGAGAGGCAGCAGTCTTAACCATTGAGCTATCCTGGGTCTTTCTCTGGCTGTCAATCAATGTTTACTTATACATCCCTAAATCACAAGTGTCTCAAAGGGCTGCACAAGCCACAACGACATCCTTGGCTCAGATCCCACATTAGGGCAAGGAAAAACTCAACCCAGTGGGATGACAATGAGAAACCTTGGAGAGGACCACAGATGTGGGCAACCCCCCTGCCCCCCATCCCCCATCTAGGACGACCGGTGCAATGGACGTCGAGTAGATCTAACATAATATTGTGAGAGTCCAGTCCATAGTGGATCAAACATAATATTGTGAGAGTCCAGTCCAAAGTGGATCTAACATAATAGTGTGAGAGTCCAGTCCATAGTGGATCTAACATAATATTGTGAGAGTCCAGTCCAAAGTGGATCTAACATAATAGTGTGAGAGTCCAGTCCATAGTGGATCTAACATAATAGTGTGAGAGTCTAGTCCATAGTGGATCTAACATAATAGTGAGAGTCTAGTCCATAGTGGATCTAACATAATAGTGAGAGACCAGTCCATAGTGGATCTAACATAATAGTGTGAGAGTCCAGTCCATAGTGGATCAAACATAATATTGTGAGAGTCCAGTCCAAAGTGGATCTAACATAATAGTGTGAGAGTCCAGTCCATAGTGGATCTAACATAATAGTGTGAGAGTCTAGTCCATAGTGGATCTAACATAATAGTGAGAGTCTAGTCCATAGTGGATCTAACATAATAGTGAGAGACCAGTCCATAGTGGATCTAACATAATAGTGTGAGAGTCCAGTCCATAGTGGATCTAACATAATAGTGAGAGTCCAGTCCATAGTGGATCTAACATAATAGTGAGAGTCCAGTCCATAGTGAATCTAACATAATAGTGTGAGAGTCCAGTCTATAGTGGATCTAACATAATATTGTGAGAGTCAAGTCCATAGAGGATCTAACATAATATTGTGAGAGTCCAGTCTATAGTGGATCTAACATAATATTGTGAGAGTCCAGTCTATAGTGGATCTAACATAATATTGTGAGAGTCAAGTCCATAGAGGATCTAACATAATAGTGTGAGAGTCAAGTACATAGTGGATCTAACATAATACTGTGAGAGTCCAGTCCATAGGGGATCTAACATAATATTGTGAGTGTCCAGTCTATAGTGGATCTAACATAATAGTGTGAGAGTCCAGTCCATAGTGGATCTAACATAATATTGTGAGAGTCCAGTCTATAGTGGATCTAACATAATATTGTGAGAGTCCAGTCCATAGTGGATCTAACATAATATTGTGAGAGTCCAGTCCATAGTGGATCTAACATAATATTGTGAGAGTCCAGTCCATAGTGGATCTAACATAATATTGTGAGAGTCCAGTCCATAGTGGATCTAACATAATATTGTGAGAGTCCAGTCTATAGTGGATCTAACATAATAGTGTGAGAGTCCAGTCCATAGTGGATCTAACATAATAGTGAGAGTCAAGTCCATAGTGGATCTAACATAATATTGTGAGAGTCCAGTCCATAGTGGATCTAACATAATATTGTGAGAGTCCAGTCCATAGTGGATCTAACATAATAGTGTGAGAGTCCAGTCCATAGTGGATCTAACATAATATTGTGAGAGTCCAGTCCAAAGTGGATCTAACATAATAGTGTGAGAGTCCAGTCCATAGTGGATCTAACATAATAGTGTGAGAGTCTAGTCCATAGTGGATCTAACATAATAGTGAGAGTCTAGTCCATAGTGGATCTAACATAATAGTGAGAGACCAGTCCATAGTGGATCTAACATAATAGTGTGAGAGTCCAGTCCATAGTGGATCTAACATAATATTGTGAGAGTCCAGTCCAAAGTGGATCTAACATAATAGTGTGAGAGTCCAGTCCATAGTGGATCTAACATAATAGTGTGAGAGTCTAGTCCATAGTGGATCTAACATAATAGTGAGAGTCTAGTCCATAGTGGATCTAACATAATAGTGAGAGACCAGTCCATAGTGGATCTAACATAATAGTGTGAGAGTCCAGTCCATAGTGGATCAAACATAATATTGTGAGAGTCCAGTCCAAAGTGGATCTAACATAATAGTGTGAGAGTCCAGTCCATAGTGGATCTAACATAATAGTGTGACAGTCCAGTCCATAGTGGATCTAACATAATAGTGAGAGTCCAGTCCATAGTGGATCTAACATAATAGTGAGAGTCCAGTCCATAGTGGATCTAACATAATAGTGTGAGAGTCCAGTCCATAGTGGATCTAACATAATATTATGAGAGTCCAGTCCATAGTGGATCTAACATAATATTATGAGAGTCCAGTCCATAGTGGATCTAACATAATAGTGTGAGAGTCCAGTCCATAGTGGATCTAGTTAATAGTGTGAGAGTCCAGTCCATAGTGGATCTAACATAATAGTGAGAGTCCAGTCCATAGTGGATCTAACATAATAGTGAGAGTCCAGTCCATAGTGGATCTAACATAATAGTGTGAGAGTCCAGTCCATAGTGGATCTAACATAATAGTGAGAGTCCAGTCCATAGTGGGGCCAGCAGGAGATCATCTTGAGTGGAGACAGGTCAGCAGCGCAAAGACGTCCCCAACCGATGCACAGATGAGTGGTCCACCCTGGGTCCCGACTCTGGACAGCCAGCACTTCATCCATGGCCACCGGACCTGTGCCCCTCCCTCCACGAAGGAGAGGGGGGCAGAGCAGAAAAGAGACGGCAGATCAACTGGTCTAAAAGGGGGGTCTATTTAAAGACTAGAGTATACAAATGAGTTTTAAGATGGGACTTAAATGCTTCTACTGAGGTAGCATCTCTAACTGTTACCGGTAGAACATTCCAGAGTACTGGAGCCCCAATAGAAAACGCTCTATCGCACGCAGACTTTTTTTGGGCTCTGGGAATCACTAATAAGCCGGACTTCTTTGAACGCAGATTTCTTGCTGGGACATATGGTACAATACAAGCAGCAAGTTCAGACAAATTTTCCAAGTTATGGAGCAAGCAATGAGAGGTACTGGGTTCAAACCCCACTCTGGTTGATGGTATTTTGTTCTATCTCATACTTTACTGAGGCAGGAGTCCTCGATTACATTTGTGTATGAGAAAAAAATCAGCTCTCCCCAAGAACCGGGGTAGCCCAGTGGTTAAGACTGTTGACTCAGATTGAAGGGTGCTGGGTTTGAACCCCACTCCGGTTGGCAGTATTTTGTTCAACCTCATCATACTTTAGTGAGTCAGGGGTCGTAGATTACATTTGTGTATGGAAATAAATCTTTGTTCTATAAGACCCCGGATAGCCCAGTGGTTAAGACTGTTGACTCAGATTGAAGGGTCCTGGGTTCGAACCCTCCACCGGTTGGCAGTATTTTGTTCAACCTCATCATACTTTAGTGAGTCAGGGGTCGTAGATTACATTTGTGTATGGAAAGAAATCAACCCTTCTAAAGACCAAGGATAGCTCAGTGGTTAAGACTGCTGACTCCAAATCACAGGTATTGGGTTCAAACCCCACTCTGGTTAATGGTATTTTGTTCTACCTCATCATACTTTACTGAGTCAGGAATCCTCGATTACATTTGTGTATGAAAGAAAAATCTTCGTTCCACAAGACCCCGGATAGCCCAGTGGTTAAAGCTGTTGACTTGGAATGAAAGGTACTGGGTTCAAACCCCACTCTGGTTAATGGTATTTTGTTCTACCTCATCATACTTTACTGAGCCAGGAGTCCTCGATTACATTTGTGTATAAGAAAAAAATCTTCTTTCTATAAGACCCGGATAGCCCAGGGGTTAAGACTGTTGACTCAGATTGAAGGGTGCTGGGTTCGAATCCAGGTTGGGTTGACATGTAATTTACAAAACTGTCTGGAGGCTTCAAGGTGACATATATTGTGACTGTGTCACCTCTCCCATGTAATGTTAAAATAATTATTTAATTTTTTTTTTTTTTTTCCAATTACAATTAACCTATTTTCTTTTAATTGTACCCAGGAGAGCTCATTGGTCAACGCTCTTTATTTTTAACTTTATACTCCTATTCCCACCCACCTCAGGAATTACACTCACTCGCACACACTCATTCACACACACACACACACACACACACACACACACACACACTCACACACTCACTCACAGGTAACCCCTGAGGTGTCATCATTGACTATTTGACTATTTATTTTTTATTATTATTATCTTTAGTGTTTACTTAATTGTTCAACTATATGTTAGTCAAACAACTAGCACATAACATTACTCTGTGTGGGGGAGAAGGAACATCCCACAATGTATGTCGTTTTGACGCCATACAGCCAAATGACTGATTCCATGTACGGGGTTTGAACTCAGTACCCCCGTATTAGGAGCCCACAGTGTTGACCATTGAGCTATCCTAGGTCCCGTTAAGCTTTGGTTTTCGCTCATATACAAATGTAATCAGTGAAATATGATCGAGGCGAAACGAAAAACAAGATCTTCCAAGTCATGGATTTGAACCCAGTAGTACTGCGTGAAACACAGCAGTCTTAACCATTGAGCTATACTGGACCTTGCAGAGACCAGATTTTGACAGTATTTTGTTCAACCTCTATCATATTTTACTAAGAAAGATGTAGCAGTCTTAAACATTAAACTATCCTCAATATTGTTGTAAGTGGAGTCTGGCTCATTCACTAATGTAATCGTGACACCTGTCGCAATAAACTATGATTGAGGTGGAACAAAATGTTGAAACTAAGTTACATATCAAACCAATTGGGATTCAAACCCAGTACCCCTGCATTGAGAGCCCACAGCATTGACCATTGAGCTATCCTGAGTCCCGTTAAGGTTTGGTTTTCGCTAATAAACAAATGTAATCAGTGAAATAAGATCAGGGCGAAACAAAAAACAAGGTCTTCCAAGTTACGGATTTGAACCCAGTAGTACTGCGTGAGAGGCAGCAGTCTTAACCATTGAGCTATCCTGGGTCTTTCTCTGGCTGTCAATCAATGTTTACTTATACATCCCTAAATCACAAGTGTCTCAAAGGGCTGCACAAGCCACAACGACATCCTTGGCTCAGATCCCACATTAGGGCAAGGAAAAACTCAACCCAGTGGGATGACAATGAGAAACCTTGGAGAGGACCACAGATGTGGGCAACCCCCCTGCCCCCCATCCCCCATCTAGGACGACCGGTGCAATGGACGTCGAGTAGATCTAACATAATATTGTGAGAGTCCAGTCCATAGTGGATCAAACATAATATTGTGAGAGTCCAGTCCAAAGTGGATCTAACATAATAGTGTGAGAGTCCAGTCCATAGTGGATCTAACATAATAGTGTGAGAGTCTAGTCCATAGTGGATCTAACATAATAGTGAGAGTCTAGTCCATAGTGGATCTAACATAATAGTGAGAGACCAGTCCATAGTGGATCTAACATAATAGTGTGAGAGTCCAGTCCATAGTGGATCAAACATAATATTGTGAGAGTCCAGTCCAAAGTGGATCTAACATAATAGTGTGAGAGTCCAGTCCATAGTGGATCTAACATAATAGTGTGAGAGTCTAGTCCATAGTGGATCTAACATAATAGTGAGAGTCTAGTCCATAGTGGATCTAACATAATAGTGAGAGACCAGTCCATAGTGGATCTAACATAATAGTGTGAGAGTCCAGTCCATAGTGGATCTAACATAATAGTGAGAGTCCAGTCCATAGTGGATCTAACATAATAGTGAGAGTCCAGTCCATAGTGAATCTAACATAATAGTGTGAGAGTCCAGTCTATAGTGGATCTAACATAATATTGTGAGAGTCAAGTCCATAGAGGATCTAACATAATATTGTGAGAGTCCAGTCTATAGCGGATCTAACATAATATTGTGAGAGTCCAGTCTATAGTGGATCTAACATAATATTGTGAGAGTCAAGTCCATAGAGGATCTAACATAATAGTGTGAGAGTCAAGTACATAGTGGATCTAACATAATACTGTGAGAGTCCAGTCCATAGTGGATCTAACATAATATTGTGAGTGTCCAGTCTATAGTGGATCTAACATAATAGTGTGAGAGTCCAGTCCATAGTGGATCTAACATAATATTGTGAGAGTCCAGTCCATAGTGGATCTAACATAATATTGTGAGAGTCCAGTCCATAGTGGATCTAACATAATATTGTGAGAGTCCAGTCCATAGTGGATCTAACATAATATTGTGAGAGTCCAGTCTATAGTGGATCTAACATAATAGTGTGAGAGTCCAGTCCATAGTGGATCTAACATAATAGTGAGAGTCAAGTCCATAGTGGATCTAACATAATATTGTGAGAGTCCAGTCCATAGTGGATCTAACATAATATTGTGAGAGTCCAGTCCATAGTGGATCTAACATAATAGTGTGAGAGTCCAGTCCATAGTGGATCTAACATAATATTGTGAGAGTCCAGTCCAAAGTGGATCTAACATAATAGTGTGAGAGTCCAGTCCATAGTGGATCTAACATAATAGTGTGAGAGTCTAGTCCATAGTGGATCTAACATAATAGTGAGAGTCTAGTCCATAGTGGATCTAACATAATAGTGAGAGACCAGTCCATAGTGGATCTAACATAATAGTGTGAGAGTCCAGTCCAAAGTGGATCTAACATAATAGTGTGAGAGTCCAGTCCATAGTGGATCTAACATAATAGTGTGAGAGTCTAGTCCATAGTGGATCTAACATAATAGTGAGAGTCTAGTCCATAGTGGATCTAACATAATAGTGAGAGACCAGTCCATAGTGGATCTAACATAATAGTGTGAGAGTCCAGTCCATAGTGGATCAAACATAATATTGTGAGAGTCCAGTCCAAAGTGGATCTAACATAATAGTGTGAGAGTCCAGTCCATAGTGGATCTAACATAATAGTGTGACAGTCCAGTCCATAGTGGATCTAACATAATAGTGAGAGTCCAGTCCATAGTGGATCTAACATAATAGTGAGAGTCCAGTCCATAGTGGATCTAACATAATAGTGTGAGAGTCCAGTCCATAGTGGATCTAACATAATATTATGAGAGTCCAGTCCATAGTGGATCTAACATAATATTATGAGAGTCCAGTCCATAGTGGATCTAACATAATAGTGTGAGAGTCCAGTCCATAGTGGATCTAGTTAATAGTGTGAGAGTCCAGTCCATAGTGGATCTAACATAATAGTGAGAGTCCAGTCCATAGTGGATCTAACATAATAGTGAGAGTCCAGTCCATAGTGGATCTAACATAATAGTGAGAGTCCAGTCCATAGTGGGGCCAGCAGGAGATCATCTTGAGTGGAGACAGGTCAGCAGCGCAAAGACGTCCCCAACCGATGCACAGACGAGTGGTCCACCCTGGGTCCCGACTCTGGACAGCCAGCACTTCATCCATGGCCACCGGACCTGTGCCCCTCCCTCCACGAAGGAGAGGGGGGCAGAGCAGAAAAGAGACGGCAGATCAACTGGTCTAAAAGGGGGGTCTATTTAAAGACTAGAGTATACAAATGAGTTTTAAGATGGGACTTAAATGCTTCTACTGAGGTAGCATCTCTAACTGTTACCGGTAGAACATTCCAGAGTACTGGAGCCCCAATAGAAAACGCTCTATCGCACGCAGACTTTTTTTGGGCTCTGGGAATCACTAATAAGCCGGACTTCTTTGAACGCAGATTTCTTGCTGGGACATATGGTACAATACAAGCAGCAAGTTCAGACAAATTTTCCAAGTTATGGAGCAAGCAATGAGAGGTACTGGGTTCAAACCCCACTCTGGTTGATGGTATTTTGTTCTATCTCATCATACTTTACTGAGTCAGGAGTCCTCGATTACATTTGTGTATGAGAAAAAAATCAGCTCTCCCCAAGAACCGGGGTAGCCCAGTGGTTAAGACTGTTGACTCAGATTGAAGGGTGCTGGGTTTGAACCCCACTCCGGTTGGCAGTATTTTGTTCAACCTCATCATACTTTAGTGAGTCAGGGGTCGTAGATTACATTTGTGTATGGAAATAAATCTTTGTTCTATAAGACCCCGGATAGCCCAGTGGTTAAGACTGTTGACTCAGATTGAAGGGTCCTGGGTTCGAACCCTCCACCGGTTGGCAGTATTTTGTTCAACCTCATCATACTTTAGTGAGTCAGGGGTCGTAGATTACATTTGTGTATGGAAAGAAATCAACCCTTCTAAAGACCAAGGATAGCTCAGTGGTTAAGACTGCTGACTCCAAATCACAGGTATTGGGTTCAAACCCCACTCTGGTTAATGGTATTTTGTTCTACCTCATCATACTTTACTGAGTCAGGAATCCTCGATTACATTTGTGTATGAAAGAAAAATCTTCGTTCCACAAGACCCCGGATAGCCCAGTGGTTAAAGCTGTTGACTTGGAATGAAAGGTACTGGGTTCAAACCCCACTCTGGTTAATGGTATTTTGTTCTACCTCATCATACTTTACTGAGCCAGGAGTCCTCGATTACATTTGTGTATAAGAAAAAAATCTTCTTTCTATAAGACCCGGATAGCCCAGGGGTTAAGACTGTTGACTCAGATTGAAGGGTGCTGGGTTCGAATCCAGGTTGGGTTGACATGTAATTTACAAAACTGTCTGGAGGCTTCAAGGTGACATATATTGTGACTGTGTCACCTCTCCCATGTAATGTTAAAATAATTATTTAATTTTTTTTTTTTTTTTCCAATTACAATTAACCTATTTTCTTTTAATTGTACCCAGGAGAGCTCATTGGTCAACGCTCTTTATTTTTAACTTTATACTCCTATTCCCACCCACCTCAGGAATTACACTCACTCGCACACACTCATTCACACACACACACACACACACTCACTCACTCACAGGTAACCCCTGAGGTGTCATCATTGACTATTTGACTATTTATTTTTTATTATTATTATCTTTAGTGTTTACTTAATTGTTCAACTATATGTTAGTCAAACAACTAGCACATAACATTACTCTGTGTGGGGGAGAAGGAACATCCCACAATGTATGTCGTTTTGACGCCATACAGCCAAATGACTGATTCCATGTACGGGGTTTGAACTCAGTACCCCCGTATTAGGAGCCCACAGTGTTGACCATTGAGCTATCCTAGGTCCCGTTAAGCTTTGGTTTTCGCTCATATACAAATGTAATCAGTGAAATATGATCGAGGCGAAACGAAAAACAAGATCTTCCAAGTCATGGATTTGAACCCAGTAGTACTGCGTGAAACACAGCAGTCTTAACCATTGAGCTATACTGGATCTTGCAGAGACCAGATTTTGACAGTATTTTGTTCAACCTCTATCATATTTTACTAAGAAAGATGTAGCAGTCTTAAACATTAAACTATCCTCAATATTGTTGTAAGTGCAGTCTGGCTCATTCACTAATGTAATCGTGACACCTGTCGCAATAAACTATGATTGAGGTGGAACAAAATGTTGAACCTAAGTTACATATCAAACCAATTGGGATTCAAACCCAGTACCGCTGCATTGGGAGCCCACAGCATTGACCATTGAGCTATCCTGAGTCCTGTTAATGTTTGGTTTTCGCTAATAAACAAATGTAATCAGTGAAATAAGATCAGGGCGAAACAAAAAACAAGGTCTTCCAAGTTACGGATTTGAACCCAGTAGTACTGCGTGAGAGGCAGCAGTCTTAGCCATTGAGCTATACTGGGTCTTTCTCTGGCTGTCAATCAATGTTTACTTATATAGCCCTAAATCACAAGTGTCTCAAAGGGCTGCACAAGCCACAACGACATCATTGGCTCAGATCCCACATTAGGGCAAGGAAAAACTCAACCCAGTACCCCCGTATTAGGAGTATGTTAGTCAAACAACTCACTACCCCCGTATTAGGAGCCCACAGTGTTGACCATTGAGCTATCCTGGGTCCCGTGAAGGTTTGGTTTTCGCTCATATACAAATGTATTCAGTGAACTATGATCGAGGCGAAACGAAAAACAATGGATTTGAACCCAGTAGTACTGCGTGAGAGGCAGCAGTCTTAACCATTGAGCTATCCCAGGTCCTTATAAAACTGTAGTCTGGGTCATTCACTAATGTAATCGTGACACCTGTCGCCGTAAACTACGATTGAGGTGGAACAAAAGTTTGAACCTAAGTTACATATCAAACCAATTGGGATTCAAACCCAGTACCCCTGTATTGGGAGCCCACGGTGTTAACCATTGAGCTATCCTGGGTTCCATCAAGACGTGATTCTCGCTCATATACAAATGCAATTATTAAACTATGATAGGTGAAACAAAAAACTAGTTATACCAAGTTATGGATTTGAATCCACTTTTACTGACTGAGAGGCAGCAGTCTTAACCATTAAGCTATCCTGAGTCTTGTTGTAAGTGTAGTCTGAAAAATACATGACTTGAAGCAAGTAACCACTGACTTGTAACGACTAAGTACACAACTGTGTGATACATGATGTGTGATGTACGACGTGTGATACATGTGTGATGTATGATGTGTGATACATGATGTGTGATACATGATGTGTGATGTATGACGTGTGATACATGTGTGATGTATGATGTGTGATACATGATGTGTGATGTATGACGTGTGATACATGTGTGATGTATGATGTGTGATACATGATGTGTGATACATGATGTGTGATGTATGATGTGTGATAAGATGTGTGATACATGATGTGTGATACATGATGTGTGATGTATGATGTGTGATAAGATGTGTGATACATGATGTGTGATAACATGTGTGATACATGATGTGTGATGTATGATGTGTGATATATTTTAAAGTTCTTTACATGTTAATTACTTTCCCTAGTCATTAATTCTATTAGTCACTAAATTACTTCTTTGGTGAAGTAACGAGTAACTATAATTACTTTTTGAAAGTAATTGTCAGTCCAATGTGGTGTTTAAAATACCAATTAGTATCATATATCACGATACCGGGATATCAGTTTTGGTCCTTCTCACCTAGCCCTAATCTGGACAATAGAGCGCATCGGCGTATAAATCGCACCCACTAAATTTTTCAGATCTTTTTTTTCTCCCATTATCAGCCACGCCGGACTTAAAGTCACAGATTTATACACTGCGGAATTAATATTTACACAGAAATACTTTGTAAATGTTTATTTACCTACCTTCATTGCTTCCAAACGGTGTCTGTAACAGGGCAGTAAAACAGCTGATCAAACAAAGCAGAAGTCATGGTCATGGACCCACTAGCTGCGCAAGCTAGCTCTCCAATCAGCTAAAACAGACTCAATAAGGTGACGTTTGGAGGAATTTACTGAGGCATCTGTGAAAGTGAAACAATACAAAAATAACGCCATTGTAAGTTAATAATACTAACAGACAATCGTAAACATGTTAGCATATTAGCTATTGCTAGCAACACTATGATAGCACATACAAATATGCATGAAAACACTCCTACAGACGTCACATAGCAAGTATGAACAGTTTTAGTTATATTGTAAAACTTACCAACGTTGCTTGGAGTGATGAATGAAGAATCCACACGAGTAGAAACGCTATGGACGGCTGAAGGACTGAACGTTAATCTACTTCCAGTAGTCATAATTTAATGTGTCAAAAGAGACTAATCTTGATAAGACTTGAGGAACATCTAATAGGTTCCTGGTGGACCCAGCAAGGGGCCAATCGTTGGCACTGGCCTTACCCCTGCGGCACATGAGTGTGTCAAGTTAAACGTCTGCCATAGGTCTTGACTCCACTTCCTATTTGTCACTTAGACTTAGCCAGAAACTGTTTGGACCGACCACTATGTAATTCCAACTTCTTACCTTCCAGTCTGGTGTTTCCTGAGAGGACATTTTATCTCTGCGCCAAGACGGGTGTGGAGGCGGACGAGTGGATCAGGATCCTCAGATGGAAACTGGTGAGCTTCATCCACCTTGCACCTTTCTGTCCAGCACATGACTTCGGTCTTAAAGATGACTCCAATCTACATTCAACACACTTCCTCCAGACCAGAGCTTCCCAAACTGGGGCACGCAGGCTTTGTCTAGTGGAATTCAAGTACAGTGTTTTATGTTCCTGTAGTCAAACACTGTGTTACTGTTCAAACTGTGGGCTGTCACAACGTTATTACTTTAAAAATCCAAAGTGTTTTGTTCACGTTTTATGGTGTAGTTCGTATTTTTTACAATTCAGCATGTACACAAAATGTACATAACTTTAAAAAATGAACATAAACACAAATATTTGTCTTTAAATAAATTGATAATGTTTATCCATAGCCTTGTGTTAATGAACATAATGAATCATTGTGATTTCAATATTGATAATAATTGTGATTAATAATTTGGCTATGATTGCACAGTCCTACATGTTAGCCCAGGGTTATGTTCACACTTCCAGTTCGGGTTTTTCCCGATCTTTTTAGTTCACATTACAAATAAAGCGATTTCCAATGTGAACGCAGTCTGACCCCCGCATGCAAACATGAGGTCATGGCACTGCAGTGTTTACAAAAGTAAACCTCTGTGGCAATTTCAAGGATTTTGTGCCATCAAAGTCAACATTTTCCGAACCGAATTATTGTGCGTAGAAGATTAAGAAGGAAGAGGGACAAGTATTTAGGTTCTGGCAGTTTCACGGAATAATTTGCTTGCAGTCGGAGACTGGAGTGCTGGAAGTTTCACTTCAGTTCCTAAAACATGTTTTTTTTGCGCCGTTATCAAGTATTTATTTTGTAACCGTCTATTTTGCCGAATAATGGTGGGATGAACGCGACCCGAGTGCGGGAGCGTTCACACTGAGGACATATGGCATAAATATACCGGACTTATATCCACATGCAAAAGAATTCTGAAAAATTGGGACCTGCACCGTTCACACCGACATGAAAAAATTTGATACAAAAAAAATGGGTTTGAGCTGCAGTGAGAACAAGGCCTATATCTCTTATATATATGAACACTATATTTTTGTATAAATATGGACAAAAAGTGCAGTTACGTCTAATCTGGCAAAATACTTACATTTGATTTTTGTCTTATGTCCACAAGCTGCCATCTTGCACAATCTTCACATTTATTTGTGTTTCTGCCACATTCATGTTTGCTTGTGTTGCTCTCGTGTGCACGTTCAAGTTCTACCTGAGGTCCATGAAACAGACTTCTCATCTAGTACAAAGCAAATCATTGTTTATGTGTTTGTAGGTGTTTAACATAAATACAACATGATTAAAAGATAGTACTTTTTTGAGCACATTTAAAAAAAATACCATAATAACGTTGGTCCCAATAATCACACCGTGACATCATAATGGAAAATAGAGCATGAAGTACGACCTCGTTCACCTTGCAGCTCAATTCCGATTTCCAATGTGAACGCAGTCTGACCCCCGCATGCAAACATGAGGCCATGGCACTGCAGTGTTTACAGAAGTAAACATGGCTTCCGCTCTCAGTACTGGCACATTTGTGGCAATTTCAAGGATTTTGTGCCATCAATGTCAACATTTTCCGATCCGAATTATTGCGCGTAAAGATTAAGAAGGAAGAGGACAAGTATTTCGGTTCTGGCAGTTTTACGGAATAATTTGCTGGAGTGGTGGAAGTTTCACGTCAGTTCCTAGAACATTTTTTTGTTTCACCTGTTTTTTGCTCCATTATCAACTATATCAACTAGTGCAATATATTTATCTGTACAGTAATCTATTTATTTATATCTGCACCTTATTGCTCTTTTATCCTGCACTACCATGAGATAATGCAACGACATTTTGTTCTTATCTGTACTGCAAAGTTCAAATTTGAATGACAAAAAAAAGGAAATCTAAGTCGAAGTCTATTTATTTTGAAACCGTCTATTTTGCCAAATAATTATGACGCCTGGCGCTTTTTTCTGGCGGGATGAGAGCAACACAAGCAAAAATGAATATGGCAGAAACACAAACTCAATTCCGATGCTAATGCGACCCGTATCGACTTTTTCACGTCCACGTTTTCCGTATCCGACACAGGCCTCTTTGGTATGTGGATATAAATCGTATATATGTACGACTCGTCCTCAGGTCGCATTCATCCGACCAGGAGGTCATCAAAAAATGCTAAGTGCTATAACTATTCGCCAAAATAAATACTTGACAGAGTACCAAAAAAAAACAGGTGAAAATACCTGTTCTCTTCCTTCTTAATCTTCTACGCACAATAATTCAGTTTAGAAAATTGATTGCACAAAATCCTTGAAATTGCCACAAATGTGCCAGTACTGAGACCGACAAGAACTGAAGCCATGTTTACTTCCGCATGCGGGTCAGACTGCATTCACATTAGAAAACGTTTTTTTGCGTTTTTTTGGTAAAGTGAACAGCCACAAATTTAACAAAAAAATCAGAATCGGACATGCAACCCTGCAGTGTGAACATAGCCTAAAGTGACCATGTTAGTACATCCGTCCATTTGTGATGTCACAAATGGCCCCCTGTCAAGAAAAGGACTGGAAAACAACAATTGATGGATTATTAAAAAGCTTCGACTTATATTTTGTTGCTTTAATAAATGGTTGAGTGTGACAAATACAAATGTATGACATATGGACCACATGGAGTGCTCCGGAACTTTAAAGACGCAGACATAGTGTAGTGCATTAGAGCACAAATGAGCGCGGTGGTGTGTCGGTGCAGGGCTGAGCTGGGGACGAAAAGTGGGTATTTTTTGTTTTGACTAACGCACACGTGTTAAAAGTACAATTTCCATGTTGGTGATTTGCATATGTTAGAAAAAAGAATGAAGCCTACAGCCAGCAGAAATTGATTTTCAAATTATTTTCTCAAAAAACGCGATAAAGCCTGATTAATGCATGTTTTTGGAGGAAGTCGGAGTACCCGTAGGGAACCCGCGCCGTCACGGGGAGAACTTGCAAACTCCACGCGGAAAGCTCAATCCCACAACCTTCGTATTGTGAGGCACACCATTAACCCTCCGTTGCACCGCTCTGCCCATTGTTTTAACGGTCTGCCCCGCAGGATGAATTTGAGGACCAGTCATAGACTATTTAGAGTGAAAAGCAAATTTTATTTTCACTGGCACACAAAACATTCTAAGTTGGATTGTTTCCCTGGTTTGGAGACTCTCCCGAAGGACACAACAAACTCCCTTCTTGTCTCTCATGGACACACACCTGTTGTTGTTGTTGACTTTGGACTTATCAGTTGCACGACATCAAGGCCGCGGAAAAGAGACACACTGCAGGCTTACACACACACATGCATCCACAAATTAATATACGCCACACACACATACCCCACCCCCAATCCAACGCCCTTGACGCAAATCCCATAGGGGTGATGGAAGGATGGGCAGCGCCTGAGAGCTGCGGCCTGCCACCATGGCCCCCCACTCCCTCCCCTCTGTTGCTAGATATCTGGAGATGTATGTTGTAATATGTATATGTGCTTTGCTATGGAGGTTTTTTCCCAGTCTAGATTGTTGTTTTTTTAACTCATCCTTCCCCAGCGTTTACCTTTTCCCCATCTTTTACGGCCCCGCCTTGTGGTGACCCATCAGCGTTCCTGTTCTGTAACCCTGTACACTGTTTGTTTGTCTCATCTTGAACGGGTTTGTGCTGAAAACAAAGTTTCGTTGTACTTGTGCAATGACAATAAATACCTACCTATCCTATCCTAACATCCAATATTGTAACATTTATCAGAAAAGATCTATTGAAGACGTTTGGTCAGCAAAACAACAAAATGGTGTGACTTGTGCAATGTTGAGCCTTCTTGTAATGACTATGTCAGTTAATGATACACATTCACTCTTCACAGGCACAAAAAGGTCAATGACAGACCAGACTAAACCTGCCCAGCCATGAAGAACGCTCCCAATTCAAGCATTTCCTGATTGCTCCCGTGTAAAAATGTTTTTTGAAAACATATTCCTCAGTTTTTGATGTGAAATTGAATTGTTTCCAGTGAGTTCAATGTCAGCAAACACTAAACATTTCTACAGAATAATTACAATGGATAAAAACCTGAATACTTATTGCTATTTTTTCAGCCCTGTTTGGTATTGAACATGAATAAACAATAATGAATTACTCACAACAAGCAGATCACTTTTTGTACTGAAATCTAACTTTTATTTCCACTTCATGCGTTGACAGGTGACAGGTGACATATATATGTATACAGGAAGTAGACATCTTGTCAAGGCTTCAAAGTTTAAGTGACTTCCACGACTTGCCTCAGCTCTTCTATTAAAGGCGCTAACTCCTTCTCCAAGCTCATGATCAGGCCTGAGGGCGGAGCACAGCATGAGTTCCTTATTAGCCCACTGCAAATCAAACTTTATGGATGTTTACCTGTGTTGGCATTGCTGCTGGCAATGAAACTGACCACCAGGGGTAACCGATTGAACTGCAAAATCTAGAAGAACCAGACAGATGGCAGCTAAATGCTTCATTCATCTTGTGTAAAAACAACAAAGTGATGATGTTGAAATAACTGCAGTTTTCCTTGACATTTTAGAGCTGGCAGGTGTTATTTTGCCTGGTTAATTACACCCGCACAGACCCATTAAGACGAGGACTGGGTACCACGGACAATTTGATCAAAGGAGTCCATTTCCATTGATGCAACTCCATCTAAGTGCTGCATTTTGACACGACTCATAAGTCACTAAGAACAATGTGTGGGTTCAAGGAGCACACCCTTGAAACGGTTCAGGTCGTATCTGACAAAACAGAACGTTTAAAATCCAAATTGATGATTGTATATGATCCCGTGTCCTGTGGTGTCCCGCAGGGTTCCATCCTAGGACCAATCCTGTTTTCAGTCTACACCCTGTACATTTAAAAAATATATACAATATCATATCATCTTCATGTTGATGATACGCAAATATATGTCCCTTTAAAAAAGGAAAGTGTTTAAAATCACTTTTAAAGTGTCTTGAGGACTTACTAAACTTAAAAGTAAACCCCTCTTCACAGAATGCTCCCCCCAGTGACCTGGACCCCTGATGCCTTATTTAAACCCTCAGTCACACATCTTGGTTTTAAGTTCCACAATGATTTTAAATCGGAACAGCAGATTAACTCAGTTTTTTATCATCTAAGACTTTTAGCAAAAATGAAATCAGTTTTATCTTTTAACGACTTTGAGCAGGTAATCCATGCTTTCATTTCCTCACGTTTGGACTACTGCAACTCCCTCTACGTTGGAATGAAGCGGGCCTCAATCGCTCTATTGCCTTTTAACTGACACTAAAACATGAACACATTTTAGCTTCACTGCTCCCACTTCATTTGAAAATATTGTTTGTTTTTTATAAAATACCGTTATGTATCGTATACTGCGATACAACCCCAAAATACAGGGGTTTCAGTTTTTGGCCCCAGCCCTATTCAAGAGTAAACAAGACGGTCTCCGGGGGAATAGGAAGTGAAAATGTACTTGATATGCATGAAAGTATTGTTTCTTCAAGTGCAAAATCACACGCCACCTTACAAGACTCTCAGTTCTACAGAAAGATCTTGATTACTGTGGGGGTGATGGTCCGTTTAAGTCCATGGAAGAATATGTGCGAGGCCAGATTTGACAGGGAAGGTGTTAGAATAATTATGTGTAAGTTATCACACAACTCTTATGCTTAAAGGCCGTTGCTATAGTTATTATCAATTGTGCTGAAGTTGTGCTTTTCTATCTGTGCAAAGGGACAACTTGCAATCTTGGATTACGAGTCGTCTCGTATCAGTGTTTGTGTCCAGACCCGGCCTGCTGACTGCCAAGGGCGAACATCGAGTACTGTGGCGCAGACAAAGCAGAGACAGGGCGATATCACGAGTGTCAGCATATTTCCATTTCTGAATAATCATGTATTGTGTCTAACTGGCGCTGCTGAAATTACCCCCCTTCCTTCAGAAGCAGCTTCAGTGATGTAACCTTGGACCTCCCAAATAAATAGAGGAGCACGTGGGCTGTGCCTTAGAGCGTAGGCTGGAACTGTAACTGAGTGTACAGCCCAATACGTCTCTCCTCATCGAGCTAAATTGAACTCTGTCTGTGCATGATTCCTTGCTTCTTGTCTGTTTAATAGATGTCATCAGTGTTTGAACCTGACAAAGGCCCACGTTTCAGGGTTGCTCGCAGTGAGGGAGTTAAGTTGAGGGCACGAATGCTGCAAAGGCAGAATCTAGGCAACTCAGCACATGTGGTGTAGTGCACAGCACAGAAACATGACATCTAAAGCTCCTCCCTGACCTGGTAACTGTTGTAGTAGCAGATAATACTCTTGTTCTTGGAGAGGCCCAGCTTGCTGCCCTGGTCTGTGGCCAGGGCAAAGGTAGACAGGAAGCCAGGTTTCATAGCAGGACCAGGAGCATTATCACTGGCAACTGCAAGAAAAAAGCATTTACTGTGTCAATATCACACCTGCTCACCTGGTGTATAGTTTGATGTGAAGGTAGAGGGCGGCACTAACCACCTGCAGACACAAAGGCACAGCTAATTATAATGTCATTGCTTATCACTCCCTCCAGGATGTTGTAATCATTCTGGCCAATCTCATTTGTAATAAAAACTCACCGCAACGGTCCAATCAATCTAATGCAGACCTGGGCAAATTAAGACCCGGGGGCCACATGCGGCACGTTAAACTTTTCAATCTAGCCCGCCGGACATTCCCAAATCAATTTTTTTCCGTCTTTAATATGTAAAGTGTAGCTGCCATTATGATGTGAAGTGATGTGCTCTAATGAGCTTCTACTATACTAAGTCTTTACATGCTTGGAATCTGCGCTTTTGCATGATATACTACTTACTATAGTAACCTAATGAGTTACTATGGTCATCTAATGAGTTACTATGGTCATCTAATGAGTTACTATGGTCATTTAATGAGTTACTATGGTCACCTAATGAGTTACTATAGTAATCTAATGAGTTACTATGGTCATCTAATGAGTTACTATGGTCACCTAATGAGTTACTATGGTCATCTAATGAGTTACTATGGTCACCTAATGAGTTACTATAGTAATCTAATGAGTTACTATGGTCATCTAATGAGTTACTATGGTCACCTAATGAGTTACTATAGTAATCTAATGAGTTACTATGGTCATCTAATGAGTTACTATGGTCACCTAATGAGTTACTATAGTAATCTAATGAGTTACTATGGTCATCTAATGAGTTACTATGGTCATCTAATGAGTTACTATGGTCACCTAATGAGTTACTATGGTCACCTAATGAGTTACTATAGTAATCTAATGAGTTACTATGGTCATCTAATGAGTTACTATGGTCACCTAATGAGTTACTATGGTCACCTAATGAGTTACTATAGTAATCTAATGAGTTACTATGGTCATCTAATGAGTTACTATGGTCACCTAATGAGTTACTATGGCCATCTAATGAGTTACTATGGTCATCTAATGAGTTACTATGGTCACCTAATTAGTTACTATAGTAATCTAATTAGTTACTATGGTCATCTAATTAGTTACTGTTGTCATCTAATGAGTTACTATGGTCACCTAATTAGTTACTATGGTCATCTAATGAGTTACTATGGTCATCTAATGAGTTACTATGGTCATCTAATGAGTTACTATGGTCATCTAATGAGTTACTATGGTCATCTAATGGGTTACTATGGTCATCTAATGAGTTACTATGGTCATCTAATGAGTTACTATAGTAATCTAATGAGTTACTATGGTCACCTAATGAGTTACTATGGTCACCTATTGAGTTACTATGGTCACCTAATGAGTTACTATGGTCATCTAATGAGTTACTATGGTCATCTAATGAGTTACTATAGTAATCTAATGAGTTACTATGGTCATCTAATGAGTTACTATGGTCATCTAATGAGTTACTATAGTAATCTAATTAGTTACTATAGTAATCTAATTAGTTACTATGGTCATCTAATGAGTTACTATGGTCATCTAATTAGTTACTATAGTAATCTAATGAGTTACTATGGTCATCTAATGAGTTACTATGGTCATCTAATGAGTTACTATAGTAATCTAATGAGTTACTATGGTCATCTAATGAGTTACTATAGTAATCTAATGAGTTACTATGGTCATCTAATGAGTTATTATAGTAATCGAATGAGTTACTATGGTCATCTAATGAGTTACTATAGTAATCTAATGAGTTACTATGGTCACCTAATGAGTTACTATGGTCATCTAATGAGTTACTATGCTCATCTAATGAGTTACTATGGTCACCTAGTTAGTTACTATGGTCACCTAATGAGTTACTATGCTCATCTAATGAGTTACTATGGTCACCTAATTAGTTACTATGGTCACCTAATGAGTTACTATGGTCATCTAATGAGTTACTATGGTCATCTAATGAGTTACTATAGTAATCTAATTAGTTACTATGGTCATCTAATTAGTTACTATGGTCATCTAATGAGTTACTATGGTCACCTAATGAGTTACTATAGTAATCTAATGAGTTACTATGGTCATCTAATGAGTTACTATGGTCACCTAATGAGTTACTATAGTAATCTAATGAGTTACTATGGTCATCTAATGAGTTACTATGGTCATCTAATGAGTTACTATGGTCATCTAATGAGTTACTATGGTCATCTAATGAGTTACTATAGTAATCTATTGAGTTACTATGGTCATCTAATGAGTTACTATGGTCATCTAATGAGTTACTATGGTCACCTAATGAGTTACTATGGTCATCTAGTGAGTTACTATGGTCATCTAATTAGTTACTATGGTCATCTAATGAGTTACTACGGTCACCTAATGAGTTACTATAGTAATCTAATGAGTTACTATGGTCACCTAATGAGTTACTATGGTCACCTAATGAGTTACTATGGTCATCTAATGAGTTACTATGGTCATCTAATGAGTTACTATGGTCATGTAATTAGTTACCATGGTAATGTAAGTGACAGCAGGTCAGACGAGGCACCAAGCAGTGTGGGTGTGGAGTGTTTCCACAGAGTGTTTCCAGAGCCTGAAATGTGGGTGTCAGGGACAGACGTGGAAGGAGATTTTTACGACAAAGTTCTAAAGTTTAGTGATATATGAAATGTATCAGATTGTAGGTGGGTTTTTTTTTACCCTTCGCGTTCATATTTCACTGTGTTTGTTGTATTTTTGTTAGTTATAAAATATGTGTATGGAGAGGGGGTGTGACGTTCATATGTTGTCAATATTCAGTGTTTTATCCTTCATACTAACACTAAACATAAATAACCTTTTCACAGTCACCTGTGTTCTGGCCAAAAGTATTATTATTATTATAGAGGTTTATTTGAAATAGGGACGGATACAAAAACATAGACATCTGAAACAGTTATCCGATGTATGCATCATAGTGTTTGTAGCCAAAGCTCATTTACAACACTTGTCCCCAACAACAACAACACAGATCCAACATCATTAAAATAGGAAAATAAAAAATAGAATGAGTCGATAATAATGATAATAGTAATAATACAGACACAGTGCAAACTAAATAAAAGCCAATTAATAATAATAACACAGACAAAGTGCATTCTAGATAAAAATCAATTAGTAAAAATAGTACAAACTAAACATGGGAACCCGATTATTGCTCAACTAGCCATCATTGTGTTTGTTTTTTGAAAGTGACAAGTGCAGGTATACTTCTCAAAGTGTCTGGTAAAGAGTTCCATAGTTGTGGTCCTTTTATTGAAAAGGCAGTCTAGGCAAAAGATGTTCTACGGCAGGGGTGCCCACACTTTTTCTGCAGGCGAGCTACTTTTCAATTGATCAAGTCGTGGGGATCTACCTCATTCATTTATATAATTTATATTTACTTATTTATGAAAGATATGTTTTTGTTAACAAGTTAAAGGTGTTTAATGATAATGCAAGCATGTTTAACACATATAGTTAATATTGTTAATAAATTAAAGGTGTTTAATGATAATACAAGCATGTTTAACACATATAGTTAATATTGTTAACAAGTTAAAGGTGTTTAATGATAATACAAGCATGTTTAACACATATAGTTAATAAGTTAAAGGTGTTTAAAGATAATACAAGCATGTTTAACACATATAGTTAATATTGTTAATAAATTAAAGGTGTTTAATGATAATACAAGCATGTTTAACACATATAGTTAATATTGTTAACAAGTTAAAGGTGTTTAATGATAATACAAGCATGTTTAACACATATAGTTAATAAGTTAAAGGTGTTTAAAGATAATACAAGCATGTTTAACACATATAATTAATATTGTTAACAAGTTAAAGGTGTTTAATGATAATACAAGCATGTTTAACACATACAGTTAATATTGTTAACAAGTTAAAGGTGTTTAATGGTGATACAAGCATGTTTAACACATATAGTTAATAAGTTAAAAGTGTTTAAAGATAATACAAGCATGTTTAACACATATAATTAATATTGTTAACAAGTTAAAGGTGTTTAATGATAATACATGCCTGTTTAACACATATAGATTCCTTTCTTTCATGAAGACAAGAATATAAGTTGGTGTATTACCTGATTGTGATGACTTGCATTGATAGGAATCAGACAGTGGTAATGATAACGTCCGCATTTTCGAATGGAGGAGAAAAAAAGTCCTCCTTTCTGTCTAATACCACATGAAAGTGTTTGCTTTTTGGCATCTTATTTGTCCAGCTTCCGTACTCCTTTGTATACACTTTACAAGAAATACATTGGCGGCAAACTCCGTAGCTTGCTAGCTTGTGCACGCCAGCTTTCTGAGACTCTTATTTTGTTAGCGCAGGCAGGATGAAGCAGCGCTTTTATTGTGCAACTGTGCAGTCGGTCTTTAGAGTTTTGACGACAGGTACGGCGCCAGAGTCTGTTGAAATAAAAAGTGTTTCTCGCCTTCCTGTCGGTCATTTTTTCTTAATAATGAGCTGGCAGCAGCCAGCGTCATCTCAGAAGACCCTCGGGTGCCGTGAATGTCAATCAAGTGACGAAAGTGACGTCATAGTGAAGATTTATGATCGCTCATTTTTAGGACTATTTTTTTAATGCCTGGCTGGCGATCGACCGACACACCCTCCGCGATCGACCGGTAGCTCGCGATAGACGTAACGGGCCTCCCTGATCTACGGAATGGAACACAACAGTTGCCTTTTGACATTGCTAGTACAGGTTGGACGTGTTGGAAAAGAAACATTGGGGAAAGTACAACAATTGGGAGCAATTCAAACTAGTTCCACATCACAAATGATTGCAGATAGATGGTATTTTCCAGACTATTAGCCAATACTTGTTTCCTACGCTTTGAACCCTGCGCCTTGTAAAACGGTGCGGCTAATTTAGGGATTTTTCTTCGCTAAACGCCATAATGTTTTGTATTCAACAAATCATTTTTAAGAAGTGCTCGTGTTTCTGCTCGAGTGGATTCTTCATTCATCACTCCAAGCAACGTTTGTATTGATTGATTGATTGAGACTTTTATTAGTAGGTTACACAGTGAAGTACATATTCCGTACAATTGACCACTAAATGGTAACACCCGAATAAGTTTTTCAACTTGTTTAAGTCGGGGTCCACTTAAATTGATTCATGATACAGATATATACTATCATATATACTATCATCATAATACAGTCATCACACAAGATAATCACATTGAATTATTTACATTATTTACAATCAGGGGTGTGGAGGGGGGTGGGGGTGGGGGGGGGGGTATGGACATCAAGTAGTGGACATAGAGAGAGAGAGAGAGAGAGAGAGAGAGAGAGAGAGAGAGAGAGAGAGATCAGAAGGCATAAGAAAAAGAAAAAGTATCTGCATTTGATTGTTTACATTTGATTATTAGCAATCCGGGGAGGGTGTTAGTTTAGGGTTGTAGCTGCCTGGAGGTGAACTTTTATTGCGGTTTTGAAGGAGGATAGAGATGCCCTTTCTTTTATACCTGTTGGGAGCGCATTCCACATTGATGTGGCATAGAAAGAGAATGAGTTAAGACCTTTGTTAGTTCGGAATCTGGGTTTAACGTGGTTAGTGGAGCTCCCCCTGGTGTTGTGGTTATGGCGGTCATTTACGTTAAGGAAGTAGTTTGACATGTACTTCTAAGTTGTACAATATAACTAAAACTATTCTTATTTACTAAAGCGTCGCTTGTGTTTTCGTGCATGTTTGTACGTGCTATCGTAATCAAGCTGGCGCTGTTAGCATTAGCGGATGTATGCTAAAACATTAAGTGTCTGTGTTAGTATTAGGGATCTGAGGCGAGGATGTGGTCGTGGCTTGTGCAGCCCTTTGAGACACTTGTGATTAAGGGCTGTATAAATAAGCTTTGATTGATTGATTGATGATAATAAATCACAATGGCATTCTTTGTGCATTGTTTTATTTGTGTAAATTCACCAAAACGTCTACTGGGGTAGATCCTGCTCAAATCCTATCTATTGAATGAATAGAGAATTGTTTTGAATCGGAAAAATATCGTTTTAGAATTTAGTTGAATCCAAAAAATCGATTTATAATCGAATTGTGACCCCAAAAATGGATATCGAATGGAATCGTGGGACACCCAGAGATTCGCAGCCCTAGGAAACAGTTGGAAAGGTTAGATGGATGATGTGAAATCACAATGATTGGATAAAATGTGCCAGAAATGGTCAAAATTGCAAGGTCGTGCATAATTTGTTGGAGTCGGTTGAATTTGTGTTAATTCCTGGACGATCTGATTTCACTAGCGGAGATGTGACAAAGAGGATATAAATGAAGCATCGGAGCAAATGGACACTAGTTGTTTATTTTTTTATTCATAACTGCACTAAAAATAAGAAGTGTGAACGCAACCTAAACAAAAACGGAAGTTTGCAATCGCGTATCAAAACGATCATGTCAGAATGATTCCCCCCATGACTCAGTTGCTTGGTTACCTGCACTGGTCGGCAACTCCAGTTAAGTGTCTCGCGGAGGAAGTTGCAATAATCTTGTTACCACACAGCCATTAGCCAATATTTACAACAACTATGAATGCATATGAATGACTCCCGAGCAGTGGAAATGGAGACGGACCATGCTGGTAATCGAGGTTTGTGAGAGAAAGGCTGAACAGAGATAAATAGTTGGGTTGAGTTCAAATTGGGTTGAGTTTTTTTCCTTGCCCTGATGTGGTTGTGGCTTGTGCAGCCCTTTGAGACACTCGTGATTTAGGGCTATATAAGTAAACATTGATTGATTGATAGTTCTCGGACACACACTCCTTGAGTGTCAGGTATCAGTGCGTGCTTGGATTAGCCATATTCTTGCAGGAAAATATCATTTGTCGCGTCAAATAAGTGGTCGGGTTCCAGATTGGGTTTTAGTACCTTTGATGACCGGGACTCCATCTCTGTCTGTGACCACGATGGCGTGAATGCCTTCAACACTGCGCGAGAGCAGAAAGTCCATTATTATTCATACAGGAACTTCTGTAACCTTGGACAAAGCAAAACAAACCGCGCTGGACAAGTTCTTCATACGCACCTTTGTAATTGTTTGAACAGGTATTTCTTTAGGTCCTGTAAAAGAAAAAGAGGAATGTTTACAAAAGTGTCAAAAAAAACAACATATACATGCTCACAATATATTAACCAGAATATTATCTTCAAAATAAAATACTATTATATAGCAAATATTGTGACAATTTTAGAGACATCTGAAAACTTCGGATTTTGAATGAAAGGTCATTTTTCGGTTAGCGTATTTTTGGGACCATAGGGCGCACCGGATTATCCGACATCACATGGACAAAGATAAGACCTTCTGGAGGAAATATCTGTGGTCAGATGCAACAAAAATGGAGCTGTTTGGCCACAATACCCAGCAATATGTTTGGAGGAGAAAAGGTGAGGCCTTTAATCCCAGGAACACCACTCCTACCGTCAAGCATGGTGGTGGTAGTATTATGCTCTGGGCCTGTTTTGCTGCCAATGCAACTGGTGCTTTACAGAGAGTAAACGGGACAATGAAAAAGGAGAATTAGCTCCAAATTGTTCAGGACAAGCTAAAATCATCAGCCCGGAGGTTGGGCGCAGTTGGGTGTTCCAACAGGACAATGACCCCAAACACACCTCAAAAGTGGTCAAGGAATGGCTAAATCAGGCTAGAATGAAGGTTTTAGAATGGCCTGACTTAAAGGTGTGGACAATGCTGAAGAAACAAGTCCATGTCAGAAAAGCAACACATTTAGCTGAACTGCAGCAATTTAGTGGTCAAGCAGAAGCTTGTGGATGGCAACCAAAAGTGCCTTATTGCAGGTCAACTTGCCAAGGGACATGTAAGCAAATATTAACATTGCTGTATGTATACTTTTGACCCTCACATTTTCAGTAGATCCATAATAAATTCATAAAAGAAGCAAACTTCATGAATGTTTTTTGTGAGCAACAAGTATGTGCTCCAATCACTACATCACAAAAATATAAGAGTTGTATAAATGATTGTAAAGTCAAGACAGCCATGACATGATGTTCTTTACAAGTGGATGTACACTTTTGACCACCACTGTATATATATATGTTTATATAGAAGGAGAGAAAAGCTCCATGTACGCAATGGATAATAATGCGATGCATCATTTCGACACTGTATATATGTTCAAATATGGATAAAACCTCACATCAACCATGGTGGAAAGTGTCCTCTCCTGTCACGTGAAGCTTCTGCTGCCTGTGGGAAGAAAAGGAGAAGTGACAAAAACATAAAGTAGCCTGTAAAATATTGAAGTTCGACGATTTGGTCAAATTGAAAACAGCTAAAACTATAACCTGCTACCAAAGAATCTACAACAATTCTTCTCAACAAAAGAGGAGAAATATAACCTTAGAGGAAAATGTCATTTAAAACATTTGTACGCACGTACAACACTTAAGACCTTCAGTATGTCAGTATGTGGAATTAAATGATGGAATGGATGAAGCAAAGCAATCAAACAATGTACTAATATGTTCCACTTCAAGAAACTCTTCACACTTAAAGTGTTTACAAAGTACAAAGAAGAAGATAAACATTCTCAATTTATTTCATCCATCCATTCATTTTCTACATCATCTTATTTATCTCACCATATGAAATATAACTTACTTCACTCATTATTTATTTATTTGTATTGTTATTACTTATGGAGTATATTGTGAATACATTGAGAACAGGAAGTCAACAAAAGCTTTAGCAACTGTCATGTAAAAGAAAAGGGGTAGGATTAAATAAGCTCTGCTTCTTCCTACTCCTTTTCCAACATGTTGAATAGAGAAACTGGAAATTGTGATGTATCATGTTGTATGCATGCATGTGTGATGTATCATGTTGTATGCATGCATGTGTGATGTATCATGTTGTATGCATGCATGTGTGATGTATCATGTTGTATGCATGCATGTGTGATGTATCATGTTGTATGCATGCATGTGTGATGTATCATGTTGTATGCATGCATGTGTGATGTATCATGTTGTATGCATGCATGTGTGATGTATCATGTTGTATGCATGCATGTGTGATGTATCATGTTGTATGCATGCATGTGTGGTGTATCATGTTGTATGCATGCATGTGTGATGTATCATGTTGTATGCATGCATGTGTGGTGTATCATGTTGTATGCATGCATGTGTGATGTATCATGTTGTATGCATGCATGTGTGATGTATCATGTTGTATGCATGCATGTGTGATGTATCATGTTGTATGCATGCATGTGTGATGTATCATGTTGTATGCATGCATGTGTGATGTATCATGTTGTATGCATGCATGTGTGATGTATCATGTTGTATGCATGCATGTGTGATGTATCATGTTGTATGCATGCATGTGTGATGTATCATGTTGTATGCATGCATGTGTGATGTATCATGTTGTATGCATGCATGTGTGATGTATCATGTTGTATGCATGCATGTGTGATGTATCATGTTGTATGCATGCATGTGTGATGTATCATGTTGTATGCATGCATGTGTGATGTATCATGTTGTATGCATGCATGATGTTGTATACATGCATGTGTGATGTATCATGTTGTATGCATGCATGTGTGATGCATCATGTTGTATGCCTGCATGTTCCAAATAAACTCAAACTCGCCTCAACTCAACAAAGAAGAAAAATGATGAGAAACACCTTCAACATTATTGTATATATTTGTAAACGCTCTGAAGTGGGAAAAGTGTAGGATTAAATAAGCTCTGCTTCTTCCTGCTCCTTTCCGGACATGATGTAAAGTGAAATGATATGACATGATGTATTATGCTATAAGTGTGTTCATGTTCCAAATCAACGAACGAACGAACGAACGAACGAACGAACGAAAGAAAGAAAGAAAGAAAGAAAGAAAGAAAGAAAGAAAGAAAGAAAGAAAGAAAGAATCCACCAAAGCTAACGTCCAAGCTAACTAGCTAACTAGCTCTCTCGCAAGCTTCATGTTAATAACAAGTATTTGAAATAGGTTCGGAAGAGAAAGCGACACGTTTAGACAAACACGACACGACCTCACGTACCTGTTTTGTTGTCGGTGAGTCACTTTAGATCCACTTTGTTCGTGCGCAACTAATAATAATAATACAAATGTCAGCAGTTCCTGTATCACGTGACCTGCCGGATGACACGATTGAGCCACGCATGCGCGAAGATGACGTCACTTCCTATTATTGCAATTTGTATTTATTTATTTGAATGTTTTGTATAAAAAAAATAGCTTAGTTGAGATTAAAAGGGAACAATAATATAAACATACACAAGGGGTGGATTAAAAAAAAAGTATTTTCGCCGCATTTTCACTTTTCTGTCGTTGCAATGAATGACGCACGTCGGCGCTACTAAAGATTTGTTTGATATACTTTGAATTTGTTTTTTTTAAATGTTGATTTTTTTTTTTTTTTTAAACAAGAAACTTACTTTAACTTGAATATATTTCTGCAGCCTAACAAACATTAGACTTTCAAGTGATCAGTTGTGAGAATTGATGTAAATAAAGTAAGCACATCGTTCAGGTTTCTGTACGGTTTCAAAATAAAGTTTCTTATTTTATTTGACCATGTCTTTTTTAATAGGTACGGCTTTGTACCCGACAACACAATCTTAAAATATCCTCCACTACTTTAGTTTTATTGAGTTTTGTCTTCCAATTAACTGCCATGTCATCAGAATCAGAAATACTTGAATAATCCCAGCATCAAACATTACATGGAGACAGAAGAGGATCACACATTACATGGAGACAGAACAGGATCAAACATTACAGGGAGACAGAACAGGATCAAGCATTACAGGGAGACAGAACAGGATCAAACATTGCAGGGAGACAGAACAGGATCAAACATTACAGGGAGACAGAACAGGATCAAACATTACAGGTAGACAGAACAGGATCAAACATTACAGGGAGACAGAACAGGATGAAACATTACAGGGAGACAGAACAGGATCAAACATTACAGGGAGACAGAACAGGATCAAACATTACAGGGAGACTTAACAGGATCAAACATTACATGGAGACAGAAGAGGATCACACATTACATGGAGACAGAACAGGATCAAACATTACAGGGAGACAGAACAGGATCAAGCATTACAGGGAGACAGAACAGGATCAAACATTGCAGGGAGACAGAACAGGATCAAACATTACAGGGAGACAGAAGAGGATCAAACATTACAGGGAGACAGAACAGGATCAAATATTACAGGGAGACAGAAGAGGATCACACATTACATGGAGACAGAACAGGATCAAACATTACAGGGAGACAGAACAGGATCAAGCATTACAGGGAGACAGAACAGGATCAAACATTGCAGGGAGACAGAACAGGATCAAACATTACAGGGAGACAGAAGAGGATCAAACATTACAGGGAGACAGAACAGGATCAAATATTACAGGGAGACAGAAGAGAATCAAACATTACAGGGAGACAGAACAGGATCAAACATTACAGGGAGACAGAACAGGATCAAACATTACAGGGAGACAGAACAGGATCAAACATTACAGGGAGACAGAACAGGATCAAACATTACAGGGAGACTTAACAGGATCAAACATTACATGGAGACAGAAGAGGATCACACATTACATGGAGACAGAACAGGATCAAACATTACAGGGAGACAGAACAGGATCAAGCATTACAGGGAGACAGAACAGGATCAAACATTGCAGGGAGACAGAACAGGATCAAACATTACAGGGAGACAGAACAGGATCAAACATTACAGGGAGACAGAACAGGATCAAACATTACAGGGAGACAGAACAGGACAGCTCAAGGGTCTAGCAACTTCCGGCGAGAGAAACAGGTAAACGCTGGGAACGGGAGGGAGGGAGGGGGAAAAAAAACAAGTCAGTCTAAGCCTGGGCCCCTGGAGAGGAGAGGAGGTCCAGACTGAGGCCAAGGGGAAAAAACCCTCATAGCCATAGCCCACATAAACATGTGTGTAAGAGGGAAACATGAAAGAACACAAAGGACATTAAAGACATTAAAAGAGCAGAGTTGATGCAACCAGCTACTTCTACACACATGCAGCCACAAAAGTAAAACAATAAAAAACCATATAGACTGTGGTGGCCTCTGCGGTGTTCCACATCATCATCTGCTGGGGTGGAGGGAGCATGGCCAGAGACAGGAGCAGACCCAACAAAGCAAGCAAGAGAGCCGACTCCACCCTCGGCCGCCCACCAACTCTCGGCCAGTGTCCAATCTGCATGGATGACATGTACATTGCTGTTAATTACCCAGTAACCAATAACTTGTCACTAGTTATTTTGCTCTAAACCAAGTTTTCCTGTGGAATTAATTATTAGAAATTATTCATATTTTTTAGCTGCATCTCTACACATGTTGTGAATACTTTTCCTCAATACATTTTGCAATACTATTTTGACTTTCTGTTCCTGAATATCCACTGCGGTATGTTAGGAAGTGAAACTGGTAAAGCTAACTACAATATTGTCAATTGGAACTTCTTCTTGGTTTACATATTGTCTATTTCTTAGTAACCACCTGAAACTCTTCATCTTTTTCTTGGCAGTCTGGTGGTACCTAATGAGGTGGCTGCACTTGCCTGGACCCTTTGGAGTGTGCCCAATAAACTGTTCAGTTTTTCTTTAAGTTTCATTCATTTCTACTTGAGACGCTGCCACCGGGGTTCATTTTGTAACTCCCCACCGTAACTTTAATGCAGGGGTGTGTCAGGTTCAAACACTGATGACATCTATTAAACAGACAAGAAGCAAGGAATCATGCAGAGACAGAGTTCAATTTAGCTCAATGAGGAGAGACGTATTGGGCTGTACACTCACTTACAGTTCCAACCTACGCTCTAAGGCACAGCCCACGTGCTCCTCTATTTATTTGGGAGGTCCCTGGTTACATCACTGAGGCTGCTTCTGAAGGAAGGGGGGTCATTACAGCAGCCCCAGTTGGACACAATATATGATTATTCAGAAATGGAAATGTGCTGACACTCGTGATATCGCCCTGTCTCTGCTTTGTCTGCGTCACGGTACTCCATGTTCTGGACGCAAACACTGATACGAGACGACTCGCAATCCAAGATTGCAAGTTGTCCCATGCACAGATAGAAAAGTACAACTTCAGCACAATTTATAATAACTATAGCAACGGCCTTTAAGCATAACATAATTATTCTAACGGGTGTCCAAAGCGTGGTCCGGGGGCCACTTGCGGCCCGCAGATCATTATTTAACGGCCCGTGGCACATTCTAAATAAATAAATAAAAAAGTGGAATAAAAGAGCGTACAGGTTGAAGAAGAAGTTGCAATGTTGACTTAAATAACACAAAGCTGCCATACAAGCAGGGGGTCGTCGGAAGCTGCCATGTTTTGAAGATGGTGCCGAGAACCACCACAACGGCTGCGATGGCGGAAGAAGGCTGCAGCAGAAAAGGGTCCCCAGTCGTCTTGGACTCCATGCCACTGGACCCTGACCCGCATCTGTCAAGAATGGTGTGGTGACTGTCAGTGCACCAGTCTCCCCACGTCAAACAAAGTCACGCACAGGCATCCTCCATAAAGGGATACACCCCTCGCTTCGAGTGACCGCCGATGACATCGTGGGATTTTTGGAAATATTAATCGTACATCATACAGAGGGTGAAAGTATTCACAAAATATGATAAGTCACTTTCTGTTCATGGTGTTGCTACACCTTCTTCACCTTCCTCGTGTTGGGTGTGCGCCACCATAGTTGTCCTGGAGGCCAGTGGCTGCACAAACACAATCCTAAAACCTAATAAAAGTAAATAAACAGTCATGTAAAAACGACAATATAACAGTAAAAAAAACATATTTACACTGATTCTACAAACATGCAGTAGTTAAAATAAGTATCAAGTTGATAACTCGGAGCAGTTTTTACATGAAAAAGTGTTCCATACAGAGTGGATTCACTAATGCCTCAAAGTGAAATGATGCATTTGAGTATCAGGCGGGAGCAGTTGTGCCAGAGCAAAAATAGCCGACTATTAATAGACCTCCTCGCACGCAGACTCACTCTGACAGAAACACCACTGCAGTGCAGACAAGACTCTCTATGCCGCACAATACAACAGGTGAGCTGTTTGACGCACAGACTCTAGTCTACACACAGACTCTAGTCTACACACAGACTCTAGTCTACACACATACTCTAGTCTATGTTGTTTGACGCACAGACTCTAGTCTACACACAGACTCTAGTCTACACACATACTCTAGTCTATGCTGTTTGACGCACAGACTCTAGTCTACACACAGACTCTAGTCTACACACATACTCTAGTCTACACACATACTCTAGTCTATGCTGTTTGACGCACAGACTCTAGTCTACACACAGACTCTAGTCTATGCTGTTTGACGCACAGACTCTAGTCTACACACATACTCTAGTCTACACACATACTCTAGTCTATGCTGTTTGACGCACAGACTCTAGTCTACACACAGACCCTAGTCTACACACATACTCTAGTCTCTAGTGGTTAAGAGGAGAGTATATTTACAGCTAGAATTCACCAACTCAAGTATTTCATACATATATATATATATATATATATATATATATATATATATATATATATATATATATATATATATATATATATATATATATATACACATATATATATATATATATATATATATATATATATATATATATATATATATATATATATATATATATATATATATATATATATATATATATATATATATGTGTATGAAATACTTGAGTTGGTGAATTCTAGCTGTAAATATACTCAAGTATTTCATACATATATATATATATATATATATATATATATATATATATATATATATATATATATATATATATATATATATATATATATATATATATATATATATATATATATATATATATATATATATGTGTATGAAATACTTGACTTTCAGTGAATTCTAGCTATATATATAGTCATTTTATTATACATATAAATAAAATAAATACTTAAATTTCAGTGTTCCGGAGGCTATCCAGTAGATGGCAGTATTGTCCTGTAAAAATAACTTCTCCGTTCATGATGAGTATATCATTTCGGCCACCGTGTTCAATGGAGAAGTCTGTTCTACAAAATGTACAGGCAACATAATTACATACACCTTCCCCTTCCAACTGTCCTGGATGAACTGAAATTCTTGTTTCCATTCGTTTTGGAACTTGCAAGCGTATTTCTTCATCTTGCTCGTCGACGGCGTCGCCATGTCTGTAACTTCCTCGTTCTTCTGCTTCGTCTCCTTGTTGTGTGCGCAGTTGTGCACTCTACTCTCTAAAAGCCCTAGATGTTATGACGTCATTGGGCAGGCAAGCTGTTTATATTGTGGGAAAGCGGACGTGAGAACAGGCTGTCCCCACTCAGGTCCGCATTGAGCTGGAGGGGGCGTGGCCTCCAGCTCCGGCTGAATACCGGGAGTCGCCCGCTAAAAACGGGAGGGGTGGCAAGTATGGTTAAGCTCAGTCTAGGGTGTACCCAGCCCCAAGTCAGCTGGGATAGTCTCCAGTTTAGTAATGGGTTTAAGCAGTATTAAAAAAATGTGTTTAGTTAAGAAAACAGCGCTAATAAAAGTTTCAATCAATCAAAGTTTGTGTTTTACCTCAAGCAGACAACATGGGAGACTTCCAGCAGTTGGAGCAGGACTTCTACCAGACCGGGTACTACTTGGACCAGCATGGCCGCGCCGTGGCCTTGGACTATGACCAGTCTGCAAGTGATCTTTATAGCAACCAGTCAGTATTTGTTGTGCTACATCAATCATCTTTTAGTCATCACAGTCCATTTCAAAACATGTCCGGCTGAGGAACAACAAAAAATGCCGGTTTATCTGAAATGAGATGGACTATACGTTGTACACGGTGCTAAATTAACTGAATTGCGAACAGTTAGCACGCCGGCCAAATAGCGTCAAGTAACAAAAAAATATGAGCAAAGTTAGTTTTTGAAAAAAAAAAGCTAGCATGCTAACAGTACAATGCTGACATGCTAATAATAGCATGCTTACAGTTAGCATTTGTGAAATACCCAAAATATATGACACTATACATGCTAAATTAGACAAGAAAGCTAGCATGCTAATAACAACATGCTGAAATGCTACCTGTAACAAGTACCGGAATAGATTACGCTGAGGTGTGCACTTAAATGTTGTTTTTTTAATGCTAGCATGCTAACATTAGCATGCATCAAGTACCAACATACGACAGAGGTGTTTACCTCTATTGAATTTAATTTAATTTGACACATGATGAACACATTACTGATGTTTTCTCCCCTCCTAAAAAATATAATTTAATTTAATTTAATTTAATTTTTATAAAAAATATAATTTCACCCCGAAAAGAACCATTATGTGGGATAATTGATACTGATGTTTTCTCCCCTCCTAAAAAATATAATTTAATTTAATTTGACACATGATGAACACATGATGACATTTGACACATGATGAACACATTACTGATGTTTTCTCCCCTCCTAAAAAATATAATATCATTTAATTTAATTTAATTTTACACATGATGAACACATTACTGATGTTTTCTCCCCTCCTAAAAAATATAATTTAATTTAATTTAATTTGACACATGATGACATTTGACACATGATGAACACATTACTGATGTTTTCTCCCCTCCTAAAAATTATAATTTAATTTTATTTAATATAATTTCATTTAATTTGACACATGATGAACACATGATGACATTTGACACATGATGAACACATTACTGATGTTTTCTCCCCTCCTAAAAATTATAATTTAATTTTATTTAATATAATTTCATTTAATTTGACACATGATGAACACATGATGACATTTGACACATGATGAACACATTACTGATGTTTTCTCCCCTCCTAAAAAATATAATTTAATTTAATTTAATATAATGTAATTTAATTTGACACATGATGAACACATGATGACATTTGACACATGATGAACACATTACTGATGTTTTCTCCCCTCCTAAAAAATATAATTTAATTTAATTTAATATAATTTAATTTGACACATGATGAACACATGATGACATTTGACACATGATGAACACATTACTGATGTTTTCTCCCCTCCTAAAAAATATAATTTAATTTAATTTAATATAATTTAATTTGACACATGATGAACACATGATGACATTTGACACATGATGAACACATTACTGATGTTTTCTCCCCTCCTAAAAAACATAATTTAATTTATATTAATTTAATTTAATTTAATTTTTATAAAAAAATATAATTTCACCCCTAAAAGAAGCATTATGTGGGATATTCGAACACATTACTGATGTTTTCTCCCCTCCTAAAAAATATTACTGATGAACAGATTACATGATGAACATGATGAACACATTACTGATGTTTTCTCCCTTCTTAAAAAATATAATTTAATTTAATTTTATTTTATTTTATTTTTTATAAAGAATATAATTTCACCCCTAAAAGAAGCATTATGTTGGATATTCGAACACATTACTGATGTTTTCTCCCCTCCTAAAAAATACTTTATAATTTAATTTAATTTAATTTGTATAAAAAATATAATGTCACCCCTAAAAGAACCATTAAGATGGGAATAAATACCTACACATTTAGGTAAAAAAAAAAGCTACAATGCTATGGTTGGCATGCTAACAGGTATCATTTGTCAAGTAGTAAAATATTAGACGTTAAGGTGTATACCTGCTAAATATTATATTGGAATGCTGCGGGGGGCGTTCAAAAAATGAGGAATGTTCTCCTCCACGTGGAGAGGAGCCAGATCAGGTGGTTCGGGCATCTGGTCAGGATGCCACCCGAACACCTAGGGCACGTTCGAGGCCACGGAGAAGACCCAGGACACGTTGGGAAGACTACGTCTCCCGGCTGGCCTGGGAACGCCTCGAGATCCCCCGGGAGGAGCTGGACGGAGTGGCTGGGGAGAGGGAAGTCTGGGCTTCTCTGCTTAGGCTGCTGCCCCCGCGACCGACCTCGGATAAGCGGAAGAAGATGGATGGATGGATGGATGGTGTATACCTGCAAAATATAACATTAGAATGCTGACAAATGTGCCGCGGGGTGTTAAAAAAAGAGGAATCTGCACACCTCTCTTTGAAATCTTCTCAGGTTTAAGCCAACATGGTGGTAGAAATACCAAATATGACATAATCACTTTCAGATAACGTTAGCCAGGGAATGTAACCAATTACAACTGGTTATGTATAATCAGTTGTGGCGGTATAGCTCGAGAGCTAGAGCGGCCGTGCCAGCAACTTGAGGGTTCCGGGTTCGATCCCCGCTTCCGCCACCCTAGTCACTGCCGTTGTGTCCTTGGGCAAGGCACTGTACCCACCTGCTCCCAGTGCCACCCACACTGGTTTGAAGGCAACTTAGATATTGTCTTTCACTATGTAAAAGTGCTTTGAGTCACCAGAGAAAAGCGCTATATAAATATAATTCACTTCACTCTAATTAAGTGTGATTAATGACATTTGATCAATACTGAAAATGTTGTGTTCATCTGATATCAAGTCAATCCGGGGCCACTATGGCAGATTTTGATAACAATACATTTTACTTGATGATTTGAAATTAAAACATAATATTAATTAAAAAAACAAACATCACTAGTTTAAACAATTAAACAACTCATCTTTGAGAAATGTCTGAATACAATACAGTATGATAATAATGATAATGTAACAATATCAACATCATTTGTGATAAGAGAGAACTTAAAGATATCAAGCTGATACTGATACTGATACCACCATAGACATTTGGATCGATCCGCCCACTCCTAATGGAATAAACACCTTAGCGGTTACTTTTTGCATTTATTGATCTTCTATGTTGTTTTCAGTGGACCAGATGTTCCAGAACCTTCAACGGAGCTCTTCTACCAACCTGCTCAGGGCAAAGAAGCACATTTTCCAGATGTGGAGCCTCCACTTCTTCAAGGTAAATAAAAAGCAGCGGTCGTGTTCAAACAGGATTTAGCGAGAGTAGAGTCAACATAGTTTCAGAGGCGGTGGCAAACATGGCGCCCTGTAGTCACGTGAGGAGCTGTTGACCAATCGGAGAGAGTATTGCCGGACAATCTCTGAAATGATTGGTCAAGAAGCCCCTCACGTGAATACAAGGCGCCATGTTTGCGACCGCCCCTGAAACTGAGGTGACCGAAGTGACCGAAGTCTCTGTAGAGACTGTGGCCGTCAGTGTTAGACCACCACCTGGTGGCCACATAGTGGTGTTGCAAGGTCGAGGATAGAAAAACCTTCTGGTAAATTTAATTAAAAAAAAAAAAAATTTAACCCCGAAAATAACCATTATCTGGGATATTCGAACACATTACTGATGTTTTCTCCCCTTCTAAAAAATATAATTTAATTTAATTTAATTTATTTTTTATAAAAAAAATATAATTTCACCATTAAAATAACCATTATGTGGGGTATTCGAACACATTACTGATGTTTTCTTCCCTCCCAAAAAATATAATTACATTAAATTAAATTAAATTACATTTAATTTAATTTAATTTTTATAAAAAATATAATTTCACCCCTAAAAGAACCATTATGTGGGATATTCGAACACATTACTGATGTTTTCTCCCCTCCTAAAAAAATATAATTTAATTTAATTTAATTTAATTTAATTTAATTTAATTTGACACATGATGACACATGACGATATTTGACACAAGATGAACACATTACTGATATTTTCTTCCCTCCTAAAAAATTAAATTTAATTAAATTTAATTTAATTTAATTTAATTTAATTTAATTTTTATAAAAAATATAATTTCACCCCTAAAAAAAACATTATGTGGGATATTCGAACACATTACTGATGTTTTCTCCCCTCCTAAAAAAATATAATTTAATTTAATTTAATTTAATTTAATTTAATTTAATTTAATTTAATTTAATTTAATTTGACACATGATGACACATGATGATATTTGACACATGATGAACACATTACTGATATTTTCTCCCCTCCTAAAAAATGTAATTTAATTTAATTTAATTTAATTTAATTTAATTTAATTTGACACATGATGACACATGATGAACACATTACTGATGTTTTCTCCCCTCCTAAAAATATAATTTAATTTAATTTAATTTAATTTAATTTAATTTGATTTAATTTAATTTAATTTAATTTAATATAATTTAATTTAATTTAATTTAATTTAATTTAATTTGACACATGATGACACATGATGACATTTGACACATGATGAACACATTATTGATGTTTTCTCCACTCCCAAAAAATATGATTTAATTTAATTTAATTTAATTTAATTTAATTAAATTTAATTTAATTAAATTTAATTTAATTTAATTTGACACATGATGACACATGATGACATTTGACACATGATGAACACATTACTGATGTTTTCTCCCCTCCCAAAAAATATGATTAAATTAAATTAAATTAAATTAAATTAAATTAAATTAAATTAAATTAAATTAAATTAAATGTAATTTAATTTAATTTAATTTAATTTTTATAAAAAAATATAATTTCACCTCTAAAAGAACCAAAATTGAGATTTTAGACTTATAAATGCATCAAATTGTGAAAATAACAGTAGAAGTAAGACATGTTACTGTTAGACTGTTAATGCACATATTCTTGTCTCAAGGTGTCAGTCATTAGCACAATATGCAATCATTTACTTTAAAAAAAAAAAAAAAAAAGGTTGGATGCAGACTTTGTCTCCATCATGCTCTTAAACTGAAAAAATAACCGCTAAAACTACATTGTGTTCCAGTGTAATGTAATCATAATATACAGTATAAGAGTAATGCAAGTCAGCATTTAAAAGGATGTAAACTTATGTTTCTCAGTATTGCAGTAATTGGAAGGTAAATTCATAAACAGAAAGACATCGACTCAAATTTTTAACATTTTTGTAAGCAAATTCCTGTCCTTTTGTTCTTTTTTTTTTAAATATATATTTTTATTTTTAGTACATTGAAAAATTAAAAAAATTTAAAATGAAAAAATACAATAATATCATGGGGTATTATCTGTAGAATTTTTGCCGCCCCCCGCCCTTAAACCTGTGCAGTCCAGTCTATGCAGTCCATAAAGCCAGAAGTGGTCTCACTTTGAAGCTGTCACAGACTCACACTACAAGACCTCAGTCAGTTACCAGAACAGTTTCCAGAACACATGTCTATGCAGTCCATGAAGCCAGAAGTGGTCTCACTTTGAAGCTGTCACAGACTCACACTACAAGACCTCAGTCAGTTACCAGAACAGTTTCCAGAACACATGTCAATGCAGTCCAGTCTATGCAGTCCATAAAGCCAGAAGTGGTTTCACTTTGAAGCTGTCACAGACTCACACTACAAGACCTCAGTCAGTTACCAGAACACACCTCAAACTGCAACCATGACAACGCACTCTTCTATTTCTCC